>NW_025223827.1:0-141041 GCF_014066325.1 Apis laboriosa
TTTAATTTAATTAAATATCTCGTAAACTAATCGTTTTTTACCTTATATGACTTGTTGCTATTTTGTTATTTCTTTCTTCCTTCTCTTTTTTTATATTTGTTTATCCTTTCTTTTCCTCGCGTTTCTTCGGTCTTGTCTGACGAGTTATTTGCTTTCCCAAAAGCAAACCGCCGTTTGTAGCTTCCATGTTCGTCATTCCGATAAGGTCTTGGTCCCTTCTCGACCCTCCGGCTGCCATTTTAGAAACGATAAGTTCCGCCACATGATGACCGCGCTATTTGCTTTTTCCATGGCTCTTCCTTCTTAGTACCTGGACTGCTACGTTTGTCGTGACAATAAACGCTGGGAACGTTTACCTCGTTTCGCGCAAAGGTGACACGGTATCGATGATTGAAAAAGAGCTTGGGTCAAATGTATACCCGAGAAACATTTTAAACAGTATCCTTTAGATATTTTTTTTCTATTTTTCTATCTTGTGGATGCGTGGAATATTTACTATTTAATGTGAAAGTATTTATTGTACAATTTAACTAAATACCTTTAGATAGATATAGAACAATACAGCTAACAGGTTAACTCGAGGACTTTAACAATTGACTATTGATATAATTCAAAATGATTAAAGAATTAAAATGATCTATAGGAGGAATTTTCTGATTAAAATGTTAAATAAGAATAAGTTATCAAGTTTATAAAATCTTTAAAAAATTTTATATCCATAATAATTTTTGGAAACAATTTCATAATGTTGAATTGACAGGGAGGAAAATTGTTGGAAGAAACATAAATAATCGAGACAAAGATTAAGAATCATTTGACGAAATGGATCGCCTTAGTGAAGCAAACGAGAAGATATCCATAAACTGAAATTTTTCTCAGTTTCCATGCCAAATGGAATGTCCGCCCGAATAAATTTCTCTTTTGGATACGCAGATTGGATCGTATCCGAGTCGAATCGCTCGTATCTCAAGAATACGATTCTTTAATGATGTTTTATGCAGGCTGCATTGGGTTTTCAATTGGAAAATGTATTATGCCGGAATTTGCGAACTGTTACGAACGCCCAGGTTATGGCTCGATAAAGAAACATTATTTGCTTCGAATGGCGCCAGTTTCTCGCCATTGATTTCAACTTATTCTCATTTGTTGAAATGCATGTGTACAAATATAACAACATAACTATAGTTTATTATATTATATATTATTATATTTTATCATAAAAATAATTTAAATGATAAAATATAATAGTTTAAATATCATAAAAAAATAATAAATAAATGTATTTTTGTGAATATCTACAAAAATATTAATATCTTTATCTATAATAAATCATTTATTTGATCGAATTTCTTAAAGAGACAAATACATTTATTGAAAAGTTAAGAAAGAATTTAATTGAGTGAATTTATTTATTTTGTCTCATCTTCTTCCAACATGAATAAATTGAAATTGAAAATAACCTATATCTAGAAAAACATCAATCTGTACATTAATAAGTTTTTTTCGAATGCGCTTACTTACAAAAGATTTGTAAAAAATTTTTTTAATATCTGCCAAAGACACGAGCAGTCCCTCGGAAAGCACGATTGTCACGCACGATCACTCTCGAACGCTTCCAAAAAACGAGGATCGTGTCTTCGGTTGTTCCAGCGGGTCTTTTTCTTCCTGAACGGTTCCTTTGCCGTGACAACACCGTGGAGACCGCAAACGTGACGATGGAGCAAAACAAGAACGGCTTTCGAGTTTCTTCCGCTATTACTTTCCCGTGTAGACTTCGATAACTTCTGAATTTGCATTGATCCTGCGTAAAAGAAAAGGAAAGAAATAGAATACACGAAATATTGCCATTCATATTTTATATACAATCCGCGATAAAATGATAGAACATCTTATAAAAAAAATAAATGAATGAATTTTTTTTTTATTTGAGAATGAAAAGATTTTTGAATGCTATTTTTTGGGGAGGAGCAGGGGAAGGGGATATCTGAATCTGAATTGTAAAAATTGCCTGTCATTCTAGGTTCAGGAAATAAATGATAAAAATCGATGTAAAATATCGATTTTTACTATATTTACGAAACTATTTTTTATTACCAAAGAAAGTAATTTTTTTTCAATATTTTTGTCAACTTCATTGTCAACATAGTGCTTTCCCTATGAAATTGAATTCGATTTATCATCATCTATTTTTTTCATAGGTGTCCTATCATTTTGTCTCATCCATTTTCCACAAAAAAACGGTTAAAATTTGTACGAAAAAATGTTAACTGCGATCGGTATTGAACATATTATAAAACAAAGAATTTTTTCCCCATATAAACATGTACACGTAAAATTTGAATTAATCGCGTTGAATCTTGAGAAACATTTAAAATCGTAATAAAACGTTCTATCACTTTCACCCCGAATTATACTACAATGCACTATAGATTATATATTAAATTCCATATTAAATATATTTTATTGACAGCCAGGCAACTAACTCATTTGCAATTTTATTATGAAATTTATTCTTACAAAATTTATTCCAATAAAAATTTCATGAGATGCGCGATCTAAAAATCCTTTTATTAATCAATCATGTACACGTCGCTGATCAATCCCTTTATAATTTTAAAAAACACCATATCAACATATTCACAATTTTCTCATGCTAATTTTCCAATCACCATCTATCATTACCGTGTATTAAAAATCGGCTTATCGATATTCCCATCAAAAACCTACCGATGTATTAAAGAAAAATAGAAATAAAATTTGCAACATCGACTCTCGTTCCGTTCAAGAGATTCGTGATCTCTTCCAGTTCGAGATCTCTTCAACGTTCCGGCTTCACCCCGGAATCGAGGTAAAAAAGGAGTTGTCCTGTATAAACAGCAAAGGGGAGAGAGGGAGGGGATGGTTTCCAAACGCGAAATCCCGTGGAAAATGGGGGAGAAAATAAAGGAAGGAACGGTCGGCTCGCAAGTTTCACCGAGGCTAATTCGATCGGAAAAATTCGACGAGGGTTGGAGGGAGAAACGTTTCGAAGGTGGAGGGGGTTGGCCGCGTGAAACTTTTATTTTTCAACGGTCCGGGCGCTCGTCCATTTATATGATTAAATTCCACCTGATACGCTTCCCGTTTTCGTCCAAACTTTACAGACTACCTGAGGAAGTGGGAGTGGAAAGGAATAAGGGAGGGAACAAAGACGCCAGAGATGGTCCATTGTGCTCGATACACTGTTATCGAGATCTACGAGGCAACAACGATCGAGATGTTATAAAGGGGCGTTCGAGTTGCGCGACACGTAAGTTTCGATCCCTATCGAAGCGGTCTTCTCCTACCCTTAACGTATCGAATAATCGAGGGAGAACGGTGGCTGTTGAAAAGATTCTGCTCGTTTTTCGAGGAATAAGTAGTTTAGAAAGTTGTTTAAGATATCTTATCTTAAACGTGTAAACTTTATTTTATGGAGCGATAAAATATACTCGAATATAATTTACTTTTGTACATTCGAGAATTTACGAATTTTTCACACTCGATATATGTATTATAATATAGTAAGGGAACGTAGTTAATGCATTATTGTTCTCGTATAAGGGAAATTTGGAAAGTAAGTATAAAAATTTAAATCTTAATACGTTATTCTATCTAATTTCTATCATTAATAATTGTTTAAAAAAAGAATTCTTTTCCTTGTTCTTAAAAGGAATTTAATCTCAAATATCTTAATTTACAATCATTGATTTATACTCCATTTTTGATATTTCATGAATTTTATACGATAATAGCACTAACTTGTTCTATCAACATTTTTAATTATCAATAGTTTTAATTAAATTTGCATTAGATCGTACAATTTTACGAAACATATTAAATTACACGAATAAAAAAAAGCAGGTGAGATATAACGAACAATAAAATTCTCATAAATTACTTGAAATCTAAAACTAGGAATTAAGGGATAAATTGATTAATCGAGCTCGACAATAACACAAATATTCTTTCACAACGAGCGAACAAACGATCTCGGTATTATCAATAACACGGAATCAAGGCCATGATAAAACTTTGGACGATAAGTTCCCGTATCCACGTTCCAGAGGAGGAAAGTTTCGGTGTATATAATGCAAAAGTGGCTCCCTTTAGCCCAATAAATATTGTATTTACACAGTGTCGTGGTACATTGGAAAGTTTCGGGGCACAATCACAGCCAGCTCGCCAGAGAGAACGAGAAACAGGGAGACAGAGGGAGCGAGAGTTATTACACACAGCTTCTGCGGGGGGGGAGGGATAAGGGTTGATAGTTTTCCCACACACAATACGCGAAAGTTTATATCGCGTGCCCGCCCTGTTGGCTTGTACTTTTCGATCTTGATACGGTTAAATAATAACGTCGGAGTCGCGGCCCCAAAAACGCGCGGCTACGAAACCTTTGCTCGCGATTCGACGATTTAATTGCCGGAGGTCACGTTTAAACGTGGAAAACATAGAGAAATATCGCGGTTAAGTCTCGACTGAATTTTACGATTCGATATATCCCGACGCCAAAACGATCGTCCTACTTCCCCACCAAAATTAATATTTCATTCCCTATCGTGTCGTAAAATTCCAACATTTTATCCTCAACATAAACCTTGCGATTTTCTATATATAAACACATATATATATATTTCTCGAAATGCGCTTGTGTTGAGGATCGTTTGGTTCCACGATTTATCGTGAGCGAAACACCCATTACTCCGCGGGAAACGGGAAAAAGAAACCGATGAAAAATCGTCTCTCGTTAAACGCACAATCAACCCCCGAAAATACGGGCGCCACGTCAAAAAACGATGCTTCCACCGACGGTCATTTAAATAGGTCATTACAATCTCCCCTCCCCCCTCGCGTAGATAATGCGACACGGCAAACCGCGTGGCGGGGGGAGAGATTGCAAGAGGGGGTGGCGCGGCACGTCGAGCGCAAGGCACGTTATATTTTCTTACGAGTGCACTCGCCTGTTGCGGTTTTCGGGGGGAGGGGGTGTCCGCATAGGTAACGAGCCGCGTTATGGCCACCGTGGGACGAAGCTTTCGACGTAATTCATCGTGGAGAGGCCACTTTGCCATCGGCTGTTGCCACCAAAGTTAAGTTCCGACCAAGCCACGAGGGGGTTGGTCGCGGTCCGACACGGGAATTCGAAAGAGAGGGAAAATGTCAACGTGCGTGGAGCAGTGCGTGGAAAGGAGGAAATGGCTTGGAACGGGGCGAGAAAAAGAGAGGGGGGAAGAGAAGGGGAGGGAGAATTCTGGAAAAAAAGGAGTTATCCGGTGTTGACGATCGAGAAAGCGAGCGGGGTGAAATCATTCTCCCCGCAGGTTTTAGCATATCGTTACTTGGGTGCTCGAGTATGGCTGCGTTTAACGACCGGCATCGCGGTGGCACCCCTCGTGCCACCCGACAAAAAGCCTGCAACGACGACGGAGAGGGGGGGGGAGGAGGAGGGGGACGCGAAGAGTGCTCGGGACGTCTCAATTGACTCGCTAACGGCTGATTTATGGAGCGATTCGCAGGCAACCGAGCCCGTGCCTCGAGTGGCACACGGCACACGCCGCGACGATTGTGTCGCGGCAGAGACGCGGCACAGAATGGACCTTGTCACAGGGAGAGGTTGAATTTATGGCGGGGCAGCGGAGCTCGGTTTTTAAAGACCGAGATATCGGATTCCTGGATGGAGAATCGTCCCTGTCGCGGAAGTCGTTTCTAATGGGGGTTGGTTTTAAGTAAGGAAAATAACGGTGCTCGATGCCAGAAACAATTATAACGGGGGTGGAATAGGAATAATGAGAGGAACGGGCCTCTTTTCTGAATATCCTCTTGGCTATTGCGTTCAGGAATTTAATTTTCTTTCGAGAGAGATCGTTGTAATGAAAATGATGGAGTTATGCAAGATAACTTTTACGACTACGTACGTTAAAATATGCAATAATCTTTTTTTCAAATATCATTTTGAGAAAAACAATATGCACCATAGGATTAAAAAAATACTTGTACGGTATTCGAAGAATTTAAATAATTTTTTATCAAATGGATACGAAGATATCAAATCACCTTTCCTTTTAAATAGAATAAGTAGAGTCTTTAAATGTATGGATTAAGATCAATTGGAAAATAATTTACATATGATCGATCGAGTACTTTTATTTATATATCGATACTTTATTTATCAAATCAAAATGTTAAAGAAATAATAGTTTTTCTTTCTATCAACAACTAATTATACCTTATATTCTCTTTTCCTTTCCATTCCACGCTTTCTCTTTCCGATTGAAATAAAATTTGTAAATATCGATCAAAAATTGTTTTCAATCCTTCTTCCTAACGTTTAAAACCAAGTTACTGGTTATAAATATTCATACGTATAATATTAGATTACCCAGAATGATCGAAAAGGTCGCGAAAAAGATGGATAAAACTTTTTCCACCAGCGAATTAAACATCTCACCGGGCCACGTAAACCAAGTTTTTGCGGGATGCGCGCGTCTTTCGCGAGGAATTACGGGGCCGAGCTTAGTTCAATATTGACCCGAGCAAACGTGTGGCGAATATTATTACACCATCTGCATAATTTCTGTATTCAGTCGGTACTCCCTGAAACGCGTCTGTAATTACTTCGGTTGCCGCGAGGTCGTGGCCTTGGTGGAGGGTGCCGATGCGCTCAAGCTTCGACGCACGCGAGGGATGGCGATGGCGCTTCCGTTGCCTCGTGGAGGCCGTGGAGGGACGTTATGTAAATGGTGTATACGAGGTAATTGGGCGATCGTGCGCGTTCGAAACGACGATTTTCTCGTCAATTTCGAACCGTGGCCGTGGCTTACCGACCATCACACCGTGGAACCGCTGTTACACGATTCTATTTCTCGAAATCTGTGTCCTTCCTTCGTCCCCTACTTACTCTACGGCTAGGATTTCCCGCGTTTACCCGTGGACGAAATTCTGGTTTAACACCCCTCCTCCCCTAGATCCGTGGAGGAAGGCTCGGTTTGGAATAATAGCGAGCAATCAGGTACGATACTGTTTCGCCACGTGTAATCCCTCTCTAATGATTTGGAAATTAGTGGCAGGGATGTATATGGGTATATATACAGGTGATTGGAAGGAGTGGATATTGGAAGATTGTTGCGCAAAGGAGTCGTAACGTCGAGAAGAAAAAAAAAAAAGAAAGAAAAAGAAAAAAAGAAAATTATGAATTTCTAGGAAATAAAATGAAATTCTAATTTCGTCTGTATCTTTTTACGCGGAGATACAATTGACGAAACGGCCGTCTGGAGTTACTCACAGTCCGAAATTAACTCTGCATTCGCACGCAACTTCCTCCTGGCTCGGATCTACGCGGCGGGCGATGCTCACTCAATGGACGGAGGAGGAACATTTCACCGTTACAATGGAGATCGTGAACATTTTAATTCATGAACCGATGAATTAATCATTACTTGCAAATGTACTCTGTCTGGAATCTCGATTAAGGCCTTGGAGCTATTCTTGCTCGGCTGCAGTTTGTCATACATTCTCGTCCGCCACCCCCCTCGCTCCGATAATAAATTATAATAAATTTGGCGACGCGATTACGCGACAATTGACAATTTCTCACGGGTTAATCGCGGCCCGAATACCATCGAGCAATGCTGCGAAATAATCCGGCACAACGTATTTATCAATATTGTTGTTTAATCGAGTCAAAGAATTCCAATAAAAGTCGAATATCAACGAACTCTTTAATTCACCATCCATACGCTCCTATCCAAATCAGAAACCTTTCCTCCACCACGTTAAATTCCACGGGAATAAATCGAATTCCCACTCCGGTCCATAACAAAAAAAGAATTTGCATTCGAATGGAACCTGTACTCTCCCTGTTCAAAATAAAAAAAAAAAAAAAAAGGAAGAGAGAAAACGAAAATAAAGAAAAAGAATCGCCTTTTCTCTTCACCCTTCGTTCAAAAATCGTGCGTGGGGATACGCGTTTAACGGCGAGAGAGGATCCAAGAATCGTCCTCGAAAAAAAAAAAGAAAAGAGAAAGAGAGACAGAGACAGAGAGAGAGAGAAGGGAGAATCTATCGGGGGGGATTTCCCATCATGTGGCGGGCACGAGGACTTAATCGACGAGGAGAGGCGGTTTCCGTGGTGGCGATCGTCCGCGGCGTGGAAAGTACGCTGATTGTGAATCGAGCTGATTGCCCGAGTGCCGGCGGCGTTCAAACATCGTCCACAAAGGCGGTAATACCAGGGCCGGGGCCCGGTGGCGCCCTCCCTAAAACGATTATCCACTCGACGAGCCCTCGCTGAGGGGAGGGTTAGCCACCACGTAACGACGTATTGTGAGGACCTCTCCGCTCCGGGAAAAGCCTGCGGGGCTTTCCTACCTTCCACGCCGGAAAATCCTCCGGGAGTATCCTCTCGAGACTCTCTGCATCTCCCCCTCTCCCGCCCCCTCTTTCTCGCCTGTGCTGACTTCTCTATCTTTGGTCTGACTTCTAACGCCTCTCCTTCTTTTCTTCTCTTCCCTCTTCCCCTACCCCCTCCCTGCCTACTCCTTGACAAAGTCGAGGACAGCGTACAGAGGACACGATCAACACCACCACGTTAGGTTAGATCTAGACGAGCCGATTCGACGATTCTACGCCATCTCGAGTGCATCCTCTCGAGATCTGCTAGAGGATTTCGCTGCGCGACTAAAGCACTCCCCTCCGCGAAATCGGAGGATTAATATCGGCTTGATTCTGCTGATTCCTTACGATTGTAGATCCTCGAGAGAGGCTGTTCCGCTTGAAAGTTAAGTACGGAGTTTTGTAACATTATTGAATAGCGATAAGTGATCGATATAACGTTGATTGTATCGTAGTTATCGGTAGTATACGTGCTTATTTATTTAAGAAAAATGTTAATTAATAGATTGAGACGACGAATCGTTAAGGTTTCGACGATTCGAGATGAATGTTATTTTATTTCTTTTAACTTTAGATTGAAATGATAAAAAATCATTTAAATTGAACTATGAAGTAAATAGTGATATTCTGTTCCCTGATATAGGGAGAAGAGAATACCTATAATATCGAGTTGGAAGAAAAACAAGTCTTTGTGTAGATTCCACTTTTCTATTTTTATTCATACAAATTTAATATCTATCGATGGAAATACCGAGAATAGGCTCTATTTGCCGCAAAAGTTTCTTATTTATCCTCCAACTCCTATTATTACTACCAGTGTATCGTACCCCTGAATAACCTCATCTTGGCTAAAGGTTAGACAATTCTCTCCTATACGATTGAAACGAGAAACAAGTCGAAGTCTATAGAAAGGGTTGTGGGAAACATCGCATCTTCCACCAAACCAAGAAAATTTAGAACGAGAAATCCCCCCTTCCCCCTCTCCTTCCCTCCCTGTCTGCGTAAATAAAACATCGAACGAGCGATCCATCGAGACCATCCATCGTGTTTCTTCTGCTCCATGCTTTTTTTTCCCCCACCCTCTCTCCGCCCCCTTCTGTGCCCTCTGAACGCGTTTGCACGATAGACACTTTGTTCCCTTCGATCGTCGCTCGAACCTGCATTTTTCCCCCTTCCTCGCCTAGATAAGAGGCAGAGGCACGATCCGGGGGGGATATACTTAGACCTGGTATCAGCCATAATAGATGAACGACGAGGCAATCGAGTGGTCGGTCATGCAAACGTACGGTTTACTCGGGTAACCCTTCCGTCCTCGCGTGAATTTCACTTCCGTGTCGGTGGTGTGCACGTCCTCCGTATATCCTCCCCCCCTCCCTCGTGGACGTGTATCGGCATACACGTGCAGTTCGTAACGGAACGTGAATCCAACATGGCCATCTCGTAAAACCATCCCGTAGGAGATCGGGGCGAGTTACGAGCGAGGAACGTTCGTGAACCGAGTACCAAAATCGATGTCGTTACTTTAGGAACAAGCGTTCGCGATATTTTCGGCTGGAGATCGTTTCCCTTATCGATGAAGGAGAACTCGTGGAGGGAGGGAAAGGAGAATTTGATGGGGGGAATAAGTTTCGTTATAATTTTCCTAAGTTCTGAGTGATAACATTGTACAAGCGTAATGTATGTAAAAAAGTTTTGGATAATGAAAAGTATATGAATATCATATTTGTATTAGTATTTCTGTAAAGGAAGTTTATTTTTTTTATCTATGGAAAGTTTAAAAGTGTAATAGAAATTAATTAAGAATAAATATAAAATATTCAGGTAATAAAATAAGTACATTGCTGCGTGATACTGATTGTTAGTTAAAAATGTATTTATTCATTGCCTTTCAATTAATCTCTCAAGAAGAATTTCTTTCCGAGTTTTTATACATTGCGTATAAAATGGGGATAATGGACGCCATGTACCATGGAAAATTATTACTCGATACTTGCGGTAATCATAATTTTGTAATCCCCAGACCAATATATTATTCATGCACTCTTGCACAATTTTCCTCCGATACTTTTTGTCTACTTCCCTCCACTCGTTAAAGGACGTCACGATCATCCATGATACATCGTATTACCATTCCAATTTAATTAAAAAAATAAAAAAAAAAAAAGAAAATCAATAAAAAGTTTCCATCCTTCTCATCCTCTGAAAATATTCTTTATTCATTCACCTATACAGATAGAAATGCAAACGGAACGAAAACGAAACCGCGGAATAATTATGAGAGTCCACAATCTCCGCCCCTTAAAGTTCCAAACCCCCATCACCGACGAGATAGAATTGTAAAGCTTAATGAAGCGTTTCTCGAGGAACAAGGGGTGTTCCATAATTCGGACCCTGTACACGATTGTTAATCGTTCGCCTTCTTGCGTGAATATGCAACACGGTGCTGCCCGCCTGCTCCAGCACGCAAGAACTTTCGCCATGAATAGCTGATGGCTAATAAGTGTCATACTGTTACGCCTCGTGGCCGAAACCGCGAACCCCTCTTAGCGGTTGTTGAATTAATAATATTAGACGATACGTATCCTAAAGCGTTGTCTCGAAACGGAAGCTATCTATCGATATCCCCTCCCTCGACCACCCCTTGTCTACGATCCAGTCCACCTTTCCATCCAGTTTCGTCATCGAGGCGCGGAAGAGAGCGAACAGCCGGTTTTCTCGGAGTTTGCGAAGACAACAGCTGCACGGTCGTTGAAATATTAAGGAGTTTCATATGGGAGACAGAAGGAACGCAACCCCTTAGAAAGAGCTAACCCTAATCGATCGTAGAATCGTGCTTTACCGTGATGATCGATATTATATTGTGTTTGTCTGTAAATCAACGTATTTGTGCAGCTGGAATTATGCTCGATAAAAGTAGAACGTTTTACGTAACGCGCCATATACTATTCCTGAACCAAGAGATGAGCTTTTCACGAAACCTTTGCTTTTGCAAGAAATGTTGCGGACTTGGATTGCATCGAGATTGTACAGTTGAGGAGTTGCGAAGGGAAAAGTTACGCAAGAATATGTATAAATGAATCTTGGAAAAGAAATAACTAGGATAGAATTTCAATTTCAACAATACGTTTCATCGATAATATTCAGAAAGCATATGTTACCTACATACGATTAATTGAATATAAATATCAAACAATTCTATAACTAGAAAATATATTATAAAAATATATTATTATCATATTAGAAATTATATCATAGAACGTATATACCTCAACTTTACTCTCCAGTTCTAGAACCAGAATGGCAAACTTCGATAAATTAACATTCATTTTACAAAAAAAAAAAAAAACTTTGAAAGAACTTTTTTCCAATTTGCGAAAGTTATGAACGAGTTCGGTTCGAGCAATTTATCGAAGAAAAGAGGTTCAAATTTGATTGGAACGAGTACGCCACCACCACGAATTCGCAAAAGTGGGCTCGAGGCTAAATGAAACAAGAACACAAAGGTAATTGTATTACAAAGTTTCTCGACACCTATGACTACAAAATGGTTAACAACTCGAACCACCAATCGGCGGTCCCAATGTAATTTCGCGCGACTAATTCCACCCCTCCCCACCTGTTTCGCGCAACGCAGTTGGAAATTATGAAACAACCGAAATCTATTAACGCATCGAACGTGCGTGCAAGCGAAGCGAAAATGAAAACGGTCGCGGGGCGAAACGATCGGCAGGCGAAATAACTGAAATCGCGGCCGGGAAGAGACGTAGCGCGCGCGATGATTACGTGCAAACAAACGGTTTTATACTGCGTAATGGCGTTTCGCGTCATTAAGCACACATATCGGCGATCTCGTTTAAATCGGCCCCGTTAATTGTGTCCATGGACGGTAAACACAAATGGCGAGCACGATGGTGTATACGCGTAACGATCCGCTCTATCATTAAACACGGATAATCCCGATCGAGTTCCATAACGGAAGCGGATCACGTTGCGGAAGGCGCGAGAGGTTAAAGACACCGTGGTCGCGATTGACCCAGGCGTTCGCGACTCGAAGGCGTTTGTACACGGATTACCTTTGGATCCGTACGATCATTCATTTTGATCGACACGGATTGATTATTTGTTTACCATATTCAAATGGCACGAAACGAATTTTTATTAGGCAAATTACATATTTTGTCAGATTTTTTTTTTGACTGATAGATATTTTGTAAGAGTCTGAATATTTTTCCTCATATATTATTGGTCGACTTTACCTTCCGAAATATTTGCAAAAAACTTTTCTTGAATATACATTATGAATAAATTCATCGTGACATGAATTCTGGCATGCGTAGTCTTAACTTAACCTTAAACAATAAAATAAAAAATTAATGGATTAGTTTTACTTTTATATAGTTTTTTATTTTTATTAAAATTGATGGTTTTTGATCAGAAGATCACATTTCTAAATAATTACCCTTATTAATTGTATTTAATGTAAATCAATTGTCAGTCAAATCATATCGATGACATAAATTGTCGACGTTTCGAAGGTAATTTATCATATTATATATGATCTGGATATCAACAAAAATCAAAACATTAAACATATCCGAAGGCTGGATATCATTGATTGCCGCCACGATTGTTATTTAATTCGGCTAAATGTAAGTGTAATCATACGAGTGATCCAACGAAAGGCGTTCCACGTTTAAACGTGGAAACAGTTTTCTGTGTAATTCAAGTTTCGGAATGGTTATCGTAGATCGGTGCAATTTGCACGAAAATGGAATAGAGAAATCTAGCAATGTCGAAGATAGTCTTAGGGTAGTTTGGGTAGTCTTACGCGATTTATCGATTGGCTCTTTGATATGCATAAAGTGCAATGATACATCGATGTCTGGAAAGTTTCAAGGAAATTGTTATTGCATTGATCATTTCGGGTTAAGTCATGTGCTGATTCTATTTCTTTAAAATTAATTATATAAAAAAGGATGAGTTTACTGTTTGCCGCTGGAAAAAAAAAATACTTTATTTATTTCTCTAATAAAATTTTTGAAATCAAATTTACAAATACGAATGGTTTTATACAGAGATAAATGAGATTATATGGTTCAAAATGAAACGAAAATATGGTATTTTTTTATATGAAGCTTCGTTTTCGCGTAAATCATGTTTGAATATTTTTCAAATATAAATAAAATTAGCTAATTTTTAGTTAGATACGAATAAACTATCGATAACAATTATTCGACATGTAAATAAAAAATATAGAAAATTTTATAATTAAATCCTTGTTTTTCAAAAAAATATGATTGAACATTCGAGATTGAATTGTGAAGAAGTCGTATCGATGATTTTCAAATTTGATTCTCTTACCAATTTTTAAATGAGAAAAATATATTTTATATTTTTTCTTTATTTTCATTTCATTTAGAATAATTTTCTGTTAACAATTTATTTATATACTATAAAGAATCATCTGATTTCATTTTTCAAATTTGATTAAAAAATTAAGCCTTCCACTTAATTTCGTTATTCTTGATTTTTTTGATTATTCTTATTTCGAGCCATAGAATCTTCTCGATCCCATATGTATCATTCTGAAATAACAAAGTAATTAAAAATATAATATAATTAACAAAGAGTTCGTTTTCTTTTTTATAAAATCTATAATTACAAAATAAATACAGAAAACGATATATATTTTTATTATATTTATAAAATATCAAATTATAAACTTACTCGAACTACTTTTCCACTTTTCCCCTTCAAATAAAATATTAAATAACTCCAAACGGTATACACACTGTCAAAAAATAACTCACAACAAAGCAGCCCTCGCGCTTACAAGCAAAGCGGAAATCAAACGAAATCAGGAAAAAAGAATTCGTTCCAGGTCAACGTGCACCCTTCATACTGTTTCCACTTTCCCGAAGCAAACAGCTTCCCTTTCACAATGTCCTTTCTCGAAACTTTGAACGGCGTTCGACGTCTCCGCTCACCGGAAACACACTCCACGCCTGAATATTTCAACTCGTAGAAGGGCAGGCGTCGAGGCTTCCGCGAACAAAGGCAAACGTCGTACATGGAGACTTTCGTCCTTCCACTTTCCAATAGGCAGTCGAACGCTCGCCAAAGCCTCGAGGGCCTAGCCTGTTAATAATTCCAACCGGCACGACGCTTATCTCGATTTAACATGATATATCACGTGCTGTGTTCGAAACGAGCGCGTTGGTAATTTATTCAAACGTATAATGCACGAGCACCTTGCCACCACCCACCACTCACTACGTTCTTCTAGCTAGCGAGCAATCGCCTTTTCTTCGTGAACGAACTTTTATCCACAAGGTGTGTATACAGGGTGATTCACCAGATATTACCGTCTCGTTTTTACGCCACGTATTATTATCGAAAGCAAAAATCTTTCGGGATAGAATTGAATTTTCAAGAAGGATACATTGCCAATTTTCTTTGTAAATGGACGTGTAGAATATTAGAGTGGAGAACGTTATCGTTTTTTTTTAAATGGAATCGTATAATTTTTATTGAACCAATTGATACATCTTGATATTTTCTAAAAAAAAAAAAAAAAAATTAACCTATTATCTACGGTGATAAAAATCAAGATGATCACCCTGTATACCTTGTCTTTTACTCGGGCGCGAAATTAGCGATCGCAATTAGTCGCGGCTCGTGGAGCGTGGCTGGCAACCGAGCACGAGCTTTCTTCCGTTGTTTTCTGCGATCTAGCCGCGGGCTCGTGCAGCCAGATTGTTTCCCTCGCTTCTGTTCCCTTCCATTGTCCCCTTTCTTCGTGGTTTTCCTCTTTCCTTCTTTCCTTCCGCCTCTTGTGCTCCAGTTTTTTCTCTCCTCCTTCTTTTTTTCTCCTTTCTTTTCTTAATTTTACCCTTTGCTGAAGTGCGCGCGGAGTATAGATGGAACTCGCGAAGAAGAAAAGATAAAATTGGAGTATTCGAGACTTTCTTTCTATTACTGTGTTCATTCTGTTCAGTTCTGTGTGAGATTATTCCAAATTGCATTTGCATTCGAGAATGTCTCTTTAGCTTTTATCCTGGATCGTGGATTCTTTTAATATCTGGAGAATAATATATATCGAAGAAAATTATTTTTGTATTACGATGTGTTTAATATGAATGTTCACACCGACTAGACAATGTATACGTCTATAATTCTAGAATAATATTGATTATGAATGTATAAATATGATTATTATTCCTACCAAATGTATTTATCCACTAGCTAATTATCATCCATATATACATATCACATCTATCCATTGAATCAATACATTTATTTTATCATATACAACAGTATTAACATCAATATATCGATGGATTGTTGTATACAAATATTGTATGTCCACCTTTATCATTTTCGAGAAAAACAGATTTAAAGATTCTATCAAAGATTAACAATTTAATTTTTTTAATATTAAAATTAATATAAAATATTCTCCCCCAAAAAATGAATAATAAACAACACGTGAGTCTGCGTATTCTCGCTAATTTCACTTCCAAAGTAGAATCAATATTTCATATATCAGACCATCTTGGTTACTCTGAAAAGTAAACGCACCCTTCGCAGTCAGATCTTAACCAATCATAACGTCACACAAAACTCATCTCGATGGCTCGATGGAAACGTCACGATCCACCCTTCCTCCGATCCAATCGTATATCGTATTCTTTCCTCCTCGTTTCTCCTTTGTTTCACTCCTCTCCTCCCCCATTCGTATCACCCCCATTGTTCCGTGCCATTCTTCTCCACCCCTCCGCCACTTTCTCTTTCGTTCCTCCCGACCCTTGGACGGGTCACGCGCGCGTATTCCTCTCGAGGGTGACATAAACCCCCTTACAAATCGCTGCGTGTGTTTACGTTAAATCGCTTAAGAGGCGCGTAAAAGCGCGGAATGGCCAGCGGAGAACCATCGATGTAAGTCGAGCCTCGATAGGCTCGATACATTCGGTTCGAGCGTGTACGAGCGTTTATCTGGATTAGGAGGACCTTGCGTCTCGTCTCGAATGCCGTCGTGCACCCCTTGCACGGGCCACTCGTGTACTTGGAACGTTCGCTAATCTGCAATACGGGGGTGGCATTAATCGCAGCGGAACTGCGGGATGTGATTAAATGGAGATTGTTCGAAGTTGTTGCTGCGATTTGAGGGGAGAATTGGATAAGTTATGAGATGTGGAATGTTAACCACGGTAGCCTTGATGGAAATAAGTCGTCGGATATTTGGTAATTGTGGTAAATTTGGAGTAGGATGTAATTCTGTTACGGGATAAGATTGGTATTTATTCGTTTGTAGTTTTGCAAGGCCTTATTGCGATCAATTTTTTGTTTAAAATCAGTGGCCGTTTGTATTGGTGTTATATAATCTCTTTTGAGATTTCTTTGTATCAGAAGTCTTGATAAATTTTTATTTAAAAAATATTCGAATAATATTGGTACTTTTTAATTAGTAAAAATATTTTTTGGCTCGTAGAAATTGATGCAATTTTATCAATTTTTTTGTTCATAGTTTAAGTGATAATTATGAATATATTGTCGTTTAAAGAAAAATACAAAAAAGAAAATTAAAACGTAGTAAGCAAAAATGCTTAATCATTCTTTATATTATGCATAATCTTAAGTTAAGTAAAATTATTTCATGAAAATAAATAATATTCGTCATAAAAGAATTGAAATATCGTATATATGTGATACATGATGTCCAGTGATTCACAGCAAAGTGGAAATGATGATGTCAGAGTGATTTTATTACATTCCTCACTTTTAACTCATTTTCCTCCGCTTCCCCTTTGAGTAATTCTGTCGCAGAGTGAGTTTTCTCGGAATTGAGTTTGGAAGTCGGGAATGGCTTGCATTAATTTGCGGTTCTTTGATGGAACCTTGTCCAGGAAGCTACTCCGTTAGCAAAAGTCCATGTAAAAAGATTGACGAGACAGAAAATTCGACTTTAAGTCAATCTTATATATCATTTGTGAAACAGAGCAATACGCGATAAATTCCAAAAATATTCATAACTCCTTTTTTACAGTATAAAATTCTTGTCTTCTCTTGTTCTCTTGTTCAATAGTCTTCTAGGAATAGTAAATTCTAAGAATAGTAAGTCTTTTTATTCATGGTAGTTCAAAGAGCATCTCGATATTGATCTACATTTTCGTTGAAATTTAATGATATATTGAAAACAGATCCATGATATTTTATTTTTTTGTATCATTATTTTGTTTATTTTATCAATAGTATCCTATTGTAGAAAAGAATATGATAAAATTTCCTTCAATTTATCCTCCTTTGAATTTATGAATTCGAGATTTATTTCATTTTTTAAATATGATAATGAATATTTTGTAGATATTTCGAATTTCTTTCATTATTATATCACATGTTAAAAAAGATCTCAATTCCAATTCTGAAAACATCTATCACTTCTCTTTTAAATTTTTTTCAATTTCAATTTCAATAACTCGAAGTATCTCTCAAGCCATGAATTCAATCATCGTTTTACGTTAGTAATCCCTCGAGAGTAACAAGTAACCTGAACCAAGATATCCTCGTCAACGATCACGTCGACAAAAGTTAATCTGGCGGATGGAACGGAAACAGATCCCCAGGAACGCGATTTATTTACATCGAGGCGAATATCGGTTTCTTAGAGGCATAACCAACCGATTCGAAAGCTAGTTTACCGTTACACGGCCACCCTTCCTTGGAAAGGGATGTCGCGAGGCATCGACAACGCTTCTAACCTCGTTCCTGTGGTTGGATCCGATTTCACGTTCGAGCGGATTGGCCGGGGATCGACCCATAGGAAATCCCATACGTTCCCGCGAGGATCCTCTTCAACGATGATCAACTTCTTCGTGCAACATGACCGTACTCCACAATGATATTCATTCGATCCTCGTCGACCTGGTCACCTGCCGCACGAAGCCGTGGTAACAATGATCTCGTTATCGACCAAGGGATGGAGAATTGGATCCTTTGTGGCGTTAATTTAGGTTTGATAATTTTAACGAGAGAAGATATGAGTGTTCATTGCGGGCCACGAGAGGGCAGAGACTTTTTTTAGGGAAAGGAATATCATTTCTTTTTTTAAATATCCTACAGATCCAGTTTTTTATCTGGAATTAAACTCTGATCGATTAAAAGACTAAAAGAAAATATTACTCGTAATAAATGAGATTTTAAATTTACATCAAGTCACTTTTCTTGAACATTGATTTTTCGAATTTTTAAACTCTTTTTCTAATATCAATTTTACATCAAGTTTTCCTTTCTTATTAAGAAATCTTCGTTCTAGCTTATATCCTTTGTATCCTTATTCAATAGAAAAAGATTTTATATCTCATAATCTCTTTCAATCTCTTGAATCTTCGTCAAACATTACTTTTTTGTCTCCATTTTATCCTTTTGCATTTATATATAATAGAATCTACAAATACAATAATAATCTTTCCAAATTCCAAAACGCAATTTCAACTCGTTCCTTTCGAAATTATCTCTAATAAACCTCACCCTCTTAGAATACCATAAAACCTTGCTAAATCACCAATCTCAAACACAACTTTACGCATCTCTCCAACAATCTCCCCCTCCAACTTCTTCAATCCTCGACAAAACCTCATCTTCGGTTCATTTCATTCCAAATTATCCCCACCCTCTCGAAACTTTGCATTGAAACAAAAACCTTAAAAACCCCCACCTTTAAATCACTTATATCACGTATCTCTCGCAACCCCCTCCAACCCCCCGTCAACCTTGGTTCATTTGATTCCAAATACATAATCCCCGCCTCATCCTTCCACAACTTTATTGGAATCTTGCCCACGTGGCGTTTGACTTCGAATTACCCCCTCCCCCTCTGTCCACCCTCATTCACGTCCACAGCGCAGGAAATAAAGATAAACAAGTGGACGGAGGGAGTGGAAGTGGCACACGCGGAGGAGAGCGGCCACGCGTCTGATCTCGCCGCGGCGGAAGGAGGTTTTCCGCGGAAAGAAGGCGCAGCCTCCGGCATCCTCTCCAAACCGTGGCACCACCACCTCTCTGGCAACGGCGTCGCCACCACCACCCCCGACGACAAGGGGATGAAGAAGAGCGACGCTATCGAAGCGAGACGTGTATATATGTATATATATATATATATAGAGGTGCGCGCACGTCGGCAAGTTCAGTCGTCTACCGCGTGCCGAGCGGCGAGGATCGTGCGCTGCCAACCCTCCATTTGCGAATTTCACCCCCGTGGAAACCCACCGTTTCCTCCGCTCGACGATCGCGCGCGCACCGGGGGTCTTCCCGGTCACGTGTCCCCTCTCGTCTTGCTCGCGCTTACGCGGCACGCTCGAACGGAAGCGCACCCGACCGTACCGCGCGCGGACTCGTCATGTAATTTGAAATTGCGAGCAGCAATTAACGCCTCCTTTTCCCTTGGTTTGCTTACTTTTTTCTCTATTTTCTATTTTTCTAATTTTCGAAGAAATAATTTTGATTTTTCAAACATTGGTTTGGTTTTTTGTATCGGGATATTTCCTGTTTTCTTTCTTTCCTCTTCAAGAAGAAATGTGAAGAGTTGGTTCGAAGTTGGTTTGATCATAGTTTAGAGGTTGAAGATGGACAACGGGTGAAATTTTAAGCAAGATTGTGCGAATTGAATGATTAAGATTTAAGGTGGTTGAGGGATACGATTCAGTGAGATGTGAGCCGAGGATGGAGCTGAAGATCAGCATACTGCTTCTGACGCTTCTACGCCTCGCCAGCACCCTCGAGAGTAAGGATGATTTATCTTTACACGCGGCTTATGGTTTGTAGTAGACGGTGTCTGGCCTGGCTTTAACCATAAATTTTTGGATCCTTGCGAGTTCTTCTGGTAAATAGTGATTCAACGGTTTGAAGTTTGCAATTTGGAAACCTCGTATCAAACACGATTTCTTCCTCCCGCATACATACATTATACAAGAGTTTGATCTCAATTGTTACGAAGTTGTTGGTGTTTGCTGTTGGTATAGAGAACTTTTGCCGCGTTTGCATTGCTGTTCCGTGAAAACTTTCCTTATCACGATACGTCTTGAACTGGTTAGGAAAACCAGATCCAAAACTTTTCCAATTATTAATAAAGTTTTGTAAACTTATTGAGCTTCCTCTTTAAAATTCCTTTTATAAATGATTTTCGCAATTAACTCGACGAGAAAAAGAAACGATAGAAATGTGTGGTCCAAAAAAATATAATAAAAGTTCCATTGTATTTGAATCCACCATCGAACGAGCACGAAGATTAACACGTAACCAAAAAACTGAACAGAATGCAAATTAACCTACCCGTTGATTCTACGGCGTCCGCGACACCGGAGGCAATTAATCATATCCCGGAAAGAGGATCGCGAAAATACGCTGCGAGTGAATTAATTCCCAAATTTTCGTATCCTATAGGAAACCTCGAAAAAAAAAACAGCAAAACAATTTCACAACGATAATTTATACAATCACAAAAAACGCAAAAATCGAATCGACATCGATATGATAAAACTTAACAAAAAAAACCTCGCTCAAAAAATTCAATCTCATCTCTGGATAAAAATAAATTCTAAGAAACGAATTAAACGTTTAGCATTATTCCAAAAAAAAAAATTAATTCATAAATTTTCGTATCTCGGCAAAACGACGAAACAATCTATATCTAAGTCTATAGAATTGGACTTCTATTTAAAGAGAGAAAAATTCGAACATTCCGATTAATTATTTAAAAAAAGAGTCTCAAAAAGAGGATCGTAAAAATTCAAATAAATCGATTCTCAAATTCCTCCATAAGAACCTCGACAAAGCAACAATTTCTCCACGATAATATATTACTCGATGTTGGGCCACGAAAAATTGACCAAGAGTCGTATAAAACCCGAAATCGTGCTGTGTGATGTGAGCTAAAACTTAACAACTCCTGTGAAAACTTTACGCTTACGAGAACGTCGCGTTAGAACACATCCAACCCAAACATCCCCCATTCGAAAGAGATATATTCGCAGTGGCGAATTTACTCGTGCTAACGTTGATATTCTACAAAGCCCGGGGCTCGGGATCGTGACATGTTTTCCCGCGAGCGTGACAACGGGGGTAATCGTCTCTCGGTTTACTGCTTCAAGTCAAACAAGCAGTCGCGATCGCCTAGCCGTGCCGGGTAATAAAGTTTCAGGGCTGGACTTGGCGTGCAACGTGGATAAAAGAGGAATGTAAACGTAAAAGACTAAAAGATATACCCTAAGCGAGTGGATCGCGCTGACTGATACACGACGTAAAATCCCGTGCGCATCGTTAAACCGGGCTTTACCGTTTCCATCGCGCGACGTCTAAATTTACCGTGGCCGGTGTCGCGATGTTGGCAGAAACATTCGATCGAGTTTGCGTATCAAGCGTGCGTAGTTTGGCCTGTTAGAGGATGAAGATGATCGGGATGGAGCGGATCTCCATTGGATGGCTCGTTGAATTAACTCTTTACGAGTTATTTTATATGTACGAGTATCAGTCACGATGTTCGATCTTTATCGAGTGTTTAAGTGTTGGAAAGTGGAAATGGATGCACGCTCTGGAATTCGAGAGAAGGAGGATTAAGGGAAAATTATAATCTATAAATATTATAAAATAAAATTATAACAATTATATATTTTTATTCGAAAATTAAATAATAATTATTAGAAGATGTGAAGTAAAATTTGTATAGTAAAGAAATTTTATTATAGTATAAGTTCGTATTTTTCTTTGAAAATTATTAGCTAGTAATTATTGTACATATACGATTTGATTGCTTGGAAATTTATAAAAAAAACCTATACAATTAAAAAATCACGAGAAATCTGAAAAGAAATAAGGATTAGAAAAATTCTAACTTAACATTTTATCTTGTTAGTTTATAAAAAGAAATACCAGTTAATCCATAAATGTTTTCACCTTCGACCATGAAAATAACATAAAATTAGAACGATTCTCTTCTTTACACACTCTGCGCCTACCCTATTCTCTTTCAACCTTCATTTTTCCCCCGCATTTAATGCGCCCGAAGTTACGCACGTTGATCATTTATTCATAGTTCGCGGGAACTTCCCTCGAGCTCCTATAATTGGATTAATCATTCAAACCCCACTTTCGCCAACTTTTATCGTTTCGTTCATTCAATAAAACTCTTTCTAAAGATCTTTCGCTCGATATTTGAGGGAACTACCCGCGGTGTTCAAAAATCTCACCCTTTATTTCCAGACACGAAGGAGGAGGAGGACGCGGAGGAGGATGATGAGGATAATTATCCCGTGGACGATTATGACTACGGTGACTACGAGAGCGCGACGATAACCAGCGATATCGATCTTATCGCCGGTGGCTCGTTGCCGATCTTCCTGGCCGAGCCTGTTGACACGTTCGTGGTGAAGGGGAAACCTGCAACCCTTCATTGCCGCGCGGCTCATGCTCTTCAGGTAATAAACGCGAAACAGATCTCAAAACTCAATATAGATTTGAAAAATAAAATTTTGATATAATTGTCATATTGTATTGCAATAGATATGCAATGATTTTATTTTTAATTTTTTAAATGCTGAAATGTATGCATGCGATCGTTTCTTTTTTTAAATAGTATAATAACGCAATTAATTTCAATATAGTAAATATTAATCTTCTTATTATTTTATATAATGTTATGAACAAAAGATTCATACAAAAATTATTTGGAAGATGTATTATAGCTGTTTATAAATAAAAGTTATAGAAAGGTTAATTTTGATTCCTTGAATTGTACTAACGGATGCAGCTTCTTATTTCCTGCAAAAAATATTATTATATCAGAAAATGATCGATTTAAGAGATATTGTAAATTGAATTTTACAGAATTTATTATTAATTCTATAAAAATTTTAATAGTACAATATCATTTCGCATGTTTTTCTTTCATACAATAATTTCAAGTTCCAATGTCTTCCAAATTAATGATTTTTCGATAGAAGATAACGAGCTGCAATTAAATTAAATTAGATAAGATTAGTTAAGTGATTTCACGTATCCATCTTCAAAAAACGTAAACGATAAATTTTCGCATGATAGACGAAAATATAACTAGCATTAGCCTGAAATATGCTTCCTTCCCGACGCGTACATATCCGATTCATACAAAAAAGTTTCATCTCTGTACAAACGCCGCTTGAAATCTCACTTTAATGAACCTCACCAACTTCAAAGAACTTGGAAACACCACTTCGCATGTCCCAATTTTCCTGAAAATTCAAAATTGCAGCGGTTCATCGGGCAACAACCTCTACAACGAAATAACCTACTAAGATCTCGTTAGAACTCCGTACTCTATGAAACAATAGAATTCGTTAGATAGAACGTTAGAAATGGTGCAACAAAGGGTCAAATAGGCGTCACTTTTCACCGAGAGAGAGAGAGAGAGAGAGAGAGAGAGGATACCTTTTTGGGTTCCACGTTTCATACTTTCGTGAGGCAAGTCTAGCCATCTAAGTCGTCTCTGGTCGTTTCCCTTCGTCATTTTCCTCTCCACCCTTATTAACCACTCGAGAGCTCCGCCACGACGTGGACAGCCGTGGCCTCCCCCTGCCCTTTTCACGCGCCGCCAATTACCAGCCATCTTATT
Organism: Apis laboriosa; assembly: GCF_014066325.1. Classification (NCBI taxonomy): domain Eukaryota; kingdom Metazoa; phylum Arthropoda; class Insecta; order Hymenoptera; family Apidae; genus Apis; species Apis laboriosa. The sequence goes on from NW_025223827.1 coordinate 24,053, forward strand.
CCGCTGCATTGCAGGTGTATTTTCGCTGTAACGGTGACCGGGCTGAACGGTCGCAGCACCAGGATTTTGTCGACCCTCGTACCGGAACAAGGGTCGTCGAGGTCGAGTTGAACGTGACGAGGAATGAGGTCGAGGAGTACTTCGGTAGGGAGAGGTTCAAGTGCGAGTGCGTGGCATGGTCGGGACCAGGTCAGATTCGAGGGCAGCCTGCCACGGTTGAGGTCGCTTGTAAGTAGAGAACACTCCAATCTATCCGTTCGTGTCCTCCCTCTTTTTTCCTCTTCGAGCTTCCCTTCGAGCTTGATAGGAGATCGTCCCTTTTCGTATTTTACCATTTTTGATACACGACCGTTGCGAAAGGATCCTCGAAATCGCATTTTCGGGGACTTGATTTAAAACAAAAATACAAAGTTACGAAGATTATGTCGGTTTTCTGTTTGTATGTTAGAGAAGAATAAGTTTTTCTGATCCCTTTTTAAAGAACTCTTTATAAGATGCAATCCTCTTTTATCCCTCTTGATTATTCCGAATATTAAAGATTTGTGAAAGTAAAGATAAAGATTAAGCTCTCGCTCTTCAGAGACGTTATTAAGACATCAAAGGCAACTTTACGATATTTTCAAAACATTGTGATTGTCAAGTAAAATAAAATATTATCAGTGTTTCGAGTTGTTTGCTTTTATTAGTAAAAGTTTTTGTAATGAAAAGTTTCTGAACAGATTAAACGTTCGTGAAAATAAAGATATCATTTCATTATATTAGTATTTTTATTAATAAAAAAATTTAATCGTGATTTTATGAGATTGCTGGAATAATATTTTAAATATTATATACAATAGCAATTTTATATTTACAATTGTTTTACGATACGATAAGAAAAAACCTCAATGTCAAATTAAATTAAATATTTCAGATAAAAAAAAATTCTAACTGAAAGGAATAAAATAATTCTTTAATTTTTTATAATATAATAAATTCATCCTACCCCAACTCGTTCCTTTCCACGATTTCCCCCACGATAGTGTTCTATATATTTCATCATGAACAGATTACCAACTACCATAGAGAAAAATTAATCGAACAGAACCTCCCCTCCGATCAACCTATCCAAATCAAATTTTCATCCCAAGAATAATCCCTAAATAAAAACTACGTTCCCTTTATTACCAAATTAAAACCTTCGAATATAGTTCCTTAAAAAAAAAAAAAAAAAAAAAAAAAAGGAAAAAAAAATTCCTATTAAACTTTTATCGCCTCACCAGGTTGCTCCATTAAAGACAGGATGTTACGATGTAATTAAAACGGACGATTCGTCGACTAATAGTCTTCATAATTCCAATGGTGCAATGAGAGAAGGGCGAAAGAGAGAGAGAAAGAGAAAGAAAAAAAGAAAGAAAGAAAAAGAGAATGAAAAAAATATAAAAGTGAAGGGAAAGCGGGTGGGAACGAATTAACGCGCAATTGTAGCATGTATTCGAGCGAGCTGTGAAAGGGAAGGGAGGAGGGGAGGGGAGGGTTTAGCTTGAGCGGCAGAGTCGGACAGAGAAAATGGCCGGGAGCAACTAGCACCTGGAATCGGTCATAAAACGTAACTTCATTAACCCGATTAGCACAGAGCCGGCTCTGGAACAGGGGTTTTCGAGATACCCGCCGCGAAATTCACTCCGGTAAGCTTGGCTGTCGGCGAGGGTTAGCTTGGTTGCGGCGCGAGGGATGCCGCGCTCGCTTGTTTTCACCGGATATCTCGTGACGCGTAAACCCGAGTTCCAAAATCTAATCGATATTCTATTGCAAAGCAAACACCTGTGAATACAGAATCGGTGAGCTACCACCCTTCCGACCATCGTTCGTTCGATTTTCTTTCTTTCTTCTTTTTTTTTTTATTTTTATGCGAAGGGGGATGTCGATGTATTGTTGTCATGCAAATTGGAACGGTAACCTGTGAATCGAGATGGCGAGAGTTGCATGACAATGCGAGCCGATCCGCGACTTTTGAGACTAATTGTGGGTGTCTGGCGGTTTGATGGGAGGAGGAGCTAGAAAGAATTTGAAAAAGATTGTGAATAGAGTTCGAAATATTAGGGATTTGAACGAAAAATATTAGATCGATTTTAAAATATTTTTTTGTTTAAATAAATGTATTAATTAATATAATAATATAATTGAAGAAATAAAATATTGACGAATTAAAATGAAGAATTAATTAATACGGAAATAATTTTTTCAAAGAAAATTTATCATTTAATTATTATGTAAAATAATAATAATTATGAAATAATAATATTACTTAATAATTCATTTAATATACATTGAAAATTCTTTTTAATCTCTAATGGCTAAAATAAAAATGATTTTAAATAAACTATAAACTATTTCTTTTTCTATAATAAGATTGAAATTTTTAATTTTATAAAAAATTAAATTATATTATTATATAAATTATAATAGTATTTAATAATTCACATAATATTCATAAATATAAATAGTTATATACCGGTTTAACATTAAACATTTAACATTAAACTAAAATTTTAATTCTTCTTTACATTATATGATACTATTAATAAAGGAACACTATTCAAATTAATAATAAAATTACAAAATTTCATTATCAGTGAATTCAGTGTTCCTTAATAAAATAAATCATTCACTAAAATCAAAATCAAAATGGTAACCAATGGTCGTATGTATTCTCAAAAACACTCTTTAATCTCTCTTCTTCCTTACTTCTCCTTTCATAGTTCTATTTCTACTCCATTGCGGATCGACGAAATCGAAAAGACCATTTCCACAAAAATAGGTGAAAGTTCAAGAGTCGAAAGAGCAATTTTCTCTCAAACGTGGGGCGCAAATACACAGGAGACAAACAGGACATAGAATTAAATCCGTATTTGCTAGCAAACAGGAAACGGACGTGCTTTCGAAATTGAATACGTGGCGTATATATCGATCGTGGTGATGTTTCGTAGTCGGATACGGTGCTATTCTGCACAATCCACTTGAGAAAACCGGCTGGTTTAATTAATAATATGACGGTAATTTTATTGGAGCGATGATTCGCCCTAAGAACACAGCTTTATTGTTAGAATTGGAGCAAACCGCGATGATAACACGCGAACGTGATTTCTAAGAATATTGAACGGAAATTTTGAAAACAAAAATATTAGAACCAATTGTCTAGATTGATGTAAAACAAAGAAATTCCTTTAACGCTTTCAAGGTTTCAAGTTTTTCTAAAATTTAACACTCCAATATTTATATATTTTAAACATGTTAGAAATACGTAAAAATTAATATTGAAAAATTTTATTAAATACTTTTCAATATTAATATATTTGAGATCATCGATGTTATAGATGTATGTTATAGATTTGCTATTCATAAACTTTTCTAAAAAGTGTGAAATGTAAGAAAAAGTTTTCTATATATCCATTTTCTTTTCACAAGTACAAGTATCATTCTCGGTACATTTTGAAATTTTTTGCATTTTTTGTTATTTTACAACTTTATTTTTTATATTCGTCGAATATTTATTATCCTCAGCGAAAATCCACTTTGATTTTTGCTACAATCTTGAATATAATAAGTAATATGTATTAAAATAATTTTAATAATAATAATAATAATTTAATGGAAAGATTTCACGAGACACATTACGAAAAATGAAATAAGACACATAGTTGAAACATTTCGTAAAAATTAATCGATATAAAAACTGGTAATACTCAATACTTTTAAATTATTCTAATAACTTCGAGATATTTTAAAAAAAAACTGGCAATCTACATACCTGATCGATCTCATATCTAATCTAATCGATTTCATCCTTCCCATTCACGTATTAAAAACACATCTCTGATAACAGCACAGCATCGAGGTGGTCTAGACAGCGGGGCAAGAATGTTACAGAGTGGATCAGGGGAGAGTACTCGACGCCATTTTACTTTACTTACACCGTTCCCTTCACAAATGATATATAAAAGCGGCTATTTTCCCGCGTATTTTTCCGCTACACACCGAATAATATGACGTTGGCTGGCGCACGAATGCAGCAGCAACCCTCGACAGCCTCGCGGATCGAGCGAAATCTTTTTCTGCCTTCCCTGACCAGTGTGCTCTGCTCGAATGCAGAGCATAGAGACGCGGCCTATAAAAGCACCCCTGCATTTATACACGCGGCCTAATATCGCTGAGTGCCCTGCTCCCTCGCTGCTATCTCCCTCCCCCACGCCCCTCCCCTGTCTCGTCGACCTCTCGTGCCTCGTGTTTCCCCGGTTGAATATTAAAAAAAAGCCTACCACCGGCCCTCGCCTGGTGGTCCTCGTGCACAGACCTGAAGAAGCACTTCCTGTCGCCGCCGTACTCGTTGTCCGTGGAGGCTGGACGGAACGCGGAACTCCGCTGCACCCCGCCACTAGGGGTGCCCCAACCGAAGGTCTACTGGCTGAAGAACGGCTCGCCTCTCGAGACGATCGCCGGCTCGACACCGGCTTCCTCCGACAGCATACCGAACGACGTGACAGGGGCCAGCAACTTCGTACAGACCGGCGATGGACACCTGATACTGGGAAAGGCAGAGCTGAGGCATCAGGGGAATTACTCGTGCGTCGCTGAGAACATCGCCGCGAGGCGGGTCAGTGAACCGGCCGTGTTGACGGTTTACGGTGAGACTTTTGCGGATTCCGTGGGATTCTGATGAATATCGCATCGAATCTGAACGTAATTAGATACGATGATCGTGTATCGAGAGATAATTAAGGATACGGAGAGAAGGTGTAGACAATGAGGGGATTGGAAAAATATTGCGTGAGAAATTGCATAATTTAATGGGTGGAGTTCTTGGTAGGGAACCGGTGATAATTGTTGTTTTCGAAGGAGTTTAATGAGATTCGGGTTTAATTTAGCTCATTTTTGTCGAAACGTTTTCTATTTGTTTTTCTAATTGCGTTCCGCTTATTGTTGGTTTGAGAACTTTTTAATCGTAAATTGTATCTGGCATCATGGCGAGAAAAGTGAGCGGTACTATCACGCATCGTTAACCCTTTCGCTACGGTGGAACTGGTAGTCAATACGCTACTGTTGAACAAGTCTTGGTAGTATGTTAATCACGGTGGGTAGCTATGTTTTGAGTCAGCTTTATCTTGCATCTACAAGTACTTGTATTACTATCTTTGAAACGATGGAATGATAATAGTTATATCTACTACAAAACTATCATTCATGTTCGTATGAATTTAATTTTATATCTCCGTCTATCCTTTAAAAAAAATTACTTCTTTCTTCAAAAAAAATGTTTTTCTTATCCCTATTAAGAGCGAAAGGGTTCAAATGCTTCAAATTATCACGTTGTTGTATCATTTTTCTCGTCAACTACGATACTTAATCCGTCCAATAATATTCCATCCGATTTGGATTCGTTCCCAAAGTGAACGGCGGATGGTCTTCCTGGTCCGGATGGTCGGACTGCAGCACCCGTTGCGGCCGAGGTGTACAAAAGAGGACGCGAACGTGTACGAATCCCGTGGCCATGAATGGGGGTCAAGCTTGTCCGGGTCCAGCCACACAGAGGGTCGAGTGCAATCCTTCCTGTCCCGGTAAGCCAGACAGTACCAGCCAATTACAAAACAATTACAACGATACAGCACAATGGCTGGTATAGCTGTTACCCTTTCTCGAGCTCAAAACAGTCTTGTTCCCTGTCCCATCGACGAAACGATCAAAGACGAGGCATCCTCCAGACACTGAACACAACAACGAGATGTAATCGTTCCACCGTGGCCGGGGATACATCTCTGATAAGACGAGATTTAATCGGGATTTTCAAGTTCGCCCGTTGCCTTTCAGCGGTCGACGGCAGATGGTCAAGCTGGTCCTCCTGGTCCGCATGCGGTCCCGATTGTTCCAGAATAAGAAGAAGATCCTGCAACGACCCCCCGGCGAGCAATGGTGGCCGTCCCTGTCAAGGCAAGGACGTCATCGTCGAGTCTTGTTCCGCGGATCGATGTAATGGTGAGCCCCAGCTGCGTTCTTGCCTCCTTTTCCCTCTCTTTCCCCCTTTCTTTTTCTTTCGACTTTCTTTTTATCTCACCGTGACCGGGGCCCAGAGGCGGACAATTTATTACGAGCGAACGGGCTTCTCTTGTCCCGGGCGTCGCATCCGATCATCGTCGTTCGCGGTCGCATGCTTGAGATACGATTTAAATTAATAATGACTCGCAGAAAGGCCTCCTCGATCCTTTACCCGTTGCTTCGTAACCTTCCTCGATTAACCGGTCATTGGACGCGGCAAATATTCCCATTGTTCAATGACAGACGTAACATCGCAGGGAGAGATTCGATTAAATTTTCGATGTATGGGTCGTTGAATTTAAACGCGACGAATATAATAGGATGATACGTCAGCGGATCGACTTGTTCTGCTCGATTTGTTAGCAAGTTTGATCTGTTGTCGCGAATCAGACGGTAAAAATCTCATAAAGTAAATCGTCTTTCTTCGTCCTCGTACCCACGTAGCTCTCGGACAGGATGGACCCAGAGTCTTCAAGGAAGGTAATTGCCACTGCGAAGAACTGTTCCAACGGTTAGAAAGTTAGTTTGAAAGCTGTCGTTTCTGCAGCAACCAGGGCGATCGATCACAGGAACATATTGGCCCTTTGGATCACTCTGAGCCTGGCGGCGATCATTCTGGCGCTGACCACCATCTTCTTCGTTCGATTGATGCGTCGGAAGGAAAGGATGGAGGCTTTGTACGGTGTGGCCAGGTTGGACTTCCGTCGTCCGGGCGATCTCGCGAAATCCGTGGTGTCGAAGAACGATCGCACGGTTATCTCGGTGGACAGGCGGTTGGAGCAGGTGATAGACGAGTCGAACGCGTCTAGGATGTCTAGGTAAACGACCCTCGAGGAATTAAACCCCGTTCGATCCTTGCCCCCCGTTGAAAGTCTCTCTGACGATACGCAGATCTTGCTCGGAGCATCACTACGACGTGCCACAGCTCTCGCTGCCCTCGACCACCAGGCCATCGCCCAGCTCCTCCGTGACCAGATCTTCCTGCAAGAACTCGCAGCGTGGTAGAGGCTTATCGGATAACGAGGAGGGCCGATCATCTCGTAAGAAACAAGTACCATCAACTCGAACACGGCGATCAGACAACGGGTATAGTGACCAGTCTTGGTAACATCTGGTCCTTAGGTTCCACCTGCCAGGCGAATCAGGAAAGCACCAACGAGGACGACGACGAGCACGATGACGAAGATAGAAATGGAGAGGACGACAGGAATCACGAGGATTCTAGTGGGTTCATTGTAAGAGCGATGGTGGACGAGCAAGGTGCGCTTTTGGTGGTTCCAGAAGTTGGAGTCTCGATGTCTATACCCGAAGGAGCTATCTCCCGTGGAAGAAGACACGGTTTACATTTGGCCGTCCTTGGGGACGACTCTCTAAGACCTAGTTTACCGCCCAGTCTGACTCTGTTGTCAGCCGTAGTGGCTTGTGGCCCGAGTGGAATAGATCTGGTGAAGCCAGTGATCTTGCAATTCGAGCATTGTGCTGAACTCAGGACTGGTAACTGGGAACTGAGCCTCTGGTCGACCGACCTCGATCTCGAGACTCGATCCAACAACTCGAGCAACTCCTCTACCAGTTCTAATCTCACTTCGAGCTCGATGTGGAGAAAGATTTTGACTCTGGGAGGTGAACCTATAAATCTTCCCGGTCAACCGTTCGCGCAACTAGATCATTCCGGAGTTTTCTTGGTCACTGAGACTCCTAGTGTATACGCAGTGGCTGGGGAGAATTCTGTGGTGGCGCCAGGACTCGCGGTGAAGAGAATTTGCGTGGTTGTGTTCCTGTCGCGTGAAAGAGATCACATCAGGTGCCATCTGATGGAGGACACGAAAGCTGCTTTCAAGCTTGTAATAGAACAGGTCAATATTAATATTTATTTTCAATTTTCAGATCAAATGTCAAATATCATTCTACTTTTCGGATTGTTTTTAATCCTTAAATATTGCCTGAGACTAGTCATCCATTGGTACAGGAACGTCGGCTAGGTGGCACTCGTATCGACCACGGAGCCTTAGGTTTCAGAGCCGGGAATTCACCGCTTCGAATCGATTTGGAGGACAGAGAAAGCGGATTCGTGGAACGGCAAGAGATACCGCATCGTCGTATCTGGTCTTCTACGAGGACCAGCGTGAGAAGATCATTCAGGATCGAGAAAACAGTGGGCGATCTGAGGCTCAGTTTCGAGCTACGTGTCTGCCAATGCGGTTTCGAAGAGCACACATTGTTCCTGAGAATTGACCTAGATCTGATGAAGAGGAACGGATCCAGTGGGAAGAGGACCACGAAGTCTGAGTCATCCATCGTTCTTCGTGGGAAGAATTCGAACAGGTCGACCGAATCCGTCGTTCCCAGACCGTTTAGGTATCTTCTTTCTTTTATCCCCTTTTCTTGATAGATCATATAGATCATTAATTGATTTTTCTTTCTCCCCGAAGATTTTCTAAAACGCTTAGAAAACAGTTATGTCAGTGTCTTGATCCGCCAAGCGCGCGAGGAAATGATTGGAGAATGTTAGCGCAAAGACTTCAAGTAGATCGGTGAGAGTTTATCAATTCTTTTTTTCTTCATCGAGTTAAAAGACAAAATGAAAGATTGAAGTAACTGCTGATTTTATTCAGATACGTCGATTATTTCGCGACGAAAGCCAGTCCAACGGAGCACATCTTGGATCTGTGGGAAGCGAAACATCAAGAGGCCACAGCTCTAGCAGACCTATTGAACCACTTAAGACTGATGGGACGCGTGGACGCCGCTAATGTTCTCGAAAGTCGTCTCGGTCCATGGATTTGAGTTACGAATCATCACTGCCCAATGAGATACCCATCGTTTAAGATTTTACAATGTTTTGTACATATAAAAGAATCGTCTATATTACGAATAAGAGGAATCGATATAGAATCACGTTGTATAGATGCAACGATCGTGTTTGTACATAAAGCTCGTTTATAGCAAATACCGTCTCGTTTTCCAACAACCTGTGAACAAATATTTTTCATTCTCATATTTCCTATTTCCTTCGATTTAGATTCAATAAACTCTTCCATCTTCCAAAATCCCAAGATCAGCCACTAAAACGAACAATCCAATTCCAATTCGTTTCCTATTCTTGTCCATCGAAAGTTCTCAATATCTCCAGTTTCGCAACAATGGTAGAGCGAAAGTAGATAGTAGCTCAAGACCAATTTACACCTGAATACCAAGGATTGGTGTTCCTCTAAAACGATCGTGAACCCGGTGCCAGCAGAATGCAGTCGCGAGTACATTTAGCCGGCCATTTGGCTGCCATTCGTCGTAGTATCGCGAGCATTTCAGCCCGTGCTTCTACGTATTGCGTCCAAGGATGCGTGGGATGCTCGGAACAATGGACATTATCCGGTTAAATGGAAGTGAGGGTCCTGGGATTCTGGCAGGTTTCGAGGAGGGTATATAGGTATGCGCAACCCTCATATATAGGTATGCACGCATCCCTTTGCCTTCTCCTATTCCTCTCCCCTTAAGTTCTCCCTTCGTTGCAACCCTCTTTCAAGAACCATGGAATCATGGTGGTGGACGTTTAATCACGGAGGATGCTGGTGGTAATTCCATCAGACAATGGCTATACGTCGTTCAAGATACCGGATACACCGTTTCGAGTTAATTTCGCAAATACGGATTCTATGTTCACGCGATAACTGTCTTTTTCGCTTCGAAAACTATTGAAATATGGAGGAAAGATGATCGATTGTGAAAGCTGAACGATGTCACGCCTCGATTATTGATTGTCAACTGCGGCGTGATGGAAATCCATCGGGTGAATTTTATTCTTAAAATGAAAATAATATTTAAGCTGTCAATTATCCAAACTCTATCAAAAATTTTTAACTATCGTAGAAGATCCTTTAATTCCTCCTTAAAATTTTTGACAAGATGATTCTGCATATATATATATATATATACATATCTAGATAATATCGTAACCAATTACTATTCGAAAATATCCTCTCTACAACATCCCCCAAAATCCCTCCAAAATCCCACAAACTAAAGACACCAACTTCGGACACGTTTCCCCCAAGGAATATAGTATTGTAGGAATTCATAACATCTAATTCGAAAGCCCGCGATCCCCATGTGCAGAGATTCCATCAATCCCGCCCCATATTAACCTATCCCATCCCGATTAAAATCGAGAAGGCAGAGATTTCCGCGCGACCACATCGCCGCGATAACGTCGTCGTAACGACGCGGTTATTGCAGCGCCCCGGCTCGGCCATCGTATATGCATAATCCACGTCAGAGTCGCATAAATTCCGCATCCAGAACCGTATTAATTTCCCCGACTAATCGCGATTGGGATCTACAGGCAATTACGAGAAGGATAGGCCAATCAGATTGGCGGGCCGCTTCCGTTAACGCGGAAGGTCCGGTCACGCACACGCGGCCCCCGATGTTCAACCACCCCTCTCCCTCCCCTCCCCCTTCCCTCCGCGTTCCACACCCTCGAGGGCCATCGTACGACGCGCGCAAAACCAAAGCCAACACCAACGGAAGGGTGGCCACCGGTGCCTGCCTTTATGAATTGTCCGGAGATATCGCGAATATCGAACCGAATCTGGAAATCGATCTCACCCCTCCCCTCCTCTATCCCCCATTCCGTCTGGGAAATTGAGGATTCCACGCGAATAAATTATGCAACTAATTGCCGTGACCGCGGGGAAGAGGGGAGGGGGGAAGGAGGAAGGGGAGGGCGATTATTGTTCGATCGTGTATGATTAATGTGTAAACGTTGCATGACTTTGCCTGATATATTTGACGATAGAGATTGTGTACAGATAGGATTATAGGAAATGGGGTGGTAATTGGTTGATTAGATAAGAGGAGTGTACATCGAGTTTTGAGATACTTTGGTTGTCTCTTGCGGTTGTTGGGGTTTGGCTCGCAGGATAATTTAGACAGGGATTGAGTTTTGGATTTGCGCGCTGTTTGGATTGAGGATGGGCCGAGGGGTCGGTCTTGTTAAGGGAAATTCGGGTCGATGAGTTTGATTTACTTGAATCGTGAATACGCGTGTATACGGATGTATTCGTCGAATGATTATTTTTTATATATTCTTGATTTGAATGAGAATTAACGAGTTGTATGAAAGGGGAATGTATACGTATTGAAATAAATGTAATCAGTATTTTATTATGTGTATGATATTATGTGTATATATGACGTGTGTGTGTGTGTGATATTGGAGACCACGGGTCTTCCGGATAATTACACCTAATAGAAAGGATATAAAAGAAAATTCGTTATATATAAAAAGGAATCCTTTCGAGAGGGAAAAATCCTGATGAAAAGAATATTGCGGGAAAACGAGGTTGAAATCGTATCGAGGATTATTCCTTTATTGAAAATTATTTTTTTAACGAGCATAGATAGTATTTTGAAATTTTTCGAATTCGTATTCGAGATGAAAAATATTAAATTATATTTTTGAATAAAATGCATAAAAATACATCAGATGAAAAGACGTATGAAAAGACGATTGTTTGTTACAAGTTACTTTAAGTAAAAATTTATATTTCACTGAAAAATGAGTCACGTAAATAAAAATCAAACTGATCGACTTGTTAGCCAATTATTTAATTTCTAAAAAATTAAAAAACATTGAAAAGTTATATAATGTAGAGTACTAATTCCATATTTTGGAGCTGAAATTAAAAATTTAAAAATTTAAAAGTTAAAATATCATAGAGGAAGAAAAAAGAAATGTACGATTGAAACGCGTAAACGAGTATTTGCGAGGAAACACAACAAATGAAAATAAAAAAAAAAAAGAAAAAGATACGAAAGCATTTCTAAAAGTCGGAAGGAACATTTTTTCGCTGTCGTCCGGTTTTTTGCGATGCGGAAACAAAAATCGTGACCGCATAGTTTCGAAACAATTCCGTCGTGGAATTTCACGACATCCACGGCTAAAGGGCAATAAATTTGCCGTGTATTTGCACGTTATGTTACACACACGTTTATATAATCCTCGCAAAAATTGCGAGGATACGATCGACGAATTAATTTAATAAAGGAATAATCGTCTGTTCAAAGATAAAAAGATTTTACCCTAGTAGAAGTTTTTGTATTTTGTGCATAATATTTAAAGATACATTTCAAATTTGAGAAAAATTATACCTATCATTATAATTAAAATAAAATAAATATACTATTGACAGTTTCATACTAAAATTTTAACCAAAATTTATTGAATTTTTTCATATAGCTTAATAATATTTTTATATGAATTTCTTATGAATCTAAAAAAAAATGAAAGGATAAATTCAAAATAAAGAAATAGATATTTAGATATCAATCAATTACAAGAACTCTTCCTAGCTTATAAAAATTTTTTATAACGATAGAAAAACATAATTTAATCAAAAATAATAAAAACCAATAATAAAAAAAATTCACTCAAAAGTTACTCGCACAAACTTGAAGATATCGAAACTTTCTTCCCAATATTCTAAAATTCCACCGAATACATTCGCCACTCCAGCAGCCATACCCAAAACCATCCAATATCACCAAGATCCCGAAAGCCCTCCTCAATCCTCTCCACGCACATAATCCAACCCTTCCTCCCCCTCGAGTCTCGATCTCGACTCGGTTGCGCTCGTCAGAATCTAAACACAGCCCCAATCTGCATACATTTTCTTACAACGCGTTGCCACGTAAAGTAAGATCGTAAAGCAATTCTCCATCACGTCCCCGCCTGTGACTTTACAAATTGGCGATGCAAGTCGGTTGCAAGTCACCGTGAACCAAACAGTCGAACGTAAATAGCGCGTGCTCGTCTCGAGCTGTTACACGCTCGAGGATCGTATTTATCCACCCAACACGAAGGATACCGTTGTCCGTCCACGAATTTGCGTCGTGTCCCGCGTGTCGATGCGTCTGTATCGATGATACGATGAAGCGGAGCAGTTTCCTTGGCCCGGTCGTCTATCCCCTCGACATTTGCATGGAAACGCCCAGGCTTTAATCCGCGAGCCGCCGCTGAGTTATGCGAGTCGTACGATTTGCATAACGCTCGGTCCAACGGATAAATGACGATTTCGCGGGAAATTTGGCCACCCCCTCTCCCCCAGACTGATATTAAATACGCGGTTCCGTTAATTAAGGAAACTTTACCGCCACTCGAATCGAAGGAGTGTTTAACTATTAATGTTTTTGATCGTTTTGGTATTGGTCGTCGTGAATCGAAGAGGATACAGGTAAAGTTTAATACATGATATGTATATGTCTTGTTGAGGATTCATGGAAGCTTCGTTCGATCGTGTGTTGAATCTGAAAGAATGTTAAAATGATATTAGATATATGATTTAATTCACGGATTGGATGTTTGAGATTTTTTTAGAATTTTCTTAGAAATGTTACAATATAATAAAAGAGGTTAATAGGTTAATAATTGTTATGGCAGCAATATAAATTTTTCATATTTAAATAATTGATAGTAGATATGTTTGTTCAATTTGCGACTAGAAGATTCTTAAATCATCAAGAATAGAAATAGAATGTATTAAATATTCACAGGATATCCCAATTCTTTCGATCGAGAAAACTTCGATATAAAATTCTATAATCCAAAATTGAAAATTGAATGTTATACAAATATCATTGCATCGAAGCATTGTTATAATAATAAAACGAAATAAATTATTATTTACAAAGTAATCTCAAAACTCTTTTCAATTCACTTTGACTTCATTTTAGAAAGAATTTATATTTCAAATTATAAAAATATCATAACGACTACGTGTAAAATCACTCATTTCGTTTCAGTACTACGTAACATTTTAACCGAGGTGCATACTTTTAATTTTTATTTTCTGTAAAACACATCGATAAAATATAACAGGGAAAAAATGACGAAAACTCTACGTGTAAAATTTTTACACGTACGATATTCGTCACAGAAACAAACTGAAATTTAGATACAGTGTTATATCCCAATAGATCTCAAAATTCGCCTAACAACCCTATCCACGTATACAACGCGACAAGAATAACGACAAGGGCGGCATGCAAAAGAGAAAATCCAAAATTATACACTTCAGCGTGGATAAGCTTCTGCGTATCGACAGAGGGTTCAAAATAGCGAACTTACCGATACCCACCACTTAGATAAGATTTAGATTCAACTTAAGTCTAGGGATGAAACTTGGAATTACGTATCCACTTAATCGCCGGGATTTGCGTAGTCATATAGAGCGGAGGGATGGAATTTCTAACAATGGTCACATCACGACGATTCGACGCCGCTTCCTCCGTGTAATTACGCGGCCCTTATCCTTCGATCTCGTTTCGACGAATCCCTCGATCAAACGTTGGATCCTAGATAACACGTCAGAGAGAGAGAAAGAGAGAGAGAGAGAGAGAGAGAGAGAGAGAATTGCCGCGTCGACGAGAGCCTTGTCGATCGGTTATTGCGCGAGGTGTTTCGCCGCTTTTGTCTACGGACCGGTTACGCCTGAGCGATATACAAGAGGACTTACAGAGCTGGTTCGTTCGCTCGTGACAGCAATCAGCTGCGCGATCAACCGAGCACCGGGCGAAGATTTGTGTTCGAAAGCGTTGCAATACATCTATCTACCACGACGGGTACACGTGTAGACCACGGGGAAAAAGGGTAGAAAAGGCCCCGGGGGACTTGCTCAGATTCGAATCTAGGTCTCATAGTAGCGCGTGATATCTAGTCTCCACTTCTGTTTCTCTATCTCTCTTTCTCTTTTTTTCTTTTTTCCTTTCTTTGTTAGAAAGATTTTTCTTCCCGTGGATGTGAAACATTTGGACGAAAATTTGAAAATTTCCGTCTATTATTCTGCGTGAATGGTAGAGATGAAGTTGAAGTTTACATGCAAGATTATGATTTTTATTTGTATAATACGATATATTTGATGTATCGTTGAAAATTGGTAATTATTTATGAAAAGATATCCTCCGATCTTCATTTTTCGATATGTCCTTGATTTGAATTATGAAGAGATCGTTGTTCATTAAAAAATTATTCAAAATTATTCATTTAAGAAAATGTTTCTTCGAAATACTTTTGTTTAGATTATCAGATTAATTTTAATCGGGTTTGTTACAAACAATTATAGTTGGAAAATAGTTTCAATTTCTATGTCTTTAGAAAAATAAGATAATATCTTTGTAAACAAATTTTAATTTACAAAACATACTATAATTTTGTCAATTTTGAAAATATGTGAAATTTGGATCTATATAAAAAAGCAGAATTTAATTATATACATCTTTCTTGTCAATGGTACAGTTGATGATCGACTACCAGATTAAGAAAAATAAACTAAAAATAAATTAACCAAAACCTAATAAAAATTAAATCAATTAATAATTTAATTTTTATTTATAATGAAATTAAAATTAACATAAATTAATCGATAATCAAACAAAAATTTATTTAACTACTGATTTATATTAAATTTGGATTAGATTAAGTTCTCCAAACGTTCAAAATACAATAACGACCTTAATAAAAAAATTCTTTTTAAGAAATCATCGAGATCAGAGATGGATGCTGCCGATTTTATAATTAATATTAAAAATGTAACTGCATAAAAATACTCAACAAACAATATTAACTCATCTTTCTCACAAGCCTACGAGCCGAAGAAAATAACGCAAATAAAGCCTTCGAGTATCAAAAAAAAAAAATCCCCACTTTAGCTTCTGAGCTAAATCGTCGCACACGCCAAAGTGAAAAGATCAAACATGGAAAGGTTACATCGAACGAAATCGCACGAATCGACGAGAGAAAGCGTCGGCCCGCGTCTGATCTCTCTTAACACATTAAGGAAACGAGGCGAAAGGTGAGAGGGTAATTTGTTAATACGATAAATCGTACCACCGGTCGATAGGGTGGGGAGAGGAGAAGTTCTCAAAGTAGCAGACAGAGGTAAGAGATAGCGGATGAGAAGAAGAGAGAGAGAGAAAGAGAGTGGAGGCGGACAGAAGGCGGGTAATCGGCTTTTGATTCCGCCTTTAAGTTATGGGCCGCGTCGATCGTACGTCATTGCCATGGTGGCGAACTATCGGGTCCGTGGACGATTTATGGGGAGTTCACGCGACCAATGTGCCCCCCTCTCCACGCGTGAAAGGCGAAACAGAGAGAAAAAAGGGCGGAGGGAACCGCGGCGCCGCCACCGTGATTACAGCTTTAATGATCGCGACGCTCGAGTACAAGGAACTGGGGGCCTCGATCCGATTCACGTGGCCCCTGGGGCCGATAAAGTGATTTTTTTTTTTTTTTTTTTTTAGTTGGAGGATAAAATTCGGTTCGAGGGTTAATCGCGTGGGTTGACCGATCAAGGGACCACGATTAGTTTCAATTGTTTGGAATATAATTAGTGGGGTTAGGCGAGATTTACAGGAGGCAATTTTTCAAAGATAGTTCGACCGGGCCTGGTCGAACTACCGTCAAGGGGTTCCAATCTAGATCGTGGAGCTTATTCTTCTTCCCCCTCTTCGAACGGTTGTTGTTCCGCTTTTGTTCGCCGCCGATAATCGATTAGACGAGACAACGTTGGAGTATCTTGTTCCGTTGAATTGGCAGGGAGTTCGTGACGGCCAAGATTAATTACGCTTGCGGCTTTTGTTTTCATCGTGTATTTAAACGAACTGTTGATTATCTCGGAGAACTATCGGTCGACTTATCCGTTTAGTTTTGTTCTTAACTCTAATAGTTTCGTTCGAATTTGATTCCTCTTGAAGCTTGTTCTTAAAAAAATTGAAACTTGATTTACAGAAATAATTATTCTTTTATCATATGTATATATATTATTATTTGCATGAAAATTTAATTCTTCTAAATAAAACTTCTGGATATGATATTGAAAGTTGAAAAAAGTTTGAATAGTTTATTACTAAGAGCGTGAGAAAAGTATCAAATATGATGTAAGAAACAATATATCACGCGATAGAGAAATCTTTTATTACAAAATTATAATTTTATATAGATAAATCTAATAAGTAATAAAAATATCCGCAATCTGAATATAATGTATATTTAATATATGTATTAAAAAAGTGGAATGACTGAATTATCATTTAAATAAGTTCAGTAACATATTCGAAAGATAAATGAAGATTTTAACAAGCTGATTTAATTAAAAAAAATTTCCATTGCGTTTTACCGTTATTATAATACCAAAAATGCAAAGAAAAAATTACAAGTGACTTTATCTAATTTAAATATTATAATTAACTAATAATATCTAATCCTAAAATTGTTCAGCAAAAATTTATCCAAAGAAAAAAAAAAAAATCTCTCAAATAAAATTATCCCCACTTCTCTTGTCTCCTTGCCTTGCGAAACGTTTAAATTCTCTCGTTTAAATCAATCCACCCATCAAAATGTATCTATTCAGAAAGTCGGCCGATACGAGGCGACGGAAGCAAATTGGCCCTCAAACGTTTAATCGATCCGCGTTATGTTTTGATAGGCGTGGCCATGAATATTCATTTTTAATCCTGCCTCGGATCGAAAGTAAATCTCCCTCCCTCCTCTCCCTCCTCCGTTCCTTCCTTGAACTCCGTTTCTCGGGCGCCGGTCACGATCTAATCGCGGGGACCTCTCCCCCCCTCCCCCCTCCCTCTTTATTGAACATCGTATCGTATTAACGAATCGCCGCCGATACGTCCCGCCAACTGCACACATCGTGCAGATTCAAACTTTAAAGTTCCGTGCACGTGCATGCTAATTCGCCGTTCTCCCTTCTCCGCCCGTGGCTTCGGCCGCGTCCCGCCCCCGCCTCCCCCCCGCGGAATCGAGCGTCCAGATAAACGGTTCTTGCCCGGCGCGGATACCCGGAGATCGTTTGCATCGTTCCTTGCGCGATACATTTTTTTTTTTTTTTTTTTTTTTTTTTTTACGATCGAACGGGACGGGAACGTGCGCCGCCGATATTTTATGCCCGGCTACCCCCGTTTCGTATGTGCGGTGTATCCGGGGCAAGATAGTGGATTTAACGCGCTTCCAGGAGCATTAAATGGAGGAGGAAGTTTAAAGGGTTTTATCTGGTGGCTGGTGGTTGGAAAAGGCGATGTTGGTTCTCGGTTTTTTTTTTCCCCTCCCCCCTGATAGAATGTTTCTGTTGAATATTCTTTCTATTGACTTTTGGAAAATCTCTCCCCCCTCGATTACATTTTCTCCGAGTAATTATTTTTATTTTTAAAATTGATCGAGCGGGTCCCTTGGAGAAAGGGGATAATTAATAATGATAATAATTATATTTTAAATGGATATTTAACAATCGAAGAGGTAAAAATATATAATGGTTCAAGTCCAATGGATGAAATTATTGTGATTCCACGTTATTTTAAATTATTTTTTGATCGTATTTTAAAATGTACACAAAGAAAAGAAAGATATTCTTTTCTTAAATATGAATGAATAAAATTATGCCATTTTATTTAATTCATATTTATCTTTCCTTTAATCAGAATTAATTTGTAGAAATTCAATAAAATATAAAGCAGCCAATATTTCCTCGGATGTTAGAAACGATATTACTTAAAATTTTCCCCTCATTAGCCGCCAGAAGCGGCACCTGGGGAAGACGAATAAGGGAAAGAACGTGGCGTGCTGATGTTGACAGATGAAAGGCGAAGGAAACGGAGCAGCGATTCCACGATTCCGGTATTGTATTGTCACAGGCCTGTGACAGTAAAGTACCGTCCATCGTGCCACGAAGATTAGTCTCGGCTGCTGAAGAATCGGGCGTCGTTCGCCACACGAAGAGATCGCGCGGCTGCCAGTGAAAGCTTTGGGGGGTGGGCTTGATGAAAATCGAATCCGTGGGACCGGGCCATTCGTAAACATCAGGAACAATCCTGGAGGAAGTGCTAAAGAAAGATCTTTGATGAACGACGGGGATTCGAAGATGAAGAGGGGGATTCTTATTCGATTCTCATTCTTATATTTTTTTTTTTCTTTTTTGGAAATTTCATTTTACAGAGTACTATTGAATAAATAGCATCGAATTTTATCTTTGTACCCGAAGATTCGAGATAGAAGCAAACTCTATATCATTCTAGAATTGATCAGTGGAAAATGGTGGAGAGAAATGCAAATATCGACGATGGATTGCAGTGCACTCGAGCACCAACGATCAAAAGGACACTGAAAAATATCCCACTTTTAAACCCAATCGCCCCAAGCGATGAAATATTCCTACTTCATAATTCTCCCTTAAAGGAGGCAAGACTTTGATACGCGCGAAAACAACGTAAATTCATCAATTGTGCATCATCTGTATACACAATTACATACACTTTCGTTTCAAAACTCTCCAAAATCCACTGTTACGTCGACAAAAATTAAAAAATATCGAATCTAAAAATCCCCCTCCACGTTATAAAATAACCAATACCCTCTTCTTTTTCCAAAGCTCTATCGCGCCCTGAATGAACGACACCCTCTCCCTCAAAGCCACCAGTCCGAAAAACCGCATTATATTCGCTGGATAACCTACCACATAAAGAAACTGGAAGGTAACCTCCTTCAGAGGCATCGGTGCACCAAAAATTGCATTCCCTTATCGCGGTGCAACCGAATGCGCCCGGCGCGAACTTGAACGGCCGGCCTCTATGGGGGCAGCCGTGGTGAAGGTGCCGCTATAAATACAGCAATAAATCGCCGCCATAAATCGTTGGCTTTGTTACCAGTGCCCTGTGTATCGATATCGTTGTCGCCGCGCTATCGGCCCCAGGCTTGAATCTGAGAGCCGAGCCACGACGAGAGAGAGAGAGAGCAGGAACATCGACAAAGAGGCGACGTTGGAAAGGTACGGTTCGACGTAAGGAGGGGGCGAGGAGGAGGGAGAGGAAAGGGAGAGCGCGACACACACCCCCGCTGCCGTGTAGAACGTCGGCCAACGCATGGGCGCGTTTCCATAAGAGGTTTGCCACGGGGGTGGGTGCTCGATAACGCTCTTGTTACCTCGAACACAGACACGTCGCGCGGTGTGTATCGAGGGCCTCGAGGAGTCGGCCAGATCGGGCCCCTTGATCTTGTTAGAAGATAGGATGCGACCTGATCCAGACCCCTCGGTGCACTCCAACTCTTGAGGATCGTCTGTGCGGCACGGCCACCTCGTTGCCGATTGCCAGAACAGGCGGGATCTTTCCTAGATCTCTGGCGGGATGGTGAGGTATACTTTTGTAAAGGAATGATGGAGGATCCGTCTTGCGACTCGGTGCTTTCGTGGATGGGAATGATGGTGGTGATAATGATGGCCAGGTGGTTAGCGGTTCTTTGGAAGATTGTTGCGAGATTGTTGCAAGATTTGCGTTGAAATGGTAACGGGAACGGAATTCGTTCGTTTGCTTTCTTTATTTAGCTGTTTAATAAATTAAACAACGATGGATTTTTATTATTCATAATTTTTCAAATGTTGGGTTATTTTGTAATGTGGATGATAAATGATTGAAATGGATGGATTACTGAATTGTATTATTTTAAAATTTGAACATTAATGTTTTTTAGTGAATTTTCAAATTTTTTCAATGTAATCGATAAATAATAATAATTAAGATGTGAAATAATTTCAATCACATATAATGTTTATAAATAAGCAAAAAAAAAGAACAAAAAATTTTGTCTATACTAATTGGTATTTTCAATCCAAAATTATCATTTAAAGTACAATATCAATCCATCGTTGACAACATATTTTATAGTTTCCCTGTATTTTGGGCTGTGACAAATTATCCGAATCTACATTAATCACGATTAAATAAAATTTTTTGTCCCTACCTGAAATTGAATGTAATCACATCACAATCTGCAATAAATATTACAAACCCTGGAGAGAACGTACGTGCGTTACAAAAACTGATATCGCTATCAAATAATTTCCCTAGGCGGAGCATAACTTATCCGAAGTCAGTCAGGGGTGAGTAAAATTAGTGGATATTTCACGGTGGTAAATTTAAGCTCGATAACGGACAATTTAGTTTGGAACGAGCTCACTTACTGATCAAACGTGTTCCTTCAATGAATCCATTTTTATCCCGCGAAATCTCTCGATTTGTATTATCGGTTGGTGGTGTGGTAGCCCCTATCGTATTTTTTCGTCTCGGCCAGATTTGCATGACCGCGCGATCGTAAGCAAGACCTCGCGATACCACGAATGATTTAATCCCTAGAATACAAACGAGAAATTATACCGGGACCGTGAATCTGCTTCTTTCTCAGAAAATTGACATTTTCTTTTTTGAAAATCGTTGAAACTTGCTTATGAGTATACGAAAATTGTTTTAAGCAAGGAGAGAGTCTGATACTCCTGGTAAAATGATTGTAAAGGAAAAAAATTTGTAAATTTAAAAAATAATAATTGTGAAGTTCGATGTGAAGATATTTTTTAAATTTAAGAAAATGTCTTTCTAATGAGAATATTATTATCTGGAAAATTAAATGTCTTAATTTCATAATTGCATGATTACCTATATTTTAGAATTATGAAACAGAATATTAATTATTGTAATTAGAAAATTATTCAAAAATAAAATCCAATGAATATAAGTTATATATCTCTAAAAATGATTTATGCAAATCAAAAATTGTTTTATTTTTATAAACTATAAAATCCTTCTATCCACGGATTCAATATCTACATTTGAAAATTTTATATTCAAGTATATAATCTATATCTATAATAACTCTGTATAATCCTATAAATTTGATACTAATTAAAATTAATAATCAAATTAACTAATAATAAACATATATATAGTTACATATAATAATAGAATTTGCAATGAATTTATCAAAATAAATCTATCAGCTACGGATTTTGAAATAATAGAACTAAGTTATCTTATATTTTAATAATACTTAATCAATTTCTCAATTGAAATAATAAAAAAGTTAAATTGCATAAATCATTTTCAGAGTTGATTGGCATTTCTAAATATAAACATACAAAATTTCATATGAACTTGATGTATCAAAGAAAATTAATAGAAAAAACTTTATATTTTATTAAAAATAATTCAAAAATTTATATTAAATAATAGAAAATATTTTATCGAATCTTTCTTGCTCAAACAAGAAAAATTCATCCTAAAATCCTCGAATCATCTTTGTACAAAGAAAAAAATAAGCTGAGAGTCACACAAAAGACTCGAATCTCCTTCTATATTTAATGAAAATCGTCCCATTTTCACGATTGGGAAACATTGAATTGGTCACTGGCCATTCCGCGAACCATATTTACCGCATTTAATTTGGTATTCAAACGGTGCCGCGTTTGTAAGCTACTGCAAGCGCACGCGTTTCCTCAATGAAAGCCGTATTATCATTCGAGGCATTCAACCGGCGCTGCATCGTATTCTTTTCGCCGTGGCCTGGACCGTGGATTTGCATGCCCCGTGGCCGGACCTCGAACGACGGCTTAATCCGTTGAATACGAAAACGATAAATCGCCGTCCTTTGACGACGCCGCATCTGAGGGGAATAAGAAGATAAAAAAAAAGAAAAGAAAAGAAAAGAAAAAGGAATAGTAATTCATCCGTTTCCCGTTCCAACGACGCGTATTTATCTTCGTTCGCGATCAATACATTTTGCCGTTCAATGAGTCCGGATTCTATCAGTCGATTCACGCTTCTTCCGCGTTCCCCGCGCAAGCATTCCGTGTTGTTTCGCGCGAGTCAATGGAAATATAAATGAAGGAGAAAAGATCGTGATGGGGGAGATCTTTGAACGGTGGCAGCAACAAGAAAATTCGTTATCTCTGGAATGTAAATTGTACGGATTTAGAGAGTCTGAAATTTAAGAATATAATAATGGATGGTCTCTAAATCTCTAAATCATTAATCAAAATTTTGGAAATTTTAAGCGTGAAGTAATTTGAGAGTAAAGCTAGGGAAAGTAGTTTTTAAAAATTATTTTATTATTTTATTAATATTATACTATATTACTATACTATATTACTATTTATTGTTATATATTTATATTTATATTATATATTATATATTTATTTATTATGCTATATTACTGTATTACTATATATACTATATATTATACTATATTATACTATATTACTATACTATATTACTATTATTAACTACTTTATTACTATTATTTTATTAATAGACACATTACTGGCAACTCTCAAAAATATTATAGTATTTCTAGTTACAAAGATATTGTAATTATATAAATACATACGTGTTCTTTTTAAATCAATAATATTCTTGCATCCGGTTGACGCTCGTTCTTCCATAATGTATTTTTATTTAAAATAGTCACAATAATTTATAACTATTTGCACAAGTATTAATTTATTAAACCTTAATACAATATTCTTGCGAGGAGCAGAGAGAAACACGTGCGTTCTATTCCGCGTCAAGTACACGACTCGAACTTATACAATATTTTGGATATAACGTATACAATGTTTTGATTTCAATAACAATCGATGTTATTATTTCTTGTGCCGCGCTCCAATGTTGACGTTCAAAATTCCTAATGTATACATATATATGTTAGTTTCAAAATATTGCCCTATTTGATAAAATATAAGAAATAAAAGTTAACATGCCAATAATTCCAATTCTATATTATTTTATATTATTTTATATTATTCGTGTTATACGAAGAACTCAACAATAACTTGAATAATTAATACACATATTAGACAATATTAACAGTTCGAAACAGTTAAAATAATTTTTGGACAAAAATAATTCCCATCATTTTATTCCTCCACAAAGATAAAAAAGAAAAAAAAATTTACAAAACACAAAAACTTTCCTTAAACTATCCCTCCCACGAAGCGCGTTCTGAAAACAATAAACTCGATGCGGTTGGAAATATCGTTCCGCGAGGCGAGAAATTCCCAGCGACAACTTGTTCGCGTGGCATCCGGGAACGTCGGCGCGGACAAGGCATTAAAACGCCTAATTAAAATGACAAACTACACCGGCAGAAATTAGCCAGGTTCCCGGCGGCGGTAGGGAGGAAGCGCATCGCGGCTTCGCTGTTCCTCAGCGAAAAGGAGGATAAACCGGTCATACTGTGCGTGCCCGCCTCGTATAACGAAGAAGAAGAAGAGGCAACATCGACGCGTCAACCGCACGGAGGAGGCAGCACTCTCGTTGAAACCGCTCTTTCCACGTGCCCCCTCCCCCTCCACCCTCGGTGTACACATTTGAGCGCGGTTAGTTGCGGCACGGATTAACGGTTACGGCCTCGTGTGCTCCGCAATGAAAGGAAGATGGAGAGAGAGAGAGAGAGAGAGAGAGAGAGAGAGAGAGAGGGAAGAGATGCGCGAGGCACGAGCAGAGAGACGGAAAGAGAGGGCAGCCAGTTTAAATGCATTTGTATTTGCATTTACATCGGGCCGGCGAGCGGCCAACACGGCCGAGCGACCAAATTGCCACCGCGCGGGTTGCGCGAGCTGAATTCCTCGGAAATAACGTCGTAAATAAACCGTCCGACCGTACACCACCCCCTTGGTCCTCGCCTTTTTTCCCCATACTGTTTCTCTCTCTTTCTCTTTCTCTCCTTTCCGGGACGCGCGTAATCTGCGGAACCCTTCGTGGAGACACGCCTACGAGAGAAAGAGAGAGAGAGAGAGAGAGAGAGAGAGAGAGAGATTAGTGATTAATGGCGCGAGCCATCCATTGATTCCGCGAGATAACGTGGTTCAAGGGGCGCTGCGCCTTTTAGTTGGAAGGTGAGACGTGGGGAGATGGGGTAAGGGTGAGTTTGAAAAAAGGGTGAAGGTGAATCGTATTGTAGTTTGAATGGAAAATGCGAATCCGATCAGTGAATTATTTGTGATGGATTTAAAATAATTATAAGAATAGGCATTGTATAATACTGTGCTATAAGTACTTGTATTGTATTTAAAAATAATATGAATGATATGGGGAGTAATAATTTTTGCCCTTTTCTTCGAAGAATAATCTAAAAATTGAAATTGAAAGAGAATGAATTTTACCATCCTCTTTGATTTTTTCACATATCAAGATCAGTTTGATACAAAGTATGAAATCGATTAATAGTTAAATGAATTTTTATTCAATTTCGATGACATATTAAAAAAATCATCGAGAATATCCTTTTCGTGAAAATATCTATCGTGAAATTCTCGAAAACGAAAGGAATATTCTCTTCCACCACACTGTTATCTCGGAACACTTTTTATCATTTAATCTTAGAACTTTTTCCTTGTTGAGAAAAAAATATATCGAGCCATCCCAAGCCAAGGACAGAAGACGTCGCGAATAACCACGGACGTTTCAATTATTCTTCTCCCTAGGTACGAAAATACTCGTTAACCGAGCCGAATTCTGCCCGGACTACCCGCTGCGTTGCCGTATAAGCAACCTATCGAGCGGAATCGCGGCGAATGTCGCCATGATTTACCCAGGAACTCGGCCACCGAGTTGCGACCAGACAACAAATAATCGGCAATTTCACCGAGTTCTCCGGGGACACGGGAATCCAATTAACGGGGCTGATCCATGACCGTCATTAAAAGCCCGTGAAAGCCGTTTTCTCGGCCGTTCTCGATCCTAACGAGACCTTCGTCGATCGTTCTCTTCGTTGGAAATCTGTCAGAAACGTACGGCCACCTTCACCACCCGAGAAAGACCATTTTCAGACCGTTATACACACTTCGTCTTTCCCTCGAAAAGCGTCGAAAAGAAACTTTCAGCCACCTCCTCCCCCTCCCCTCCCCTGCGTGACATATCTCCCTCTTCCGCACCCCCCCTCTTCCGTCCCTCCACCGCTTTCTTTCCCTCGGAATACCACGGCGAAAAATGCTTCCCCACGACGCGTAAGAATCATAGCCGGCGTGTCTGCCGGCGACAGGATAAAGAGGCCGCTCCTACACGCACTTACGTCACGTCCTTCGATTCCTCTGCCCTTGGCTCCCTGCCTCCTCCAACCAGGCCGGTGCGAGACCGGCGTCTTATCGGCGAGGAGGTTGCGGGAAGATAAGGCACGTCGGACGTGGCGCGCTCCCACCGGCATAAATTGTTTCGAGGGCCACTCGCCGATCTCGCGACCGATTCGCGAGCGGAACGAACAACGAACAGATGCGATCGCGTACGCGTTATCTCGGTGTTTGTGACGTTTGTATGTGCACGCGTGTCTCTTTCGAGGTGATGGGGCGATGGATGGGGGGAGATGGATTTTGAAGGTAGAGGTTGGAAGAGAGTGGAAACGAGAGAATTAGAGATATATTTCTCTATTTTATTTCGATTTCGATTTTGAGTTTGAAATAATTGAATTTTTTCAATTTCTCGCCATATTCGCAAACATATATTTATTATCTATCGTTAATATTTCTTCTTTAATTAAAAGTGAATATTTATATATATATATATATTATATGATTCTGTAATTTTTTTCTTGCCCTTTCTTTCCAAAGATAAATAGTTTAACGAATATTATTAAAATTTATATATTATTAAAACATTATATTAACGAATATTATTAAAACATTCATTTTTATATTCTTGTAATACAAATTTAATAATCAGCTTGTGTAAAGTCAAAGTTCTTCAGCTATCATATTTCCATTCACTCAGAGAGAAAGAGAAAGAGAGAGAGAGGGTGAAAGAGAATACGCCTAACAGCATGCATTCCTTTCTTCCGAAAAAGGAAAAAGAGGAAACGTGGAATATCCCCTTTGTGCCGAATCGAAAAGGTGGGTCCCTACGCGTGAACAGGATTGGAGGGAAATGCTGTTGACGATTTCGACGGGGCGGAATAAAGTTGGGAATTTTATTCGGTTTTCGTCGGTGCCTGCGTCAATGGTAAAAATAAAAGAGGGGTGGATCGAGGGACGAGGGGGTTGGCGCGGGTTCGTTAGCCGATGTAATTTCAAACTTGCTGACTGGCCGCGAGTATGAATGGATCTATCGATGCATCGAGGGGGGAGGGGGGGGGGGTATGGGGGAAAATCGGCTCGCGAAAAAACCCTCGCTGATTATTGCCGCGCTTCTGTGCGGATCAGAGGCTCGATTGACCGCCTAAAGATTTTTTTCCCTGGTCTGGCGCGTGCGGCCATTCGCGGAATTCCTCGACCCCACGAAGAATTTCTTTGAAGGAAGTTTCCCTCCCCCTGCTGAGCCCCCGTTTCGTTCAATAGCCGCGGAGATTTTCGCCGACTCGTTCGTTGGAAACGAGTTGCCGTAACGCGATTTGGATAAAAGACGATCGCCGTCTTTCAAGGAAACTTCGCGTCCCTCTCAAGGATTCTTTCTTAGAGAGAAGTTTAATATTCTTCTTTTCGCAATATTGAATGCGCCGATCGATGCTCTGATCGATTCTTTTCATATTGATTCGTCTCTGTCTCGAGAAGATAGGGAGGGGAGAATTTACAAAGTTTTTTAAGGGAGTCTATGAAACATTTCAATTATACTTAATACGTTTAATATGTTATCTCTTTTATTCTGAGCACGAATGTATCTTGTAGGCACAACGTGTGAACTGCTAGGATCTTTCAAATAGTAGAAGAAATGAAATATATTTGGAATATCGTTTGTGATTCGAAGCATCTAAATAATTATTCGCATTACCCCAATTCGTGGCATTATAAATAATAAGAACGAATGATCTGTTAACATTTATATCATCGTAGTTAAAATATGGTCAAAATTTTAAAGAAAATCATTTAATTTATTCAGTTTAATATTAATTTATTTTATTGGTTTTATGAGGATTTTGCAAATATTTTGAGAACATAAAATACGACAGATTTCAATGCTGTTAATTCGGATTACGGAAGATAATTTAGAATATTCCAGAAGCTATTGATTTGTAGATGATAAGAAGACATCGATTAATTAATTTATAAACAAAATGATTGACTTGTATTTAATGAAAATTTGAAAAACAAGTAACTATGTTTGATCATGTTACAACAATGGAAAATAAATTTTATAAAAATTAAGACTGGAAATCAATACTTCGTATTTGATTAAAGAGAATAATTTTTATCGAAATCCTTACCTTACTTAATTTTTAATCAAACCAAAATTTCAAACATTTTATGATATAATACTTTATCAATTTCCTTGCAATTTCATAATACATTTTCTCCATATATATTCACAAAATACTAATTTATCATAAAATTATGTAATTGTAATATAAATAACACAATATAAAACATATATAAAACTCTTTCACAAAAATAATTATAACCAAAAAGAATCTATTTGTCTGTTTATAAATTATACTAATTAAAAAAAAAAAAATAATCCTAAAGATTTTAATCCAATGAAAACTATTATTAAATCTTTATTTTAATCTTAATTTTATAAAAATCACTATTCTTATAATTATTAATCCCATATGTACAATTGATGAAATTGCAAATAATTGATTTTATATCATATTGACATTAATCTTAACTCCAATTGAATTAATAAAAAGGAGTTATCAACTCTTAGAGAATGACAGAGATTTACCAAACGCATATAATGGGTGTTAACATGACAAACAACACTCTTAAAGGCTGTCCTAGTTCGCCAAAAAGGAATCGCTTAATTTTTACGCGGCTCGTAAGTCAACGAGGGAAGGAACGTGGCGCGGATTTACGAGCGCTCGTAAAGCCTCGCAAGCTCGCATTAAGCCCGATCGCGATCAGCCTCAAGATTAGGCCCGAGGATCTCCTTGCCACGGAGCCGGTCGATCGATAAGCAGCGCCATTGGTATCGTCCTGTAACGCAGGACGGGCTCGCATTTAGAATACGGCCATAGGCGTGGGCGACAAACAGCCCGTGGCCCCGTCTCTCTCTCTCTCTCTCTCTCTGGGAAACCGCACGGAACACCCAATATGCGGTAAATTGTCTCTGACAACTGGTTCTCTAACACCTGCCAGCGTGGCGAGCGATAATTAAATTTGCCGGCCGAATTAATTCCAGCGTTAGCCGTGTAGCTTCTGAGAGAGTCAACTTGCTGATTACACGGATTAAATATCGTGGCTCGCGACACCGAAACGAACGGAGGCTTTTACACGAGGCGGGCAGCGAAAGGGGAATTATTGCTCGTGATGGATAGGCGAGTAAACTTCAAAATCGTTCCGCTTCCAACGAGATGTAGCTTCGATATGGAAAATTACAAAACGGAATTAAACACTTGAATATACCTATATCTTCTTACCTGTTGTTCTAACTACGAACAAAAGTTATTTCAAACCAATGCCAATTCGAGATTATTAAATAATAAATAAAGAATACATTAATACCGCTTCAACTTCGCATCATTAGTATTCTTATATTTCAGAAGTTTGAAAAAAATCTAAAAGAATGAGTCAATGTATGCATTCAAAATTACTTAGAAATGTAAGATTATGTTATAATCTCTTGTTGAATTCTGAAAAAAAAAAGACGAATAACATATCAAATATAGTTTTTTGGGCCACTCTCATGGCTATTAGCGAAAGATATTGGAAAATTTCATATTTCACTTTGTATTTTTACTATTTAATTTTTATTTCGATTATCACACGCTGAGAATTGTAGTTACTTTGTACTTACACATAGTCTTCTGTCATGTAATATCCAGGAAATCCAGTTCTAGCAGTGTTTCGAGGTTAGCCCTTTTTAAATCTCGCTAACAACTTAGTTCTAAAATAAGCATGGTACCGGGGCATCGGCGCCCGGCCAGTCGGAGAAATTCTAGCGAAAAAAATAATAGGGTAGCCGGGTTGTGAAAGGGGTTGGCGTGCCGCGAAGCGTTAAAGGCTGTCATTACTCATAATTAGCGGCGAATCGCCGGGGCTTTTACACGGATGAAGGCCTTCTGAAACGACGTATTCGTGACGGACGGTTGTTACAATAGATGGGCAGACAGCCGTGGTATTATCGAACCAACCTGCGTATTCAGTATGCCAAAGCTCTGAGAACATAGCGCGGGGAAAAATTGTCTGGCAGCCAACTTTGAAAATTGTTTCCTGTATCATCGAATCCTGTGCTTTTTTGCACAGTAATTAAGTTTCAGAAGGAATTAATAAACTCGATTTCTCGTTGATATTATTTTAAATCTGTGTACTTTTAAATACACAGAAAATTAGGCTAACCACTTTTACTAACCACTATTATTTCTAACGAATTTGCTAATCTTTGACTTAGAAGAAAGATCAAAAGAAAGACTTAATAGGTATGACTTAAAAGGGTTTTAAAACATTTTCTCTAAAATGCATGTTTACTATTGAAAATAATTATAAAATTTCAGTAATAAGAATCAAATCGAATAATCAGGTAAAATTTCATATGAATATAGTTCATATAAACGGAATTCCACTGCGAATAAAAGAAATATATTTGTTTAATTAGATTAATTATTCATATAAGAGTATATCGAAATAATCAACAATTATCATGCATTGTAATGATATTAAATATCAGCAAAAAAAAAAAAAAGAAGATCTTAAAAGAAATAAAATACCATTGACATTGTGAAACGATATAACGCTCAAATTGTACATACACAAAGGGAGGTTTAAAGAAAGCAAAGAAAAAGAAGAGGCTAAAATTACAGAGTGGAATTGAAAGACGAATACGGCGGTAAATAGTGAAGGATTCGCGAAAGAAAACCTGGATCTGACGGAGAGCATCAGAAGCTTCCGTATTGCAAGGGTATCGGTAACAATCCCTCGTTAAATGAGAGATTCCCGACAAAGGAGTAGCGCGACTCGGTAGTAATAACTTTTCCGTGTCGCTCTTATCATTTCTCGCTGGTTTCGCGCCGCTTTGCCATACAAATGCCATGTAAATGAATGCAAATTAATCGTTCCAGATCTAGCCGCCTCCCTCCCTCCGCCACCATCTTGAAAATTTTCTTTCGGGATCACAAAGCCGTCCGTCCACTCCAAGCCGGTCGTTCCTCCCATCTTCGTACCGGTTTTTTCCCTTCCCTCCCTTCTCTCTCTCTCTCTCTCTCTCTCTCTCTCGTCCGTGAAAATCCACCCGCAAATAAACGAGTCACGCCCAGCCATTTAACGAGAGGAACGAGGGCAGGAACAGCGCGAGTTGCGGTATTCATTAAAAGCCACGGAACAAAATGAAGACGGTAAATTGGACTTCGTGGCAAAGAAGCGAAGAAGTAGGAAGATGGAAAGGCGAAAGAAAGAAAAAAGAAAAAAGGGGGAGGAGGGTAGGAAAAAAAGTAAAGCGGACGAGAGAGAGAGAGAGAGAGAGAGAAGAGAAAGATGCCTTTCCAATTCTTAATTCTACGGAATACGGTATCCGGCCGTTTAATTCCCCTTTTACCAACCGTAGGAAACCGGGTTCACCGCCGAGTTTAATGAAGCTGCCTCTGCCGCGAGAGATCAACCGAGAAAGATCCGCAACTCCGTGTCGCGCGATATATTCGGGATCGGTATTACTACAAGCTTTAACGTAACGTGATTCAGAAGCGTTATCACCGTGTTTTCGGGCCTGGAGGAGGAGGAGGAGGAGGAGGAGGAGGAGGAATGCGTGGAGAATGGGTGGAGAAAGGTTTTCGACAAAGGTTAGCGGGCGAAACAAAGAGGGCGATTTCTAAAGGCGCTTCGTTACCTCGACAACGACGTCAACCACCGTCGACGTCGTCCGCGAAAGGCCTGTAACAAAGGAGGCCGACATCCACAAAGAGGAATATTATTCCTGCCGGGCGTAATCCCTACGGGAGAGAGTGCGAATATTTATTACGCGGGCCACGCGCTTAAAACGCGGCCGGGCTAAAGTGAAAACAATGGCGGATTTTCTGCAAACTGACTGCGGCCGGTCTCGGTTGGTAAGCGCTGCCTGGCCTGATTTAGAACCTGTGTTTTCCTTCCTCTTTCCCTTCTTCCTTTTTATTATCCGTCCATCCGTCTCTTTCCTTCCTCTTCCCTCCCCTCCCCTCCCTCCCTCCGTTCCGTCATCTCGCCCTTCACGCGGAAAAAAGGTTTTCCACACCGGTGAGACCCGTCACGACAACCCGTCGTGAACTGTTGCATCGTAAAAATGGGAGAAACCGGGACAAGGATGAGGGTGGGGGAGGGCAGGAGAATTAATAGCCGCGCTGACTTTTTAATTCCCCTGCAACTTGGCCGATTAATAATACCTGTCGCGAGATGAATAGGGGCCAGGTTATTATATTACGTTTCACGCGGAATAATCGAACAGGGGGAGGGGGGTGGTGGCTGACAATGGCAAAGGCCATTTCGTTATCGTTAAGAATCGATTACCTCCGTCAGAGATATTCTCGACGAAAGCTCTCGTATCGCCATTTTCACCATGTAGAAAAAAAGCCCCTGTAAAAAAAAAAAAAAAAAAGCAACGACGAAAATCGAAAGACGGTATTATTATTTTCTACGATACGGGAACGATTCTAATTTTAATCCCTTTCCGCAGACGATCGTAAGAACAACTTGCCCATCAAAGAACAACTTTACTTTACGGCGGAGAGAAAGAACTCGCCGGAGAGATTTTCATCGGCTCGATCCGCGAGACATCCGTTTGGCATCTGGGAAAAGGGAAACGAAGAAGTTTTCTTTCTTTCTTGGATCCTTTGTCGTCCGGAGCACAGCCTCTTGATTCCTTGTGGTAATGCGGCCTGCCCGCGTAACGTGTATATATACATGTATATATTCAGCGCGCGCCACTGCCTTTCCACCCACCCCCACCCCCGTCTTTTGCTCTTGTTTTTAAAATATTTGGGCTTTATGAACGCGGCCGCAGGGTGCATAAATTATACGACGCTGTTTCATGCGACGCAAAGAACCGTTCCGCCTCCAGGAATATAATGTCCCGCCGGCTTTTTCCCCTCCCCTCAGGCGGGAAACATCGCCGATAAAGCACACAAATTGCTGGGATGGGCGGAGGACAAAGGGGAGGGGGGAGAGGGGTGAGGACTTGTCCGATGAGTTGCCACGTCGCATCGAATATTCCTTGAATACTCCCTCCTTCTTTTTATAGGTTGACGAAATGTGAAATATCTTTGTAACGATAGGGAGAAACGTCAGTCGTCTCGAGATCGAAGTTTGATACCGTAATTGGATTGATTTTCTTTGTATTTGAATTTGTTTCTTCGAATATTTTTTTTTACAATATCTATTTCATTGGTAATATAAAAAATATTGGGGAAAGATAGATATTTATGTTATGGATTCATGTTATGAAACGAATCATTAATAAATAAATTTTTGAAGTTAAGACTTGAATTTTTTTTTAAGGGGTGGTTTTAGTTTTTAACTGAGACATGGATAAAAATAATATGTACAATCCTGGAAACTAAAATATTTAAATACTTCTTCTCATAAACGATACTTCAAATTCGATGAGAAAAAAGACGTTATTACGGTTTTTCATTCATTCAATAAGAATTCGAGACGAAAAATCGATGGATCTGATATATCTGAGCCGCTCGCGGAGCATATTCCACTTGTGCAAAACGATAAATAAAAGAGCCTGTACGGTCAAAGGATCGAGGAGTACGTGTGGGTGGCGCGGGGTCCAAGGAGGAAGAGAATCCTCCGGGGAGGATTTCGTCGTCGGTGGTGAGGGTTCCAGTTCGATCAATCGAAAACCCGACGCCATTCCTGCCGATTTGTCGGAAATAAGTCGATCTACGTCCCAGGTGCGCCGGGGTTATCGGTGTTCGCATTCGATTCACCTGAAACGAAGATAAATGCGTTTCGCCCGTTTTCACGTATGAAGGGAGCACGCGCCTTCCTTTCCACTCTTTCCCTTTTTCGCCTTCGCATCTCATACGCTTTCAATATCCGCCTTTAATATCGACGATTGTTACGCTTGTTTATAGGTAGCAATCCGGCTGAATGCCTCCTTGCGAAATGCGACTATGCCCGGCTCTTCAGTTAATGCGCAGTATTATGGGAGTGGCGTGTCCGGACGCCTCTGAAAGTGAATAAAACGTATTGGATCCTTTTTCGGGCGCTGTTTCTTCAAAGGAATGGGTGATTTGTTTAAAATTTTTTGTATTTAGTGAAAATACATTTTTGTTACAGTGGGAACGTCTCTCATAAATGGGATAAATGAGATAATGAATTAATTTAATTTGAAATTGAAACGATATCAGATCTATTTAGAAAAAATTAGAAAGGGATTTGGATAAAAAAAAGTATTTAAATTTTTATACCATTACTTTAATAAAGTGTGGATAGTATTAAATATCTTCGTTTAATCTCTTTAACTTCGTTTACAGGAAATATTCTATACATTCTTCTTTCTTTTATCTTGAAAATTTCTTCCATATCTCTTAATTTTCTTCAGTTTTGAATGAACATATAATATAATATAATAAAATGATGAATAAAACTAAAAGTACATGTAGAAAAGAAATATAGGAAAATTATAAAAGAATTACAATACACAAGAATTATTACGTTTCCGCCATTATGCAATTTGCACGCCATTATTTTGCACGGAACAGTGGCGAACGATTTGCAATAAGAAGTCGACACACATTCTGTGTACGCTCCTTTCTGCATTCTTTTACTTTTGTTTACGGTTTCCAGTCAGGATATTTAGAACGCTTAAAGGAACAATTAAACGAGGTTAAAACAGTTCGCGTCCCCGTGGCTCTATCTCGCTTAATTTCCATGCCTTTTTTCCACCGTCCCTCCGGAACTCCGGCCAGAAATTCGGCTCGTTTTATTTCAGAGGTGTGTAACAGGGCTGTCCCCGGGCCCTGCTCGAATACACACGTCCCACTCAGCAGCCAACTCATACCGCAGACACGGTTATGTCTCGGAGATATTTTAATTGTCGCCTCAAAGCAACTCTCTCGCCCTGATGCGAGAATTCTTCGTGAAACCCCGTGAAATATGAGGGAACTTGACGACTCGCTAATAACCTTCCTGGCCAGGGGATCTCGAATTTTAAGTTCGCCGACCTTAATTTTTTCGAGTGGAGAACGTTTCCGCTCGTTCTCTGACGCCTCACGTTCCAACGTTTTGCTACAACGTGCCACGAATCTTTTATTCTTCCCAAGGATGGATAATCATTCCTGTTTTTTCATAATTCGCGATGTAAATTTGTTTCGAGATATAAAAGAAAAATTGCTCTTATTTTATATATTTTAATACGCTTTTCTCGACTCAATACTTTTCATGTTTAGAGTGAAATATATACATTGTGATAGTATTTTGTTTATATAATGGATAAATTTGCAAGATTTATTATTTATGATATGCAAAAAAGGACAAAAGTATTCAAAATACGCATTTCTCTAATTAAGTTCTATATCTTTAATTTATCAAAACATCTACATTCTAATAACAACAGCTCAAGAAATAATCTCTTAAAGATATAGAAAATCTTTTATCCAATTTATATAATACTTAAGCATTTCACTCTGAACTATTCAACGTAAAATGAAATATAAATGAAAATTCAAAAAGTATAAAAATTTTTCTCACGGATTTTTAATGGCAATTAAAACGAGCAATTGAAAAAAATTTGTATAAGTACAAAGCATTCGACACTTCCCCCTCCCCAACCTCTCCATCATGCCTTCCTCCTACCTTAGATAGACCCCTTCAAAATTTCCTCGACCGGCGTAATACGCTTCAATCACGATAACGCGACTCCATTTCAGCGGTTCAAATGAAAGCAACGAACAGTGACCGAGTAATTCGACGGGGGTGGCGACAGTCCCGGTTGGGATTTCATTTCGCGATAGTCACGCTTTGATTTCCGTGGCTCAGGTGTCTGGAGAGAAGAAAGGGAGTTGGGGCCGATCCGGAAATTCGCGGCCGCGCCTCCCCACCCCTTCGAAAAGGGGTGACGGGGATCGGCGGTGTGGGGGGTGAAAGAGCTCGTTTGTTAACATGTTCGTCCCGCGTGCGACTTAAATCACTCGAGGAGACCGCCGATAGACGTCTCGACGTCAAACTGGAAACTTTCCACGGTCTGGATTAAATTGGATCCTTGGGCGGAATGATGGGAAGAAACGAAAATTGGAAGCTCAAAAGATGGCGTGGATTCGACAGGATTCGAACGGGGAAAGTCCAAGTGCCACGGCGAATAACAATGAGCAGGGATTTCGATTTCGCGATGGTTTTCAGAAACTCGCCCCTTCATGAGAAGGATGAAGAAAGATGTCAGGCGGAGTTTCCGAAATTTTATATCAAACCTATAGAAAAGTGAATTTTATTATCCTTCTTCTTTCTTTTTTTTCAAAAATGAAATCGAAAAATGTAAAGATAAAGATTTGCAATTTTTTTTAATATATCTTCTTAAGTGATTAAAATAAGAAGAATAATTATCATTTCACCACTAAGAAACTGGATATCCAAGAAACTATTCTGATGAGATTGCTTAATCTTAAGCAATTCTGTGTCGGTGATCAGTCAAGTTCTAATTTTTTATTCTAACTTTTTGATTTTGTATAATAAGAACATCTATTATATTTTTAAATCTTCCTAACTTCTTGCAATAATATGCTTCAATGTTTAAATAATTTTTCAATTTTCTACGAATAATTAATAAATGTGCATTTTCTCTTTTATATTATAAATAATTGATTTGATAAAAGAGATCTTCTGATCTCAAATTTATCGAGGAACGAAATCTGTGAAAAACAATTTATTCCTCTTCGTCTTCGAGATACTTCCAGCCATTTGTTCACGCAGGCAGCTAAGAGAAAGAGTTATTTTAATATCGCCACTAGTAGCTACTTCGTATGCGCGCCGTCTCCAGTCGTGTTCCTCTTCTATCATCCCTCCATCCATCTCTTTGCTTATCTCGGCCACTTTAATCGAAATGCTTGGCGTCGGTAATCCTTGGTCCGAAAGGATCCAAGCATCGTGGATTATTTTTGGAAATCGCAGTTCGTAATTTCAAGCCAAGTGATATTTGAGAATAATGACGATTCCTCGTTTCAAAGAGAAGAAGCGTAAGAATTAAGACAAGGCGTTCTCCACGATTATCGAGTTATGGGAAATAAAAGGAAAGATGACGAAGAAGAAGAAGATGAAGATGGCGGAGAAAGTTGATCAAGTTTGAATTAAAATTGACTCGTAGAAACTTTTTAATAACTCTTTCAATTTCTCATTTCACCATTTAAGATTGAATATTTCCAATATTTCCAATAATTTTAAAGGATTCGCGATTTCAATAAAAATATTTTAAAATTAAAATCGAAATTTCTTGAAACTCGTACTTTATGAAATAGTGAAGAATATTTGTTGGATACTCGAAATATCGTGTCAAAATTTTAATAATATTTGCAATTGAAATATTTCTTAAAAACAAAATTTTCATTGTATTATTAAATATAATTAAAAATATCCTAACTATTATTTATACTTTTATTCTAAATTTTTCAATTAAAATTGACTCTAAGATAATTTTTAATTTATAATTTAACCTCTTCCCCCTTTTAAATTTCTCGTCTCGTTATTCGATCTTAAATAAATTTCCCATTGGATTGCGAAAACAAATCTCAAAAACACATTCTCGAGTCCAAAGATAGGGATATAGAAAAATCCAAAATGGAGGAATCCACAATTTCTCGAAACATTGTCTCGAGAATTAATATTCGAAATTTCACAGAGGTGAAATCCTATCTTGCCTCGACTTGGATGCATCGGGGATCTTTTTTAAAAGCGTGTCGCTCCACCAGTGGCGCAGAGAGATGTAGATCGTTGCAATCGATACGGGAAGACACGCGCCCCTCCGCGAGAGGGGATTAATAAATAATGGAGAGGAGAAGTTGGTTCGATCGAGTTTCAGACGTTGCATCAAAGCGTACGCATCCTTTAATAAAGGATACGATGCCGGCAGACATCGGTAAATAATACAGGAAGCTTTCTCTTTCTCTCCGTGGGGGTGTTGCGGAGGGAGGAGGGAGGTGCGTGGAAGGTTCCGGGAGTAAAGATGATGCAGTAAACTCCACTGTTATTGGCACTCTAAGCGCAGGTGTTCCGAATGATTTCTCCGGGGACCCAGACAGTCTGTGAAACCGGCTCCCTGATTTCGAGCGCGAGCGTGGAGTCGCGACGGGCATGGGAAATCAGCCAGAAGAAGAATTAACCATCTCGAGTGGCCGCCCGGTGACGAAGTATTAGAACTTTCGATTCGATTTCTTTATGGCCCCCATCGTAAAATTCGTCCGGGTTGAACATCTCGATCGTTGTGCAACTTTTTGCATTTTTATTCGGCGACTTTTAACGCGGAAAGTTTGATACATTGTCTTTAAGATGTAGTGATTCGTGACGGGAAGATTTTATCGTTGCTCGAGTAAAAGTTTCGGGTTAATATGCAATTCTTCGTAAAGGCGAATTTTAGATTTCTCGTTTTTGATTATTCTGAAGTGAAGTGGTATAAGTTCGTTTTCCTGCATTGATAAATTTATTATTTAAACTATAATTTAAAAATTAAATAATTCAAAATAATGCTATAATTAGGGGAATTGAGAATCATAATAGTCATAACTCACGTAGAAATTATTTTGAGAGTGTTTAGAAATTAATATTTGATAACGAAAAATATCTTTATGTATTTCTTTCAACGTTGGAAATTTTGATTCCAATATTAAATTGGTTTTAATTTATAACTAATGTATTAAAATAACTTTTATCAGAACGCGAAACTATAACATAGATTCTTTTATCGATTAAACTTATTAAATTTTTAGCTCTTCGATTAATAATTAAATATTATATCAAAAAAAAATTATCCGAAATCCTCAAGATCAAGAAAAGACGAAACAAAGAAAAATCTCATACTTTTAAACATATAAACATAGTGCAGCATATAATTTGCCACGATTTTCTTCATTCAGAGCAAAAAAATAAGAGTCTCGTTTGCATCCGGCACGACAGAAAATTCATTCGGCGAACGAGGGGGTATCGTTTCGAGAATTCGTGTTTCACCATAGCTCCGCGCATTAGCATAATTCGATAGAAATAATCGAGAAAAAAAAAAAAAAAAAAAAAAGCAAAAACTTGTGCTCGAAGGATACACAAGGAAAGATGAGCGTTGGACGAGGAAGGAAAACGAGAGACGCGTAGGTAGGAATCGGAGCGACATTATTGGCCGAACACGGGGGGGGACGATGTCATTTCGGACGATTCGTTGTCTCGTCCGTGGCTCGTCGTGGCGGGTGGCGAAGAGGGAGAGACACTCGGGGACGTAGGTGGAAACACGAACTTCCAAAGGAACACGGTTGGCGCGAGTCAGTCCACTGTTATAGACGAGGCCACGATAATAAATTCACAGCATGCGGGGACCGAGTACGTGTCTTCATAAAATCTTAGATCGAAGATTGGCCGTGGATGTCACGGTGCACGCGAAAAAAATAATTAGAGGGAATGAGAGACGGCCAGGTAGCCGTTGCTTTTTCGGTATGCACGCCATACAACCGGTGTCGTTGTATCGCGTGTGCTCGATGTTTCGTATAAATTACGCGGATGTATCGCTAACGCCTCGGCCATTCGCCTCGCGTTAATTGCTTCTGACTCGATTGAATTTTATACGATCGTGTGGTTGGAAACGCTTTTCTTCTTTTCTTTTCTTTTTTTTTTTTTTTCTTTCCTTTCCTTTCTTTGAAGAGTGGAATTAAATTTGTGTGACAAAATCGGCATTATTTACGATTTAACGACAAAGGGAACTGTTATTGATGATGAGAATGATGTAATTTATTGGATGGATGAGGTAATTTAATTCGTTCGTTTCACTTCCGTTTAATTTTGCACTTTGGCTGTGCAAATTTAAAGCGAGTGAATTTTTGACGGAGGACAAAAGGGTTGTAATCGTTCGGAGGAATCGACGAAGGGAAAACATCTTCTTTTTTTTCTTCTTCCTTTTTTTCTTTTTTGGCCGGTCCTGTAAAAATGTAAATCGCAAAAATTCGAATGTAAATCCGTGGGAACAGGTAGCGGGAGACGTAAGCCCACGAGGGATTACGATAATTTATTCTCGTAGCCCGTAGGGTTACTTTATCCCCGGGTACGAGATAAATTCGCGTCCCTTTCGGTCCTTCCTGTAAAGCAACGTTCACAACGATTAAACCTTCGTAAAATTGAGAAAAATTGAAGACAGATTAAATTTCCTTGAAAATTATACAAAATTAAGTAATTCTATTAGAATTGAAAGATATTCTGAAACTTTTTTATTATTTATCATTTTTTCTTATTATTAATGAATATATTCGATTTGTTTTTGAAAATTTTAATATATATATATAATCGAATATTTACAACTTTTTCTAAAAAAAATTGCTACTAAGAGAAGAGAAACAATGATATTTCAAATAAATTTTCGTAAAATAGAGAAAAATTGAAGACAGATTAAATTTCCTTGAAATTTATACAAAATTAAATAATTCTATTAGAATTGGAAGATATTCTGAAACTTTTTTATTATTTATTTTTTCTTATTATTAATGAATATATTCGACTTGAAAATTTTTGAAAATTTTAATATATAATCGAATATTTACAACTTTTTCTAAAAAAGAATTGCTAAGAGAAGAAAAACAATGATATTTATTATTTATAAATTATTTAGAATAACGAAAATTTTCAACAATTATCAAGCGCTGAATCAAGCTTAACATAACGTTGTATTTCTGTCGCATTACCTGAAAGCTGTCAAAAATCCAAGAGATCCACGAGGGAACAGTCCCTAACAATCGCATAGCCTCAAAGTTTCATTCGTCCTCATTCTTCGAATTTCTCTGAAGGTCTGAACATCCCTTCCTCCCTGTCACTTGTCCTCGTACAAATTTAATGTTCCATTTGCCCACAAATGACACCTTCGACCATGAACCGTTCCCATTAAATCTTCCATCTCTAAAATTAGACACCCGGCTCTTTCAACCTACAACCTGACCCGCAATACTGATTAAAATCTCCATGGAGTAACAATGGGCTATCTTGTATCAGCGGCTGCTACATTACAAGATTTTATCGAACTGTACGACATAGAATACGTTCATGCTCCCTCGACGATACTATATGTATCATCACGATCATACCATACCTGGACTACCGCAAGTCGTAAAATTTATCAAAATAATTAAACCTTGTACTCGTTCATGGAGCTAAATTTCACTTTTAAACGTTTCAATTCTTCAATTTCCATCATTATCGGATAGATTAAAAAGTTGATCGAATACATAACTTTGAATATCTTCACAATGTTTCTTGATATATAAACTATTTAAAAATATTTTAAAAAAAATATTATTTTATAATGCCTTTCAAATTATTACTAAATAATTTTTAAATTTTTATAAAATTTTTGGAAACACTTATAATATTCATCCAATTTTGGATAAACGAAATGAAAAATATTAATCACTATTAATATCACTATTATATAAACTATTATTATATTATATTATATCACTACTAATATCACTATTAATATAAATCTATTCCAAAAGATCCAATCGAACGGTTTGTTTTCATTTTTATCGATTATTATTGTTTTCAATCTCAAGGCCTCTCGTGTTTCCTCGCACTTGGCGAAAGTGCGCTCATATATCTGCGTTCAGGTATCTTCCCTTGGACGTGTTTACCAGACATCATCTCTCTCTCTCTCTCTCTCTCTTTATACTATAACCTAGGCACTACGTCGATTGATCACCTCACTCTCTCCATCCCCAATTCCATCCCCAATTCCATCCCCATCGAGCGTGTATTTTTCACTTGGCAAAATTGTTTCCACATCATCCTCCTTCCTACATCACATCCCGCTTTTCACCACTGAGAAACGTACAATAACCGTGTAATTAATGGATCAGAGAAGGCAGAAAGGTATGCCTTCGAACTAAACGGATACACGACACAAACGTGTTCCATTCAAACGGCGTATGCCCAACAATGTATCAATTTTTCTCTTCTGATCGGGACAATAAGAGGAAACATCGATCGATGGAATGGCGGGGAC
Organism: Apis laboriosa; assembly: GCF_014066325.1. Classification (NCBI taxonomy): domain Eukaryota; kingdom Metazoa; phylum Arthropoda; class Insecta; order Hymenoptera; family Apidae; genus Apis; species Apis laboriosa. The sequence goes on from NW_025223827.1 coordinate 66,014, forward strand.
ACGTTTCCAGGGATCGTGAAAGGGGCGTGCACGTCTGACAAACGAGGACAAGATCACGGATACTCGGTGCAGCATGAGAACGCACTTTACGAATCAAAATCGACTGCGCGACTGACCCTTGCGTCTCCATCCATCAACCTTCCAAAACTTCGATCCCTTCTTCAACTCCTTCTCCTTATTTCCCCTACTGATTAATGATCCAAAGTAGTCACGACCCAAATCTCCAATCTCCTCGCTATCGGTGAGGTTACGTGATCGCGTTAATTCGCGACGGATCCAGACTACGACGCCTGCCATCTTTCCTCGCCTCTATTTTCGGTCGAAGGAGAGGAGACGGTGGTTCGAGCTTCTTTCAATCAACGTCTATTAATCTCGATTTCGAAGAGCAACCGTCTATCAGCCCCCTTCGCTCGCCTTCTTTTCTTTTTTTCCACTCCATCGTCGTCGACCGATGTCTTTCTTTCTTCCTTCCTTTCTCCCTTTCTTTTTTCACTTTCTCGCTTCCTCGCGCGCGTGCACGACAAACTTTCTCGGCCGCTTAACGGAACGGCGCATAATTATTCATCGGGGACTTTGCCTAATTCTCGCTCGTTAATCACCGTCCTCGAGAGACACGCTCGTTCGTCGGTCAATGGCTGCCGCGTGATCGACGCTTTAAGCTCCTTTATTGAATCGTCGATAGTGTATCGGACACTGTAACTCCATCGACTACGCTGTTACTGCTTTCACTGTTTACTGACGGGTCTATTTTGGAATTTTCGTGATTTAAAGTTAAAGTTGTTATTGTCGTGAGAGAGGGGGAATTCTTGATGTTTGTTTACGTAGAGTTTAGTTATTGTCCGTGAAATAGATTAGATTATTAATTTTGAGAATCGTATAATTCAGATCTATTTCTACTGTTAATTTATGCGTCGAAAATTTTATTAAAATATGAATAATCATAATAAAAAATTGATATTGGTGAATTTCACCGATAAAGTTATATACAATGAAATTACAGATGAAACTTTGAATTTTTGTAATAGTATATATAATGAATATTTTATCGAAGAAAGCTTCAATCTTCATTAAAATTTTTCTCTAAAAAAAAAAAAAAAGAAAAGAAAAAGAAAAATTAAAAGAAAAATTAAAAGAAGAAATAATTTATATTAATAATTTAAAGAAAAAACAGGAAACAATTTTAGAAAAGAATTCTAGAAAATCGCACAACGGAAACGTGACACCAGAGAGATTTTATCTTTTATTTAACAATATGATATTTTTATTTAACATCCAGAGGCCACGCCACATTTACCGATAAAATTTTAACGCGAGAATCTGCTGCTATTTTATCGAAAGGTTGTAAAATTCTCTCTCTCTCCCCCCTCTTTTTTTTCTTTTTTTTTTTTTATTTTTTTCCTCCTAACCCCCCGGTATGGCATTGATCGCTCGCAATTTTCCAGTGTAAAGCTATCTAGCGGATCGTTCTCGCGATTAGTTGGATCATCGGCGCAATGGAAGTCTATTATACGGATGGCTATTAATTGAATCCTGCGCCCGGCTCGTGTTATGTAACCGATATGCAAATAGATTGTCTGTTTCGCTGTGTGTCGCGCGCGGAATTAATTCCAGGAATTGTTTAACGAACGATCCACCGCGGTTGGGTAGAGTTGCCCGATAAAAATGAACGTGCAATTCCAACACCGGATCCGGGGAATTTTATTTCAAACGTGAAAATAAATAATCCCGTTTTATTCAAAAAGATTTAAAGGATCGCAATATATTTCCCCTTATACGAGGCTGGACGCGAGCCTCTCTGCTCGCTTAATAATAAACGATTCCTCGAGGTGAGCCGACCTTTTTATTTTGCTTTCTGGAAAAAGAAAAAAAAAAAAAAAGAAAAAGAAAAAGAAAAAGGAAAAGAAAGGAGATATCTTGTTCCTTCGGCGCGAATGAATGAAGGAAGATTCTCATCTGCCAGGGGAGACCAAGATTCGTTTATTGCTTTCTGCTACCGTGCTACCGGATCGTTTCGAGCGAAGATTCGTATCGAGACCGGATCGAAACGAGACTATGCTGAAATGAAATTTAAGAATTTCACCGATCCGAGTTGATGCTGTTTGAGGCTTCTTATTATCTTATATATCTTGTATATCTTCAATGTTTCATCGGTATTAGGCAATTAGTTTTCTCGTTAAAAAAATATAAATAAACGCATTATTAAACGTTCGATAAATTTCAGTGTGTTTTTTTTGATTTGGAAGAGTTATCCGCAATGTTGGAGGAAAAATATCTGGAAAATGTCACTTTCGTACTTGATTTAAGTGTATCTTATATTGCAAGATTTACTTTACAACTGCAATGAGATTCGCTTGGAATTATTTAAAATTTCTATATAAAGTATTTACAATAATTCCAAAAAGAATATTGGCACTCCTTTTAAAATATGATGATTTTTTTAAAAAATGGGATTTTTTGAAAAATTAAAAAGAACGTATGATAAGGTATAAGAAATCTTCTTAACTTCTCAAAATATTTAAAGTTATTAAATCCAATTTTAAAAATTTTATCGTGTAATACATGGTGAGATTCGTCTTCGTCTATTTCTATTAATTTCTAAGTCGAGATATATTTCGAAACAAGTTTCATATATATATATACATACAGAAAATCAAATCGTAGAGAAATAAAAATTTCATACGTAGATAAAAAGAAAAAAAACTTCGTACGATTTCCACGGATCACGATTCCTGTGATTTCGTAGAAAATGTCATCCGTTGGACAAGTGGATAACATTGGAGAAGCGGTCGCAATCTCCAGAGAGAACGCGTGACTCGGTTGCTTAATTGGCCATTAATTATGCAAATCGAGCGATTACCTCGTTCGCGTGTTTTGACCCAACCGGCCACGCTCCTCCCACAGTGAATTTAGAACTGTCGTAATCACTTTTATCCCCATTTTATCGGCGGAAAGTGAAAGAAAAGAGAAGACGGGAGATCTTGCTATCGAGGATTCGGCCCGAGTGGAGGAAAGAAACCCTTATCAATCGAGAAAGAGTGCATCCTATCGATCTACTTTGGACTCGTACAGTTTCTTCCCTTGCCCCCCCAAGTTGTCCCCTAAATTCTCTCCACCACTTTTATTTCGGACCGTTCATTAAGCCGTCAGACGGAAACGTATTTTCGCCGGAAGGTCCGCGGTAATTGACGTCGTTTCGTTCGTTTCGATTGACGTCGATGGATCGTAGACGAGGTCAAACCAGATACTATCCCTAATTACCACGCGAGACATGCTGAAAATGTGCGCTCATTAATTCCACTTTCTTTCAACGGCGTAATTCCCTCTTTGGGACGGGAGAAATTTAAACTTATCGATTATCGACGATTGAGTTTTGTGTATTGAAATCTCAATTTCAATGCCGAATCTTCAAATCATCTCAAAATTTTTAGAGAAAATTTTCGAACCACATAAGGAAAAGTTACTCTTAAAATTTATATCGAAAATCATCATCTTTCGTAATAATTTTATTAGGAATTAATGATAAATTTAACTTAGATTTATTTTATTATCCAATTTTTTAAGAGAGAACTTAATCTTAACTTGATATATAATCAATTAATTTGTCATTTACGATATCTAAATATTTACAGTGAACTATTGGCTCAAAGTATATTTAATAAAAAAAAATACTATCGCTTGTCCAGATAATAAACAGAATGATTATAATAAATTTAAAATAAAAGGATTATGTGTTGATTTTTTATGAATATATTGGTAATACTGATTTCACAATATATAAAATCGATAAAAGACATCTGCCAAGATATTATAGATGATGGTATAATGATAGAAAAAAAGAGAATAATAAAAAGAAAATTGTTAAAACTATTTAATCATAATTATCAAACCTTATAAAACTATTTATTTACTATTTTATTTAATTTCCAAAAACTGAAAATAGAATCTAGAAAAATGTCTCCATTCAACATTCAAATTATTTCAAACAGAAATTAATCTGTGTATTTCGTTAAATTACTAATCTCTCCAATAAATAATTTAACTTCGTTTCCTATCCTCACAATTAATTGTTTTACATACATACAAATTAAAGAAATTCACGTATCATCGATCGATCAAATCGATACATCCACAATCAAATCTATCCGAATTGATTTTCCATTTCCACTTTAACTTTCAGTTCGCACAATCTTTTTAGATTTTAAACCGTGAAAAGTTAAGACGAAGAAGAAGAGGTGGTGTCTTGGGGTGGTTCTTTTAGGCGCACTCCAATTAGACACGGTTAATACGTAAGCTTCCCCCGCGGTAAATTAACTTCGCGAGGCTCGACGTCATGCGTGAGATTGATCGTCTCGGTTCTCAGGGCGAGACGATGTCCCGTGGAAACGGTTTTCTTCTCGACATCGGGATACAGAGCGCGTGAAATGCAGAACGATGCTTTGTAAGGACGGACAGCGGAGAAATTGTGCGTCGTTGCCGGAGGGGGGACGGAAAAAATGGTCGTCGTGTGGGGCGTAGAAAGACTTAGCAGATGGAAGCATCATGAGAATCGTGCTGTTGTCTCTGGATTAACTGAAACGAGAAAACTTGGTGTTTGAGTTTCGTGTTCTAATTTATTTCGTGCAAATTTCGATTTGTTGTCTTTTTTTTTTTTTTACAAAAAGAAACGATGATTTTTAAGTACGAAATTTGTTTAAATTTGCCATTATCATCAAACGAAAAGAATAAAATAAATGAAAATAAATGAAAATAAAAAAGATCGTAAAGTAAAAAATAATTAATTGTTATTAAATATAGATTTATTTTATTATATTATTTATCGATTATTTTATTAGGAAATATATACAGAACAGCTGTAAGAAAACTAATAATATGAAAATATATATCTTTCTGAAATCATTCAATTTTATCTGAAAAATTTTTTATCGATAAAAATAATAATTGAAGCGAGATGATAATAAATCATTCTATATAAAATATATATTATAATTTATTGATTCATTTTTCAAAATTTAGATCAGGCAATTAAAAAGAAGATATAAGTAAATAAAGAAATATTTTATATTATTAATATAAATTTATATTCTCAATATATCCTCGAACATCTGTAAGTTATATTATAATGAAGAATCAATTTATGGATTGTACAAAGTTCGTGTTTGGTTTTCCAATACCACTTCTACGCGATATTCATCAGTAATAATCTCACGGCCATTTTCAAATACTTTATAGCCTTTAATGATTGATTGACAACTTTGAATATTTTATTCATACATTGTACTTTGTGAATTGCTCGCTGAAAATAGTTTTTTGCCCACAAAAATTTAACAACTCGAATTTCGAAGCATTTGTTAACGATTAATTAATTAAATATGTATTTCCATTTAATTATTTACATAGAATTGAAAAGAAACCAATAAAACCAATAAGAGAAACTGCAAATAATTTCATTATATAAACGAAATTAATCTAATTTTAATAAAAGAAATTGTCTAAAATAGTTTAAACATTAATGTGATTTATATATCCACACCAATTGATTACAGAAATCAACCATATTAAATTCATCCCTTGTAATCAATGTATATCAATTCATAAATCGCGTAAATTCAAAATATAAATTCAAACGAAACCACGTTTCACCGTTCACATTTATCGAAACAAATAAATCACTTTCACCGTGCCAATTTCTTTCCGCGTATCCCTCGGAAAATACGTTGTTGTAAATCGTTGCAATGAATCGAGAGTGGCGGCGTAACCATAATCAGAGGCGAGCGGACAATAACTCGAATTCCATTTCTTCCTTTCCCGATGCGACCGTTTAGATGTGTAGTGGAACACGGCACATGATGAAGAGGAAGGGGGATGGTACAAAAGGAGGTGGACGACGATCGGTATACGCTCGAAAGAGAAACGGAATCCATGGGAAGAGCGAGAAGTCGCGCAAACCCTGATTACACCATAAATCGAATCTCGGCCGGAACCTCGGATTAAATGAAATTCCTATGCCATCTCGTATATCTTTCCCTGCGATGTTCGGTGGCGTTCGGATAACGAGTATTACGCCGATCTAACGATCTTTTCTTTTTTTTTCGATTTTGGAAAATTTTGGTCTGCTCCTTGATCCGGTACACGCATGGCTTATTCAAGAAATTTAACGTTCGAGTAATCGTACGTTTCGCTGTACGTTGGCTGTTGTTAATTAATTCGAAAAGGGTATGGAAAGAATGGACTGGGGGCGTTCAAAGAAATATAACTATTCAGAGTTCTTAGAGGGTACGCGCCGTTGTTTTAGAGGGAGATTGGAATCGTTATTTGTCGGGACAATCTGGCTCTTGCATCGGCCGATGTTATTACCAGGCCGGGAAAGAGGAACGAGTGTACGAAGACAAAACGTTGGAGAAAGAGAATGGAAGCGTGGTCAGCGTGAACTTGAAGCGTGGGCGAGCGGTTAAGAGATCTACAAGATCGATAAGGTGCCGTGGATGTAGCGATCGCTAGCGGTCCCCCGGTCGACAATAGAAGTCGATCACCTCGAACGATCGAAATCTGCGGTTCCAATCGCCATTTCGATATGGAATTTATTGAATTGCGAACAGCTCTTACTTTCCTTTCCTCCAATTTTACGGCGAATTTGTTCGTGAAATGTTAATGCGTCGAGATCCGTAGTGTTTCAAGTATTCGATAGTCGTATATAAACTAAAGTGTTTCAGAATATCTGCCTATTTGAGATGTATGCGATATTGGAATTATATTTGAATACTTATGGATATAACAAGAGTTACACAACGATCTTTAATATATTCGTAGAATATTAAGATTTCGAATTTATGTAATTTTTATTGCAAGCTGAAAACATAATTATTTAATCGTTAAATTATTCATTTTATGAAATAATATTTCATACGAAAATTTTTTTGTAACATATTTAGAGATCGTATCTGTTTTTAATAAATTAATGCAGAAATTATTATTTCTTATGAAAAAAATTTTGTAAAACTTATCACGTAAAACGTAAAGAAAACGCGAACAAAAGAATATCTATAAGCTTTTCGTTGCTTCTTTTCTTTCGTATGATTATATAATTTAATTTTTTTTATTAAATAATTTTTTTAGAGGCGATAATTTGTAAACAAGTTTGATATTAAAAATACCACTTGCGTAACACTCTTGCTATATTCCCCTCTACATCATATTTACGTATAAAACAACTTTTACACGGGAAATTTTTTTCATAAAATATTTTACGTACATTTTCACATTCAATCACACACTGAAACACAAATATACGAGAGTCACTCAAACAATTCCCACCGCATCCACTCTTTTCTATCTTAAAAACAATCCCGTTCGTACAATTCCGTAATACTTAAAAGTAATCGAGCAAATCTTCAATTTTCCCGCTACGAAAGTAGTACCCAACCCCCCCTCCCCAGTCTGTAATCCCTGTGACCGAGAAGGAGCTTACCGCGTCTTTCTTGTCGCTGCCTCGACAAGCGGAGACGAAGACATTGGGCCGGGGTTGGCGAGCAAGTTCTCGTAAACGAAAACGAGCCGGCCACCGTCACGACGTCGGACGTATCTGGCTTTGGAAAGTTTTTAACGAGCTTTCTCGCTGGTCTTTTCCACGAGACTGAAGCCGGTGTTTACTTTGTCGAAGTCCAGGCGACGCTGGTACCCGTAGATGGGAAATCTTGCGGTGTGCCGTGGCTTGTTATTTGTCTTCATCCACCCCCCCCCCTCCCCTCCCCTCCTTCCCCTCCCCTCCCCTCGTTCTTCGGGAAACGGCGAAAAAGCGAAAAGCTTCGTCGAAACTGAAATGCGCTTCGCCGGCCGGATTGCTCGTGTTTGACACCCCCGTCCCTCGAGCCGATGTTAATTAAATCGCGAAATTGAATTCTGTCGGGTATTAGTGTCAATTAAAATTGAATCGCCTTTGACGTTCATCCACGTGTCTTTCGTGTATTAAACCCGTTGCAGAATTGTCGATTGTTTCGTCAAAATAAACATAATGCGAAATATTTGGAAAATTTGGACGGATATTTCGTTATGGGGGGGAGGGGGGGGATATTGAAAATTATTTTGGGAGGAGAGGAGGGGGGGGGAGGGGAGGGGGTTTGGTGTTTCGTTTAATCGCCCGGACGATCCAATTGGACGACGTCGTTTCGTTTGGACGACGTTTTAATTGCTTCGCATAATTGTGCACGCTCGAGAAAGTATCCTACTTAGAGGATAGGGGAGTTCGGGAACAAACTAGTTTCGGTTACGAACCGCAGCGAAAACTTTGCTCGTTATAAGAATCCGGGAGGATATGGGAGGTATGACGTTAATCCTGTGACAAATCACGAAGGTCCGCGATTAATTGGTTGGAGGAGGAATCTTTTGTGTGTGCTTAAAGTAAAATAGTAAATCCCTTGGATCAACTGCACATATGCAAATCTATGATCAAACAGATATCTTTTTACACGGTTACGAGATATGTACGTCGAAATTAACAACATCAAATTATCTTATAAATAACTTTCTGAAAATTAAAAGAGATAAAGTGTTTTATATTCTAATCTAAAAAATAATCTTAAATAAATATAAAATACTTATATATATGTACACAATATTTCTCTCAAATATATTTAATTATTAATCTATTTATGAATCTTCGAATTTTCATAGAAATTAAAAATATAAAAGCATGCAGAATTAAAATAAGAAATTTCGTTATTCGCAATGACCTGATACAGATTCGATTTTAATTAAACGATCGAATCACGAGTTTCGTCTTTTGATGGGGGTGCGTTAATGCTCGACGATGAGGCGCAACGACGTTAATCCTTTGACAGTTGGAGAACGACTATTTGTCGTACGTAATGTCACGCGAGAGGGCGAGGAAACTAGAGGAAACGAGGATAGAGAGAGTGAGAGAGAGAGAGAGAGAGAGAAGCAAAAACGAGTAAAACGGGATGACAGGGGTTGACCCTCGCGCACGACGTGTCCTACCCTTTGTTTGAGCTCCGTCAAGCGAGATACATTTTCCGTTTCGCGCGGAGGGTGCAAAACGATTGTTCGTCACGTGGAAGCCCGCACGCATCCTTCGCTCGCACTTACGCACATGGCCGCACCCCGCAGAATTCCTAATTCCTCCTCCATCGTCGGATTCATCCCTCAAAGAAATCGTCCCGACAGCGGCAGAGATCATCCGGATCTCGGCCACCTACCCCGATCGCAACCCCTCCGATTCGTCTTTCTCGTGCAGCGAGAAAACTTTGCTCGGATAAGCAACACCCCATTGATGTCCACGATGTGCAGGAATGGAACTGGTATGGAGAGAACGAATTTCTTACGGGTAAGTTGGCCGAGGATGGATCGTAAATAACAAAATAGAAGTCATAGAGATACATCGACGTTCGCGTATATAAAATAGGAAAAAGAAAAGAATAAATTTCTGCGTGTATATTTCATACATGCGTAATGAATAATAAAATCGATGATAAAATTAAATAGATAAATGGAGATAAATTTAAATCTAGTGAGACGTACGCCCTCACGATTGAATTGACGAAAGAAGAAATTATATATATATATATACACGATCTTCCATCGAATTTTAATTTCATATTTCAAAGTTTCGTCCATCCATCTTTCCCCCTAAGAAAGAGAGAGAGAGAGAGAGAGAGAGAGAGAGAGAGAGAGAGAGAAAAGAAACAAAATTTCACGAGACAATAGAGAGAGGCAACATCGATATATCGGACATACCTACGGAAATTTAATTACTCTCCTCCCCTGCCCATAATCCGGAACCGATATCAGATCCATAAGCGGGCAAAAAGGGAGCCTGGTTATCGTATCGGTCAGTTAATGCGGCGATTTTCTCGTACGACACTGGATCGGTGGAGCACCTGAACATTGGTTGGATGGAGGCGGTTAGATGGGGCGGTGGAGATCGTGCAGGTGTAATCCGTGCCGCTCAATCGCGGGCCGACCACGGCGAGAATCGGTTGTAGCGGGAATCGGTATTAGCACTTGCCGATTATGTAAAGCCCGACCGATTATGGAGATCGAATTAAGCTCGTGGCGTGCGTTCGCGCGCTCAACGAGCTTGACGCGTGAAGAGAGCTCTCTCCCGCCATCGGGTCGGAGGGGGGGGGGGAGTGGAGGGGAGGAGGGGATGGTTGTACAGTGCAGAAGTAGAAGGGGCGCTCGTGAGTGCTTGCGGCGATAGTTGAGCGGGCGCGTACGTGGAGCCATGTGGTGGTGCGCGAGTTGCAATTCCCGTAAATTAAAGGACAATCGAGCCGAGGTCACCCCCCCCNCCCCCCCTCCCCCCTCCTCTCTCGTCTATTGTTACTGGCCCCGCTTCGTACGCCGCGGCCGGACAATGCGCATCCAGTGAGTTTCACCCTCGTATTTCATGTAACTGCCAAACGCTCGTGGCTTCCGACACGGAGAAAGAGAGGAGCGGACGGATAGACGTGGTGCCCGGCGTGGTGATGAAACGATGAAAGGGACGAAGGAGAGAGGGACGAAGGGGGAAAGAAGATTGGAAGAGGGAGGGGGGCTCGTGTTTTAAGCTCGTTACACCGTGGGTAAATCGGGAGGTTCTCGGGAGGTCGGCTTAACGCCATCGCTTGCCACCTGCTGAGATCTTGCGTTTACACAGCCCGACCAGTTGGTTCGCTCACTCCCCGAGTTGGATCTTCTCTTGGTTTACCTCGGAATCACGAACACCAGGTTTGCCTCGAGTTACGAGCCCCGCTTTGATCTTCGGCTCCGATAAGTCGAGAAAGGATGTATCTGCACCGCCGATTGGCCGGGTAAACTTCGACGAGTTCCCCAGTTTTGGATTTCTGACGTCGATCACGTTTCTGCGGAGGCCATTTTAAAAGATCCATTAAGTAAACGCCATTCTTTTCGCTCTCTTTGGTTATGGAAGAGGAAAGAGATTTTACAGTTTTTGGATTCAACTGTTACAACTCTTAATAAATTATTCCTTGATCTTTTATTTCTTCTAGAAGAAAAATTGCGTGTATTTTTCTTTTTTTTTTTTTTACCTTTCAACCGAATTAGAGCGCATCGAAATCCATTCTCGTGGAGCAATTAAGTCCGCGACGGGGCGTAGCTGGCCAATAAATCAGGGATCAATAAATTAGTGGACTGGTTGAAGCTCGGAGGTGACTTTATCTCCGTGGAGGCATCGCGGGGTGGCCGAAAGGGAAAAGGAAAACGGAAGCTGGCACCGATAAAACACTGGCCACCACTAGCCGACCCTCTTACGTTTGTACGCCCGCGTACGATATTTGACTTTCTCTCGCTCCCTCCCTCCTTCTCTCTTTCGTTTCCTAATCTGCATTTTAAATGTCCGTGCTTCCCACCTCCGACCGGAGACCACCACCGATAACAGAGAGCCGAAACTCACGTATATACGGGTGGCTCGCAACAACCCCTTCTTCGATCCCTTCCCAGACAGGAAACGCCGGATGCGCGACCGGATACTTGGCGAGTACGTTCTCGCGCCCACGGACCGGAGATAAAAGTACGTAGTAACTCCAGGAACGAGGCTACGTCGAGAACCTGTCCAGGCCAGACCTCCGTGAACCTCACGCCATTGTTCGCCCCCTTTTTTCCAGATTTCCAGCGTCCTCGAGATATTAATATCCGGCCCGGTTATGGTCAGGCGTTATTTTCAGGGAGAGCTCACCCCGTATTTTTCGTAACTGGTTTATCGTTTCCCTTCGTAAGTACGATTTTTTCAAAGTGGAATATTTTACAAAGCGATTTATTGCGATTTTTATAATAAATTTATTTTCGTCCCAGGTTGGTGGAAAAATTGTGGGAGAAAAAATTGTGGAAGATATACACATCTGTATTGTAGAATGGTTGTCATTTATGCGTTCGTTAGCTAAGTTTGCGAGACCTCTTTCGATAAATTATCTTTTTGTTTTGATGCTTTTCGATGTTTAGAAATTTTTAAGAATTGTCAAATGGATAAACGTTTTCCCAACTTTGTCTGTATTCGCGTTGAATGCGAATTTATATTAAAAAAAATAACATTATTGAAGTACAATTATCGTAATCTAATTGTCATCTTTATATTTCGAAATGCTTCTTCAAAAAAATATTTTACAAAATTGATGTCATTATTCTTAAGTATTCTTGGTGTAAAGAATATATATTCTACATTTTTCGAAAGCTTTCACTATTGCGAGTTTCATTTCATTTTCAAAAGAACATATTTCAAAAGAACACCTATGTTGATCCCCTATGTTGATCTGTATTTTACATAAATTATCATAAGTGTAAATTTATCTAATTAAATAAATTTTTCCCAAATTATTTTATATAACTAAATTCCTGGTCAAAAAGCACACAATTTGAACACAAATTTTTTTTAAAAAAGATACATTTCAAATTTTTTTTTAACAATTACCTCTTTTAAAATCGTGCTTACCACTTCGATATATTTCTAGTTATCATAACAACATTTAAGATAGAACTAACTTAAGATAACACAACAACTGCCATTACCATCTCACAGAATATTTATGAGCGTACTCGTCGAGGGATACTTTGAAAATGAAATGCATCGTTAGTCACGTCTGTTTTAAGATCCATCGATCATAATAATAAAATAAAATATTGCACATTTGTGCCAAAAATAAATAAACAAATAAATAAAAAGTCTCCACGTCGAAGAATCGAAATTGCTGATCGAAACGGAAGTTCGGTTCCCGATCTCAGTCAGGCAACAACAACAAGCGAGAGAAGGATGGCGGGAAACAGATCGCGGACCACGGCGGAAGTGAGACGTCGTGGTTCCTCTCGGTCGCATAAATCACCATTGTCGGTCGCTCTGGCTCGAAGAAACGCTCGATTTTACGCTCGCCTCGAACTGAATGGGAGGAAGAGTTACGACGACGACGCATCGAATGCATCGAGTGGAGAGCGAGAGGGAGAATGGCCGACGAAAGGGGAAGATGACTCAGAGGCGGCCGGCTCGTTGGCTAAATGGCCAGAGATCATGGTGTGAGCGCATGGCTGCGAGCGAGTGAAAAAAGAAGTTCCACCCCGTATCGCCGACTTTTCATGCGTGTGCATCCGGCCAACGAGCGGATCTTTCGCTCGTGAAACGCGAGAGGACACCCCGTTTCACAACCTTTGTTGCGAATCCCTTTGAATATATATATATATATATATTCAAAGAGTTAGGTGGACGTGCGCTCTGCTTTCCCTAAAAACTTGCCGCCAGTTCCTCGTTTGTGTCCTCGCGCGAAATTAAATACTCCCGCATGATCCCATGCCACTCGTGACGTGGAATTATATCCAGCGCGAGAAAATGGTCGTAGACTATGGTGGATTAAAGGAAAGGGGTATTTTTTTATTCCTTTAGCAAGCTGTGGTTCCTTAAAATAATTATTTCAACTAGAGTAATTTCTATTACTGTTTTACATGATTTTGTTCACGTATGTTTTGAATTAGACAAAAATTCTATGCATAATGTATTCTATTTTAATTTTATTTTATTTTTTCGTTTTCCTTTTTAGTTTTTTGGATTGTAACGTTGAATTATATCTAGCGCGAGAAAATGGTGGTAGACGATAATGGATTAAAGGTAAGGGATATTTTTTTATTCCTTTAGTAAGCTGTAGTTCTTTAAAATAATTATTTCAACTAGAAATAAAATAGATCTCTATTCCATGTTACGTGATTTTGTTCATATATTTTGAATTAGACAAAAATTCTATGCATATTGTATCTTAACTTTATTTTATTTTTTCGTTTTCCCTTTTAGTTCTTTTGATTGACTCGTGACGTTGAATTAGCAAGCTATAGTTCCTTAAAATAATTATTTTAACTAAAGTAATCTCTATTATCGTTTTATATGATTTTTGTTCATATATTTGAATTAGACAAAAATTCTATGCATAACGTATTGTATCTTAACACAACTTTATTTTATTCTTCCTTTTTAATTCGGCCACAACCGTATTCTACTTGAAAGAATTTTAAATAAATGCACATTTCAAAATAGACAAAAATTCTATGCATAATGTATTGTATCTTAACTTTATTTTATTTTTTCGTTTTCCCTTTTAGTTCTTTTGATTGACTCGTGACGTTGAATTAGCAAGCTATAGTTCCTTAAAATAATTATTTTAACTAAAGTAATCTCTATTATCGTTTTATATGATTTTTGTTCACGTATATTTTGAATTAGACAAAAATTCTATGCATAATGTATTGTACCTTAACACAACTTTATTTTATTCTTTCTTTTTAATTCGGCCACAACCGTATTCTACTTGAAAGAATTTTAAATAAATGCACATTTCAAAATAGACAAAAATTCTATGCATAATGTATTGTATCTTAACTTTATTTTATTTTTTCGTTTTCCCTTTTAGTTCTTTTGATTGACTCGTGACGTTGAATTAGCAAGCTATAATAGTTCCTTAAAATAATTTTAATTAAAGTAATCTCTATTATCGTTTTATATGATTTTTGTTCATATATTTGAATTAGACAAAAATTCTATGCATAACGTATTGTACCTTAACACAACTTTATTTTATTCTTCCTTTTTAATTCGGCCACAACCGTATTCTAGTTGAAAGAGTTTTAAATAAATGCACATTTCAAAATAATCTTACAGTATGGATGCTCTTCTGTGGCAATATTCCTCGCTCTAGTAGACATTTACAATATCAAAGTTTCATTTAAAAATTCTTTTACAAATTTGATCACGTCGGCATATCGCGTCACTTTGCCAGGAAAAATATATTTCGTAATCTTTTTCATTCTTCGCGCGCGTTAATACACCTACTACTCTCCCTCTCCCCCGCGCACAGTTCGTTTGTCACAGTGGAATAAACCAAGCATACCCGTTGTTACTTGGTGACGCGACGCCAATCTGCGACGTCTGCGTTCTCAAACGCATCTCGAGCGTGCTCGCGAGGCCGAGTCGACATGACGTGGTCCAGCGGCTCGAAAGGAGAGCCTTTTTCTTGTCAGATGGCGCGTCTCGAGGAGGCCGGGTACGTCTTCGTTCTAAAGTGAATGAAGAAGTGAAAACTACTCTTATCACGATATTTATTGCCGGATATACACACAAAGGGAGGAGAAAAAATAGGAACAATAAAATGGAAAGATCCTTTGTTTTCCACGATGCAGTGAGTCGCTTTTTTAAGAGAAACGTTGCCTCGCCCACCAATTCCTTCCCTCTTCGATAGACGTTTTCCTTTCCGTTTAAATCGGAAGAACAACAAATAATTCCCTAGTACTTGTCCACAATAGCGAAGCTCTGCTCCTCCGCAACACTCTGACTTCGAGTCATTAAATTAAAACCTTCGAATCGAGGTATTGTTCTCTCGAAGACAGGGAAGGGGATGGTTTTTCGAAAGTTTGGAAATTTTCCGATCTCTCCGGATCCTCCTCTGCAAACATCTTTCTCCCTGCAACAATCCTTTTCTGGAATAGAGTCTGGAAACTCTTTCGAGGACAAAGCTTTCGAAGGGGAGGGGAAGGGTTGAATCGGGACGGTGGCCGCTTTGGAACGTCCACGAGCGACCCTTAACTTTTTAATTTCCATAAAACGCGCCGAAGGGAGGAGGAAAAGGGAGAAATTGCACGCACAATCGGCCTCCCTCCCTCTCCAAATCCGGGGAGCTCGTCTGTGCGCGGGGAAAATTTATTAACACCCCATACACACACGGGAGAGGGAGGCTTCGACGATGGAAGGGACAAAGTAACGGGACTGAGTTAGTTTCCAACGGCGCGGAGGCGTCATCAGATAGAGATACGTCGGAAGTTGGCGTCGCTTCGGTGTCTATCTGTCGGGGACAGACAATGCGAGAGATCCAGAGGACAGACGCGGCCGAACCGCGCCCCTTTCATGTACCGCTGATTGATACCCTTGGCCCTGTCCGACGTGGGGTTGCGACGGTAATGTCGTCCTCGTTCCCAACGCCACATTATCAACGCCGGCTGGAGATCCGCCGATTAACAGACCTCGATATCACGCGGATTCTGTTCAAATTGTTCGCAAGGAGTTTACATGGACGCGTCGCGATATTCCCCTCTTCACGTGTGTTGTATTGTATTTACCGTGGCGAGAACTATAAACGTTATGCTGCAAATATTGACTCGTATTTATATGTAAAGGTATCTTTATTTTGTGTTTGATGTAGGTATGTGAGAATGAAATATTGCGCGTGTGAAAGTTTTAGTTTATTTGAAAATTGTAGCGTCAACGAAAGGGTAATATAATTTGACTTGTGTGTTTCGTTATTTTATTTTATGTCATTTTGCAATTTTATAGAGTAATTGTTTAGAAGATAAATTGAATGCTTGGTGAAACATCGTTATATTACTGTACGAATATTAAGAAGGAGAATTTATATACGTAAAAGCACATCGAATAACACTCGAGGGTATCTCAACGCCGATACATCTTGTTAAAATTGGCAATTTCGTAAAATTAAAATTTTTTAATTTCTCCTTATCCCGTTTATTACTTATTTCGTCCCCTAAGAACATATTTTAAACATCGATTAATATCAATTTTTTTCTTCACCCATATCAAAACTGGAGATAAAAATTAATCACGTATCGAGACGTATTTTCATTCTATCCAACATTTATAATAAATTCGTCGCGCTCTCCACCACCGGACAAAGAAGCAATTTCCAAAGTACACGACGCTCCGTGGCGAGAGGAGACCTGGTCACGAGATGACATCTCGCGTGAACAAGATTCAGTGCCCACATTGTGCCAGTCCCCGACCGCAAAATGACCCGTGTCAATCGACGTATCAAGCGACGAGGCTCGATTCAAACGCGGCACAAGCACCGCGGGGCGCGAGACAATTGGCCTCCGAGCGGAATTTTTGATAAATGCCCCGCGTTTTCGTCTCGGCTCCACTGGATCGAGCCAAGGTGTTTGAAAGGGGGAGCGTCAGCTATAACGGGAGGAGGATCGAGGGAGTTATCCGTCGCCTCTTGTTAAGAGGTACGCGAGGCAACGATCAAAGGGAGGCATTCCTCCGAGGCAGGAATCCGCGGAATTGCTTCCCGTGGCGGGCCGGTGACAAGCGGAGCGTGACGATTCCGCGAGGAAATTAGCGGGCACGATGCGTCGTCGGCGTTGATACATGCGTCGACGCGCGAGCCGGGAAGAATGCCGGCCTTCTCCGATTACTCTCGCTTAGAGAGGCTCTCGGGATGACGAAGGGACCAATGGAGGAGAGGTTTATGGGTTTAAATTCTTCTTCTTGTTTCGCGGCGGTCGCGTTTTCGTGAATTCTTTGACCGGTTTTGATAAATACTGATCGATTGAAATTTCGGGATTATGTTATTGTTTTATGGAAAGGAGAGACGAAGAGAAGTTTTTGAATAAACCGCAATGTTTTGATTATGTTTGTACGGATTTAAATAATAATCTTTTAATAATTTGCATTGGTAATATTTTGTTTCACTTGATAATGGTAATAGTGTCTTTGATATTTTATAGTAACTCCTTAAGATGTACATTGATTATAAAGTAATATTTTTTTTAATTCGTGTAATAATTATTTTATAAAAAGCAAGTAAGGGATTTCGTATACTATTATTATTTTTAAAATAAAATTTAGTTGTAATTTAATGAAATGTTTACCTGTTTAAATGTTTGTCGGATTGTAACACGAAGTTTAAATTGCACATTACCGATGATGAATAATTTTGTCAGCATTCGCATTTAAACGCTCGTTTAAACGTTGTTTAAACATCGTAATTTCTCGAGTGCCTGTGTACATTCTCAGGTAATAAAAACGAGCAAACGACCTCAGCGCAAACATGCGAATCCTTTCGGACCATGTTCTCGTACAATTGTCTTAACTCTCGTAGAAACGAAACTGAGAGTATATTTTGTAAAAAGTAGAAAAAAAAAAAAAATGTAGAAAATAATTCATCGAGAATAAGAACATAAGATTCTTGATAAGATCTTTTTCAATTTCATGCTTTTCATAAATAACTTCACTTGTTTAAAATTCTTCCGCTAAACAATCGTATTTAAATTATATTACATTGTTTATCACGTCACTTGAAACATACTTGGATACTTGGCTTAAAAAACATTTCGAACCCTTTTAAATTGTATATTCCATTATCCAATTCCAATTGAATTAACGACTTCGTTCCAGGCGTAACGAGACGGTTCGTATTAAAAATAACGTGTCAAAACCAACGGACGTGTAAATAAATTATATCATCGATCCGGAGAATGCAAATAAAAGATAAGGGATGAAACGATCTACACGGTCTTCCCAAAGATTGCACATGTTGTCAGTGAGAACATCCAATACATAAATATTCAAATCCCAGAGGGAGAGGGAAAGAGAGAGAGAGAGAGAGAGAGAAATATTATAACTGCAGCGATTCATCGTTTTCATTTTTACCTTTCATTTCTTTTCCCTTCTTTTTCTTTCATTTTTTTTCTTCTCTCTCTTTCTCTCTCTTTTTTTTTTTTTCTTTTATTATTTTCCTTCTGTTTGCCGCCGTACCGAGCGAAACGAAGAGTAATTACGAAAGTAACTACGAGACTTTAAATACCCTTGAAGAATTCTTTTCGCCGAAGGGAGCTCCCCTAGACAAAAAGAGAATTTCTCCCCCTCGCAATTAAAGTATTTATTACCCGACAACGATGGTTAAAAAAGAAAAAAAAAAAAAAAAAAGAAAAAGAAGAAAAAGGAAACGAAATACGCGACGGATGACGCGTTGAGATAGCTTGCGGCTTACAACTTTTTCCCATCGACGTCGATTTTTAAATGAGAAACCACCGTAAAGATTCTTCGTTTTCTTCGTGAATTTTATGCGCGTTTTAAAACGAATCGTCTATTAGACAAACATTATCGAATCTTTAACGCGATAAAAAAAAAAAAAATTAATTTCAATGTCGCTTTGCATTTCTTAATTTTACAATTTTAACGAGTATAATTTTTAATATCTGTATATTGTGATTGACGATTACAAGTACATTTTTTATATATTTTCAGTAACTGTGAGAATATAATTTAATAATTTATATTCTTTTAACATCTACATCTATTCTTATATTATTTTTTACGAGTTTAAGTATATTATAATTCAAGATTTTTTCGATTTTTAATTTCGAATTTTCAGGAACAGGTTTAACGTTTTAGCTGTACGTAAGAAGCACTTTGAGAAAACTATAGCGTGAGGTAATGTACAAGTAACCGAGTTTCCATTCACAGTGATCGATCAAAGTCCGGGACGCCAAACACGCTCGAACACCCTGACGCTTCTTGGCTTTTAGTGTTTCGTATACATTATGATGATAATATATCGCTCCATTTACGTCCGATATCATGCTCGTAATCCGCTCGATTCAATATCCAAAAAAAAAGTATTCACAACATTATTTATCAATCAATATAACACCGATATTACTTCATTAATCATACGTTTACCTATAAGAATTTCTCGCACGAGAGAACGCACAAATTTCCTTTACCATCTCTCCGTCTCGCTTTATTTCAATATCGCCACGATATCGATTCGAATATCGTTTCTGGCGGAAATTCTTTTCGCAGACGATACAAATCACGTGTCGACACCTGTCCACTGTTACTTCCTGTTGGATATTATGGATCCATGCAACGAGTGTTATTCACTCGCTCGCGTTGATACTCCCTCTCTCTCTCTCTCTCTCTCTCTCTCTCGGCGTGCGTTCGATGATTTTATTATACGCGATATAATCGAATAAATTTGGCCATTGTCGATCAACGTTTTTGCAAGCATCGTCGAATAATTTACGCCGATGACGCAAGGGATGGGATAAAAGAGGTGGAGGGGGGGAAGGGGAGGGGGTTGAAAATCGACGACGTCAACGCGGTGTTACAATTGAAATTTTATATTTTTTTGCTCATCGATCCCGAGCGTCCTCGACTTGAACGCGTTTCAACGTGGAAATCTTTTGGGAATCTGTTATTCGCAGGAGGCGAATCCGGCGTTGCGTTTGATTTACATTGGTCGGAAATTCCCTGCTCGATGATTGTTGGCTACGTGTCATCCGCACTGCGCGTGAATAATAATTGCGTATTAACTGCGAATAAACTGGAGTACATTTCTTTCCAGCGATATTATTAAAATATATAATTGGGAAGGAGACGATTGCTTCGAATTTATGGAAAAATTGTATAAATTTTATATATAAAAAATATATATATATATTTTTTATTATAAAAAAATATTTATAATAATTTTGTCCAAAAGAAGAAAGGATATATTTGTTAATAGCAAATTGATTTTTGTATTTTGTTTAATAATAAAAATGAATAAATAATCTTCTAATTGATAGAAAAGCGAAAGCTTTTATTCTTCTATATTTTTCGTTCGAACCAACGAAGTCTCTTTCTCTTGCATGGACAACGCACCTTCTTTCTTTGCTTTTCCTCTTCCTTCTCTAATTTTTTAACAATTTCCGGCTTACCCAAAGTAACATTGAACGATTTCTTCAGAAGAGGGGATGAAAGGTAGGGCGGCAGCTATGAACGAACGAGATCTCAATTAAACTAACCCCCTTTTTCATTACTCCTTTCAAATTAAATTACGTTCAAGTCAAAGAAAGAAAAGAAAAATAACGAATAATTAACAAAATATAAATTCTACGAATCATCAATTATTATTTAACAACATATTGATCCTTTTCTTCCTTTTCTTTCGTCCATCGAGAAACCATATTATTTACCATATTGCAATACGATACAGAATATAAGAGTTGAAATATACATCTCTCCATAGCTCGAAAGAAAACGCGGCCACGATACAATTCCAAACTTTACATTCACGAAACTTCCATTCCCTCGACACATTCATCTCGCGAGCGGGTCCGCGCGAAAGACGTCCAACGTATGAAAAAGAAGGACTTCCGTTTCAATTCGGGGCTATTTACGAAGCCGTGGGTCGGCTCCACGTGGAACCACGTCGGACAGAGGTAATACAGACAGACCCATCTAACCATCTCTCGTAACGCGGAGCTCATACATCACCATCTGAAGTATCCGGTATTATTCCCGCTCGCGCACCGAGCACGCAATATCCTGGCTCGTGACAACAAAGTAAATACCGTATATACGTGAACCGACAGGACGGAATAGAAATTTCGACGTGAAAATACGCGAGCCATCCGCCGTTTCCCTCTCGAGGTTTCGATCCTCGTTGTTGCGTTGTTGCACAGTTTGTCCCGTGAAAACTGCAAATATCGTTTCTCACCACGCGTTACGTTAATTCGATGTAATGTCGAAGCAGCCTCTGCGCATGCGCGTGTAAAAATACTTACTGTGTTGCGTTGCTGCACAGTTTGTCCCGTGAATACTGCAAATATCGTTTCTCATCACGCGTTACGTTAATTCGACGTAATATCGAAGCAGCCTCTGCGCATGCGCGTGTAAAAATATTGTGTTGCGTTATTGCACAGTTTGTCCCGTGAAAACTGCAAATATCGTTTCTCACCACGCGTTACGTTAATTCGATGTAATGTCGAAGCAGCTTGTGCGCATGCGCGTGTAAAAATACTTACGGTGTAGTAAGCGGGTCCCAGTAGAGGCGTATGCTTTTCGATCTTCGACGATCTCTCGATCACACCGCCCTTCGCGTTCTTCAGTATATCCTTGGACAAATGATAGGAGGCTGGATCTGGTAAATTCGATTTCGATGATTAAGAGGGATCCGGATTATTTTTCTCGGATTAAGGTGTACCTGGCGTTTTCTTCGTGTCGAACCATATCTTTGATGATCGTGTGTCGCGTGTACCGAAGGGGACGTGCAACGTGGGGAATTCGCATTTGTCACGATTTCTTTTGAATGCTTTCAAGGTCTCGTAAATACCGGCATCTGGGCCTCTCTATAATAAATAAAAAATATAAATATATTATACGTAATATAATAATATAAAAATAAACATCGAACGACACAGGTTTTTACAATTTCAAGAGAAGGATATAAGAGTAATTCAGAATAATTCGTATCGAAAGATAAATAAGTGTCATCCCGATGTAATCGTCTGGGATAATGGAAAAGGGAGGTAACCTTGATAAAGGTTACCATTTCTTCTCCTCTTCTTCCTTCCGTTACTCGTGCTTATTCTTCACTGTAATCGATTAGACTCGAGCCACGAAGCATAAATCCATTTCCTTCCAGTTATTTGATCAGTGTTCGTCAATTAAGCTTCGACAGTCTTGCCCGATAATTCTATCTTTTCCAACGAGATCTCTCTCGAGAATTCAGGAATGAATACTAAACGTCGATACTTGTGACGATCCGCGTTTCGAGGGTGGATAGACATATAGACCGGTGCCCAGAGATTGGCTCGAATTTCCGGCTCAGCGAGCCGGAAGTGATTTCTCCTGGCTTTCGTCGGCCACGCGCCTCTACGTGGAAATGACCCCGAGAGCATGGCAGAACGTCATTTCCGTCCGCTGTCGAGTCGCGACGCCTCCCTACGTTATGTAAATACCGTCCTCTCCCCGAATCTCTCATAGTACCCCGCCTCATCCCCTCTCACCGAGACGACGTCCTTATCCGGCGATCGTAAGAATTCGCCATGACACTTTCCTCCTGCGTTTTATCGCCCTGTCGCGATAATTCCGCGCGACAAAGCGGGATATAACTTCTGCTCCGTATAAAACACACCGTACTATCCAAATTGAAGCAACTTTCGAAATTGATGAATTGGATCCATCGCCAACAGTGTCACTATATTCACGTTACAATAATAATTTGATATAGAATTTATGTGTTTGAATATACGAATATGTACATCAAATTAACTTTTAAACGATATTTTTATATAACAAATCGTAGTTTTGTAATGAATACGAATTTTCAATTCGTTAATTAGTTAAAATAAAAAAGAAAAATGGATAAAATAATTACTCTTACATCGATCAAATTTTTGATACTTCTTACATTAATATACATCTACACTAGTTTTGGAATAAATATTAATAATATGATATTGATATTGATTTCTCTCGAAAATAAAAGAATTATAGGATATTCAAAAGTATAATTTGAATTTGGTTTTTAATTGGAAAGCGAGTGAACGAAACGATTTATCGTATTGTGTGAAAAACGACGTTTAATGAAATTTCTTGAATGTCCAAACGCGAACTTGGCTTGGCTCAAAAGGCGACTCTCACACAAGGATTCCACCTTTCAACTCCGAGGAACGCGGTTCCTGGCCAACCTCAAAGGAGACACGGCTGTGACAGAGGCAGCGACACGCGTCGTTGTTCAGCGCCGTCCTTATCCCGGCCTTATCTGCGGCTACACTGTCGAACCCCGCTTCGACGATCTCTCGATTAACGAGCAAATTGGATCCTGGTTCCCGAAACGCCCCGGGTACAGATGCATCGCTTCGATCCACCTCCATTAATTTCGTCTCGACCTCCTCCTGATTACCTCGCGCTTCCAGGATTACCTGGACCATGGCTCAGGTCCACAGATTTCTGGCCTCGAATGAAAGAATCCGACCTGACCGCAGACTTATTGTTACTACTCGGGATACGATCTCATTAAAGAAATTGCTGTTCCTCGTTTAACATTTTCAATCTCGATCGTACTTCCTTTCCTTACTGACTCAGCTTTTCCGAGGCAGATTCTCGTCTCTTTTTCTTTTTGGATGGAAAGGATCAGAGAGAAAATTACTTAGAAAAATTATCAGCTTTTTCTTCTCTATTTTCCTTGAAAATAGTTTTACGAAATAGGATGTCGATTTCGTAACTTTTGTAAAAATTATTGAGTAACGAGTTCAAAAGGATCGATTTTGTAAGTTTGTGAAGCTGAATTGTACAAGTGCTGACATCTGTGCGTGGCAGTGGCAGTCAACTAGTGGAAATTATACGCTCGGTTCAATAACGCTATGGTATGTATCTACAGAGCAGTTTTTTGATTATCGATGAATAATTTTAATATTATCTAATTTTATTTCCCGATTTCTTTATATGGATTTACCTTTTGAACTTCGGGAAACCTTTCTACTTTGGATTTAAAAGCAACGTGATGTACAAGAGTCTTCGTTTCTTCTATTCTTTTTGGAGAACGCGGGGTATAGTATTCTTCTTCTTCTTCTTCTTCGCAATAAGAAATTGCATCCAAGTATATCTGTGGTTTCATTTTTTTTGCGTAGGTATATTTGTAACGCTTCTCCGACTCAAAAGCTAAATTACCGGCATTCAAATTGTAATCACTAGGTCCTGAAGAGGAAATGAACGACTCTCTTGGTAAGATACCAACAAATTATATTCGATTGAAAAATCAGAAACGTAACAGAATTAATTAAATTATGAAAGAAGATATTAAAAGATAAGAAAAGATCTTACCTGGTCCAAAGTGCGTAGGATCTTTTTTAAAACGACTAGCATAAGAACCGAATGGCGCAGGGAAAATGGAAGATGTACATTTTATAGAATCAATGGGATTGTATGTACCTGGGCCAGGTATATCAGAATCTATATCAAGGAATCTCTGTAACAGATATCTAGCGATGATAAACTGTTTTGAAAAATTATTTTAAACGATTATACCTTGGCACTTTGATTGAAAGGAGCTGGTTCAACGACAAAAGTATCGCATTTGCATCTGTTCTTAGAATATTTGTCAAAAACACTCTTTATCTTGTAAGCATTTGGTGCTGGCAAATTCTATATGCAAAGATTCACTCTCAACATCAACATTAATTAGCAACAAACTCGTGGATTGTATTTCAAAATTATTTTCTCTTCAATGTAAAGTCACCTCGCGCATTTTTACTCTATACAATATATCGAGGCTACGTGGCTGCCAGGAAGTCATTCTTTTCATTTCTCTTATCTTCTCGTCGTATATTTGACTGGCTGTCTTCTTCGTTTCGTATTCGTAATGTCCAGGGCCCGGAGTTATAAAAGGTTGAGGCTCTGTTCTTCCTGTCATTCTGCTCCAAAAATTACCTTTGTACAGTAACGTGGTAGCATTTGTTTCCTGAAAATTTGATCGTAGATTTGAGAATATTATAAAACGTGACGATATTAAAAATTTTTTAAATGAGAGAATAATCGCTTTACTCCTCGATGGATATTGTAAAAATAAGTTGGCTTTTTCTTTAGAGGGGGATTTTTCACGAAAACACCGTATTCATTAATGTCATATCCTGTATAATCTTTGTCTGGAATCGATGTGGCCGTTGGAATAATCGAAGGAGGGGGTCGTGTTAGCCATAACTGTGATCCGTCATCAAATTTTCGTTGAATAATAATTTAATAATATTACTCTTTATCGAGAAGGTTAGATAGATATTACTTTTCCAGGAGGACCTCTCCACGTGCCAGGATGAGATCTTATTTTTCGTTTAAACAAAGTCCCAGAAATGTCATAAATTGGACCTGGTGCTCGAGGTATCTCTTCCTTAAATCGAATATCCCTAAAATCAATGCTGACTCCACCCTGTAATTTTTTAATTTTTTCACTACATCTAGATTTCTCTGGATCCAGTTTTGAAAATTTTAATTTTTATAAATATACGTTCTGGTATATGTTGTCGGGGTCTTAAAGTGTACGAGTCAGGTCCTGGTAATTCTGCAATATCTTTCGGCACGTGAATAGTTTTTCTTTCAGTTCCACAGAGAAAGGGCGTATACTCGGCTATACAAAGAATTTCGTTTTATATTTTATATAATTTTTATTTTACGTATTCTTAAAACTCTTATCTTGCAGGTTATTTAATTTCGTACCAAGATGCCTATCAGGACAAGTAACATCCGATATTTCGTACGTTCCAGGTCCAACTTTAACTGATGTTTGTGTGATTATTTTTGGAAATCTTATTGTCCTGTCGTACGCCATTATCTTATTTTAAATAAGATAATTATTATCCCAATTGTGATGATCAAATAATTTAAACACGTATAGAAAACGTATATGAACTATGTTAAAAATCGAAAATGAGTTACAATCGATTGTTCCACTTTACATCGACAAAAAAATTCATATAATAATGAATGCACTCCACGAGTTTACAGGGACCAATTGCTTTCGCTAATGAATCATCTCGGTGCAAGAAAAATTATTTGTTTGCAATAATTGTAACAGGCTGGGTATTCGCGCCTGAAGGACGCCGTTTTCACTTCTTTAACCTACTTTTTTATAATGTTCGCCTTGCATAAATTTTCGGCCGGGCCAGTTAATAATTTCGTTCTCGTTACGCGAAACCCATTAACGTTTTGACGCCGAAGTAAGAGATTATCGTTTGCATCAAATTGAAAACGATTCGCGGGCGCGCTCGTAAGGAAAGTGAAGGGTTCTACGAGGAACAACTTGAGTGTTTTGCAAGTGATATCTCTTTTATTGCATCATTCGTGGAATGTTGCGTATCAGCAATCGTAAAGAATTATCATTCCCTTCTGAACTTGGACGTTTTCTTGAAATTCGTGACTTTCCGAATAAATATTAGCTTTATTAACTTGTTTCATTTCGCTTGGATAAATTATATTTGGCTCGATCCAGCTTTTTAGGATAATAAAAATTTTTTCTCCAATCTTTTAAATTTCAGGAATAAATTTTATGAAAATGCAAAATGGAATTATGCGTAAATCATTGGAACATGTATATCCCTTAGTGCTTACGTTTAACGTGAGATGGCACAACGTGCACCGCTTAAAATCATGTTTGGTCGATAATTCGAGAGGTTTCTGATTTGAAACGTGGTGTGGCAATAAAGTGCGCTGGTTTCAACGTCAGTGGAGAATATTTTCTGTGATTTATTCGTGTATTGCAGTAAATTTTCTCGTAAATTTGGAAAATAATGTCGAAAAACGAAGAGAAATTCGACGGAATGCTGTTGGCTATGGCCCAGCAACACGAAGGCGGCGTACAAGAGGTGAGTATAGTTTCGTAGCCGGTTTAGGTTAGGGTCCACTTTGAGTAAGATTGTTAATTTTACGAATAATTCGAAAACTATTAACGATATATGGTTTATTTTACAGCTACTCGATACAATCTTCAGTTTTCTCGCGCGAAAAACGGATTTTTACACGGGAGGAGGTGAAGGAGCTGCAGAAAAGGTAATTATTCTTTGCATGAATTTGAGTAATATAAATGGTTTCATTACTTTTCGTGGACGTAATTCGTACGTTACTAATCGTGGATTGTAGTTCATATTACATTATTTATATTTTATTTTAGCTTGTCACTAGTAAGTTTAAGAAACATGAAGCTACAGCTCTTGCCAAAGCTGCCAGTGAAAAAGCTGAACGTGCAGAACAAGAGAAACGTCGTAAAGAGAGATTGGAAAAGAAAAAAAGAGAAGAAAAAGCTGAAGAGGATAAATTCAATTCAGAATCAAAGATTGTTGAGCTAACCGATGAACAAGCTGCAAAGTTACAAGAAGAAATAGATAGTAAAGTATGTGCAACTTATAGTTATCTAAATTGAAATTATATTTCTTCAATTGTATATATATATATATTTTTATTATTTTGATTACAGAAATCACTGAAAGAATCTCCTGCTGTTCCTGGCCCAAGTGGTGATAATGCAGAGAGCGCGAAGAAAGAGGACGATGTAGAAGATGAAGAGGAAGATGAGAAAGAGAAGAATAAACTCAGGCCTAACAGTGGAAATGGTGCTGATCTGCCTAATTACAGATGGACCCAGACGCTCCAGGATTTGGAGGTAAGTAATATTAATATCTTGAATGCGACTAGATTTTTTTGCTTTAAAATAGCAAATTTATTAATGAATATTATAAAAAAATTGAAATCCTTAAGAATGCTTTATTTAGTTACTTAATAGAATATTAATTTTCTTAAAAATTAAATTTTATTCGTTCAAATATTATTTTATTAATTTAGAATTTTATTATTTTATTCACTATTTTTATTTTCTTTATATTTCTCATAAATTAAATTTCGTCGTAAATTATATTCTAAAAGATCAAAAAAAAAAAAAAAACAAATTATATAACCTTCATTATAATTTCGTAAATAATTTCGTACCTTTAAAAAAACATTTTTTTTTCAATCTTTAATTTATTTTCATAATTAATTCTTAATAATAAAAAGAAAAAACACAAAGTATGTTGCAATATATATTATGGCAGGATAAAGGGAGAAAGGATGAAATAAAACAACATGATAATTTTCTTCATGGTTCGACAGTTTCTTGTTGAATCGACGATTAATTAATACGCAAGTAATATCACAGTTGTGAGTCAACGATCGACATCGACACGATCGTTGCTCATTTCTTTTCCATACATTCCCTGGAACACGATACCCTGACATATGTGGGATCCAGGTTTTATTTAGGCGTTTTTTCTGTTAGTAACAATTAAATAACGACCCCTAAAATTAACATATTCGCTTATCTTACTCCCATCTCGTCGATTGCTCCGAACTGTCCATCAACGTTAATCGAAGAAACGTACTTATGACTTACGAAATATTGCGCTGTATGACGACAATTTATCTTTTTAACGTATCGTCTTTTTACAATAGAATCGTTGTTAAATTTAATTTAAATCGGATTTAAATGAAATATTTAAATTGTTTTCATTTAAATTCAATTTAAATTAAAGAAAATCATTTCAGAATTTTAAGCTCGAATAGAGATAATAAACAAAATTAGGAATAATACAGTTCGCTTATAATTTTCTCGTCTGGCTTGATATAAAAAGAGAGAGGAAAATGGAAAGAAATATTGTACGAACAATTAATCGAATTTCAAGTGGGTTTCTGGCGTTAAGATAATCGATAACGGTTCAAGTTTAAGAATTAGGATCGCGTTCGTGCTATCTATACGGGCTTACCTAAAGCTAATTTATTACATGAATGTAATTACTGAGTTTTCACGTACCACACACGCTGAACACGGTGCAATACAGCCTTTGAAACTTTTTTCTCTGACAGAGAACGTCGTCTAATCGAGTCGTCCTAACGCTCTAAGTGATAATATACATGTATATTATAAATATACGAATAATTTCGTGATCGAGAATCCTAATTTTAAACGCTTCGAAGAAATTTCTTTTGTTCCTGGCCCCAATCGTTTTCGTTGCTCCTTCGTTAGATTGTTTTGCGTAGACTTCTAAAGGATAGCCCACGATCACTCGACTTGCCACCTCCCGTCGATCTAGTGGTACTTGTCGCGAATTCTCACTGTAATCAAAAGTAAAAGGCACCGGAGACTGGTGGTGGAGACTAGACTTAGAAACGCTCTACGTGGTAGCATTGTTAATCTTTCGTAGACTGAGTCATTATCTTTCGAATTTCTTCCTCTTCTCTCAACTTTTTCTTCGAATTCTTATCTTTTCTTAACTCAACGATCGTATAATATTATGATATAATGATCGTATAATATTATGAAATATATTACATTCGAATAACTTAGTTGATAAATATTTAACATTTTTTTTTTACATCTTATAATAATAAAAAACTTATATACAATACAAATCTAGACTCGATTCGTAGAATTTCTTTAGATTTTTCGAAAATTATATTTTTCGATAGTACAAAAATCAAATTTTGATAACCTAAGATATCTACGAATTTTGATAATCTACGAAGATTAAAGCATCGAAGAAGAGTCTCTTATCAAAAGATCGGGGTATCGATCAATTAGAATCGCTACAGGAGATACTCACTTTCCATATAGAGAATCCCAAGCAGCAAACCGACCATGAATAGGAAGCTCATAGTGCAGACGAGCACTGTGAGCTGATTTCTCGCGCAGCAGGACTTCCTGTAGACGGTGGTCGGTCTGCCTAGGCCGTTCACCACGGTGAAGTGGGTGCTGCTCGCCACCGATGCAGTATCCATCTGTTTCGGTGCTGTCACTGTAGGTGGATGTATGGCCGCGAGATTGGCCAGGTTAGCGGCTGTCAGGAGTAATGTGCCCGATGCGGCACTCTGTAACACGATAGTAACGCAATTCGTTCAAAATTAACTATTTAAATCTAAACTTGTACAAGTAATTACTTAGCTTTCTAGATAATTAGAAACGAATAATTAAATGTTACTAATCAATTAGATCAATCGTAGAATATTAATTTAAAAGTACCAGGACATTGAGAAATTAATTTCATTCTGATTATATCATAGTTATATATAAGTTATATATAATAATATAGTACAATATAATAGTTTATGTGAAAGAATAATATGAAATAGATCTTGGTCAATCTTTAAGTTAATATATATAAATTTTCTCTTATATATATATTAACAAATTAACAAGTTTAATTCAAATGTAAATAACCATTTACATGATTCGACTCGAGAAGAATATATCAAGTCTTGATACTTGTGATAGCACAATAATAAACCAGATCTCGAATAACCCGTTTATCCCCGCTTACGTGTGTGCTGGCTGTGGATCCTTGCGACGAGGTGGATCCTCTGGACGGCGAGTTTGGGTGCAGATGATGAGCCCAGCTACCATTCTCGCTGTCCCTCTCGCTTCGTCCCACCAAGGACGGCCTTGGGATGTGCCAGGAAAGCGGGCTGCCCGCTACCGCCGTCGTAGCCGCTGTCGCCTCGATCTGAAAGCAACGTAAATCGACGTGAAGTTTTGATTGCATAACCGATAATGTCGCGCCGATTACGCTTCTGCCTTGCCCGCATGTCCTCCACCTGCAACCGCGTGTTGTTTATCTGTCGCCACACAGGGAACGTTACGTTACGCTTTATACCGCTTTATCTCTGTTTCATCTGTACAACTGCCAACCTCGTGGCCCGATTGACCAATATTGAACAACAACAACAACAACAGTATCGAACAACGTGTTCAAACCCACGCACGATATTATTCGCAAGCATTATTCGTAAATGATACAATTCTCCCTCTCCACGATTACGGCGCAATTTTCACGTCGATACTAATTAACACGACGAAACAATTGGGAACCTTAGACCATAGACAACTTTCGCGTTAACCAACCATTATTGTGCTCTCTTCCCGTTCCCTCGTGCTTCATAAACAAACTCTACATACCGGCAAACACTCGTTTTCGAAACAGTGACGCAACCCGTCATTGTTCTAGCTCAGTCCTCGGTCTGCGGGTATCCGTATCGCGCGGTTTCACCGCGTCCAAATACCAACAGGTATATTTATATATATACGATGCACGGATGATGATCCGACGAAACCGTGTCAGAAAAAAAAATTCTCAACGCTCGATGATTCCTCGAACGCAAGGATGGTGGAGGGCGTCGTCCATGGAAATAGAATAGAAACGGTTCCAAGAAGCTGGAAACGCGTCATCCTTCCATTCCTCGTAGCGCGCGACGCACGATCGACTCGAAGGCGAAACTCGCTCCCCTCGCTCTTCTGAAGAAGGAATTTCGGGGGACCGTGTGTATATGCTGCTCCCAGCATATTCCGGTTCGATCGTTGCACAACGTGCAGCTCTCGAATTCCAACGGCCGCGTCGTCGCCGTCTTCCAACTACTCCACACGTCGCCGTCGCGTTCGTCGTTTTCGTGGGACACGAGGTGCACGGCCGCTCGTTCAGGGTCAGGCCTGGAAGAGAAACGCATTTCCGCGACTCCGTTGACACCGGGCTCGTGCGTCGATTACACGTTAATTGGCCATTTTCGCACGTAAATCAGCCGCGTTTCGCGCCAACTCTGCGGCCCACCTTCGCTGGCCACCGCCCAAGGTCCGGTGCCTCTCTTCTTTTTTCTTTTTTTTTTTTTCCTTTTTCTCTCTCCCTCCCCTTCTCTGTCGTCGATTTTTCGCTCGCCATCGATCGAACGGGGCCCTCTAATGGGATTGCCGCCCGACCTACGATTCATTACGCCTCCTTTCGGGCGTGGCCGTATTCAGAAGATAACGTGGAAGCAGCCTTGCGCCGCATTTTTACCGACTGTTGCGCACACCGATCTTCCGGAACTCGACCACCCGCGGACCTCGAACCTCTCGATCGGTTCTCATTGTTCCGGCTGCTTGACGTCACTGTGCAATGTGTGTGACAAGATATTTCGGTTTTATATATATATATATATATGGAAATATTAAAATTCTTAGATTGTTCTTGTTTGTCTGTGTATTGCGTATTTGAAGGATATAATAACAGGTTGCTCGTTTCTCGAGAATTCTTTACGATATTTAATGATATTTAATGAAAGGGTGGTCGAAGATTTATTAAATGACGAAAGAAAGTTATTCTTTCCTTAAATATTAATTTATAAATTAACGAATCTCGTATCATTTAGAAATAAAAAGTAAAGAAATAGAATTGCAAGTTCAATTTGTAATTAATCATCGAGTAATGTATACAAATATTTCGAAATTATAATTTCAATCAATATGTAAATCGTACGAATCGCCATGGAAGATGGTTGGAGGAGATGGTTTGCTCGCGAAATTTCAAACGATCGCGTTGATCCACATTGCGCAAGCTCCTAGACAATGGAGGAGAATGGCGGCTATGCATTTGTCGGAATCGAAGTTTCATAACTGAATCTCGATACCCGACGGCGTGCTCTCGGTGACAGGTATTCCGAGCCGGTATATCTCGAAATTTTTGTCGGCGAGAAAGAGCGAAAGAGGGGGAGGGGTCGAAGAGCGAGCAAGAGGGAGAAACGCTCGAGCCTCTTGGAACGGAGACCTCCTCTCGGGATGGAGAGAATGGGCGACGCTCAAAGAGAGGCGTCGTTAAGAATTTTTGTGGAATTCAATACACTGGTCAGCCTCGAAGCGCCGCACCTGTGCTGGGCCCGGGTAACGCGACACTCTGAAACTCCCTCATTCTTTTTCGCTCCCGTTTCTTCTTTCTCCCGCAAGGGGGATGAACGGCTCTGATTCCTCTTCATCTTCACTTTACGCCTCGATGATGAGATAGAAAGCTTAGAATGCTTATCGTGGCAAAAGATTGATCTTGATCCCTCTTCATCTTTTTCTTCATTCTTTAAAGAAGGCTCATAGTAGCGCCATTATATATATATATATATATATATATATGTGTATAAAAGGATGAAACATTTTGTCTTTTATTTTTTTTGTTCATCTTTCTCTTCGAAGATAGGAGAGAAAATTGTTAAAAATTCTTATTCCTCTTTGTCATTTTCTTTAAGATACAATAGAAGAATGCCGTAAAAATTTATTAAGAAACGTTATCTCATCGTAAAGATGGGATTTCGCCAGGTCATCGATCTTTGTCTTTTGATTAATCTTGACGTCCATTTGACGTCATTGTCTAGATGTTAAAGGTGGTCAAAAAAACATGAGCATGCTTTAAATAATTGATTTTGGGAAGTTCCTTGGATGGAGCGTCAAGAGTCATCTCGTTTTATTACTGCTTCTGACATTCTTTTTTTTTTTTTTTCTCGATTCTTCAGCAATTATACAACGTTTCGGTTGGAATTCGACGTCATTCGAGAACAGCTTGGCATATCGATTCGTCAATTTGCATGCACAAGTATCGCGAGGATTATCCAGGAATGTCGCGTCAGTCGATACTTTTGGATACGTTTTCTTGTTACCGATATCTCGTTGGGTGGATCTCGATCCAGAGCGTCCAACGAGCTCGCGGATGCGTGAAAACAAGCGGTTCATAAAAAGATATATGTTACAAGGTAGCGATAACGATAAGATTCCGTGGTTTGACCTTGTTCATCCTGTGGCGGATCGCTTTCGATGAAACTCGAGGAAGAGGAACGATTCCAGTAATGGCTAATTCCTCTTTCGTAAATCGAAGTTGGTTTGTTGAGAATTTGTATGCAGAAAATTTTAATTATATTTATTTAAATTTATTGAAGATTGAATATAATATCCACGATATTCCATGAATAATTCTATGAATAATTTAGAAATAATTAATAGGCGAAGGAATGAAAGATGTGACGTATTAGGTCTGAATAATTTTGCAGATTTTAATATAGTATTCTAAGAACTAGTCCTCTCGTTTTTATTTTCATACCACGAATTTTTGTGACGTCCGCAATCCGGTTTATTAAAAGAAATTCTACGACCGACGGGATTCCCAATGGAACGATTTTGGGGATGGTAATCAAGGAAAAAAACGTGTTGTTCGAGAATTTATAAGAACGTATCCGCGAAAAAGCGCGATATTTATTAAGGAATTTCAAATAAAATACGTGAATACGAAATCGAATCGTCTGGTCTCTCGTTAGAACGAGCTATCTCTTCTTCCAATCAACACCTACGAACCAGATCTCATGTTATATACGGCTCGCCCTTTACAAATTTAAATTTCTCGCCGATATTGTGCCGATATATTTTGCAAAACACGATCGATTCGTTCCTCCAACTCGGAGCTTTTTTTCCCCACTTTGACATTTTCCAATATCCACTCATATATACACTCTCGCGATGATTCCCAACAATTTGCAAATAAATCGATGGAAAATTTGTTATTAACCAAAGAATGTTCCTTCGATGCACAACTTTCTATAACTAGCGATAATTTTCATAATCACTTCTAGCTACCCCCTACCCTCCAATCTTCCTGGATATTATTATTAGCTAAACCGTCTGACCCGCGATCAAAGCAATTTCTATCGATTTTTAACGCATCGTTTCTAACGCTACGTGTCACCTGATAAACATCGCTCGTATTACATTACGATTACATCGTTCAAATGTTACGTGACATTTGAACGTTCCCCTGATCGATACCTGAGGAAATTACGAACACGATTATTACCACGCGCGTAATATTAGTTTATCCTGCCTACTCGTTGCTGTTGTTTCGCAGAACAACACTCGCCTCTCTATATTTCTCCAGGTTTCGTTCAAGGATGAACACTTGACGTGCAACTCAAGTATCATGATTACGTGTACCCAAAGTAACTGATTGTTGCCCCTCCCAACAATGAAAAATTAAAAATAGGGATCAGATCATCCCCCCTAATCCAATAAAAATCGTAGCTTCGTGTAACGCGGCGACAACCTATCATTTTCCAGCGTAAAGTATCGGGGGTAAGGGAGGCAATGATTTTAATAACACACAAGTTTCGACACTGTCTCATTTCCATCCGCGCCGGTGTTCGAGCGCGGCCCGTTTTCACACCGATCTCGTGCCTCGTTGCCTCACAGAAAGCATAAATCTAAGCCCCGTTTGCCGCGATCGTCTACATATTTTGCAACCCGTGCCGGGCTCATTACATCGACGATTGCACGCCGCCTCGTTCTCTGTTTACTTGCATTACTTTACTGTAATGGAAGAAAAACGAAGAAGATCCCCCCCTCTTCCCAGATATTAAGATGTCCGCTTTCGATATGCTCCCTTCGTATTAATTTGTAATAATAATAATCGACGATCGATGGATCCCTAGAGATCGTCCTTGAGATCGTTTCGTTCGTTATGGAGTAGACGAGAGAATATCACGATTACATGAAACGAAAGGAGATATTCTCGCCGCGCGTGAAACTGTTATTGGCCTCCTGTTGCGCCTAGCGAAGATGAGGATTCATTGTGAGAGGTGGGGGGAGGGGGGCAAAATTGTTCGATAATGGGTTATGGAGACTTTGTTAACGGGAATTCGTGTTGGAATTCTTGGCGCGGAATTATTATTCGAGAAGGAACGAGGAAGGAAGGTCCTTAGCTTGGTCTTTTTCAATCTTTGAATCATGAATCATGAGATTTTTGGTGTATTTAATAGGTGACGAATATCTTTAATATTTACTTATTTTAATTTATGTTCGAGGTATTTTGTTTAAATCGTTTCGCTCGAATAATTTGCCAAATTATCGACGGTACAAAGAAATATTTTAAATAAAAGTTAAACGATCTTTTTGAGAATTTGATTAATTTTTAAGTTTTTTTTTAAGTTTTAAGTAAGCATCATAAATTTGCATTAAAATTATTTTCTACGGAAAAGTATTGCAAGTTAGAAAATCTTTAATCTTTAAAAGGAGTTTTAACTCGAACAAAAATTTATCACGTGAACAATAAGAAATCCTTCTTGTGTTGAAACCATTCAATTATTATTTGAAATATTTCTTATTCGAAGATATTCGAATAGATTGATCTTAATTAGATTTCCATAATTTATTTTAATATTTTTAAAGCTAAAAAATCTTTAATTTAGATGATTTAATTCGAAGAAAAATTATAGATATTTTATTTTAATATTTATATTATTCAATTTTCGATCAGTAATTCTTTAGTACAGGAACAGCGAAATTGCATGCATTTTTTTAAAATTGTTAATCAATAAAAATGAGAAATTTTTGACATGGACACAGAAAAAGATTCGTCATCATTTTGCTTTGCATTTTGGTTGATAATGAAATTATAATTTATGAATCTAAATTACAACGATCTTAGATAGATTTGAAAAATTTTTTATTGGAAAAAACTTCAATTTTAAGTGAAAGAATATATTTAGATATTATTTGAATATCTTAAAATGTAACTCGGATAAGATTAGAAAATACTGGTCTATCTATGAACAACTAAGTGGCAGATTTCTTAACGATCTTGTTTAATAACCTTGACGGCCATTTAGATGTAATAACGATCGCCAAGTAATTGTCTCTATAGGTTATATTCACGATATTCGCCAGACATTACCAGGGATTGCTTTCAAATGCTCTTAATGATCCCGGATGCAATTAATCGTAAATATAATGGCGTGCTTTCGCGCAGCTTCCGCGATGACAATATTCTGCTCAACTTCTCTGCTTTCTGCAGACTCGCCCTCAAGTGTGTCGTTCGTCTCGAAGAAGTGTGAAATGCGGATCGTTCAATCCGTATAAAGTGTCCTTGTCATTTTCCTATTTCCACGAGGTCGGCCTGATTGCCAATTAGTAGTTACCTCACCTATTGGGAAGTGGTCGATCGATCGAAATGAGATATATCGTGTTCTTGGTATAACAACTCGTCATTGTGGAATATTTTTGTTTCTGATATACTTAAAACGTTCTTTCGAAGGCAAATTAATTTTTGCCGATGAAAGATGGAACGATTAGATGGATCCAATTTTTTAAAATAAAATGGAAGTCAATTTTCTATGTCTTCTACTTTTAATTTTAAGAATTTTCTAATTTCTCAAGTAAGAATTTTCCAAGTAAAACCATTTTTATCGTAATTGGAAATTAAACATTTAAGATAGATTAGATAATTTTTCAAATGAATTCTCTAAAAAATGCTTTCTTTTTTTTTTTTTTTTTTAATAAAACGTATAAATGTCTCTACGCCTCCCATTGCAATGCAAATTTGAAATTACCAGCACAGAGATAATAAGAAACGTTTTTTTTTTTTGGAAACTTTCCAATACACGTCCAATTCCGTTCTCATTCACATGCAGACAACAAACTTTTATCTTCTTCAGGGTTATTACCATGACTTACGATCATGGCACAATCTCTTTCTCCTTTTTTCTTTTTTTTCTTTTTTTTTCTTTCTTTCTTATATCGACCAATAACTAATTCATTAATCATTAACTAATATCCGCTCCACCCTGTTGAAATTTTCTCAACGGCAAGAAAGCTTGTTTGTCGCGTATACACGAGGCTCTTGACAAACATTATGAATAGGTAGAGAGAAGGAAAGTCGTAGCGTTACACGGAGAGAATCTTCGAGAGTCGGTGAAATAAAGAAGACGTTCGACGAAGAGGAAGAAAGCCGTTTCCTGAACCGATCGCGCATCTCTGTTCACTTACAACTCGCTTATATATATACATATATATGCATCCCTGCGTGCGTGTTTCACGGTTTTCACCTCGCAGGACGGACGAGCTTATCATCTGCGCGATAAGCGACCTGTGTTGTTGCAACGAGTCTCGAGGGATTCTTAAAAAAATCGAAACGCCGCGCTGTTCCACTTCCGCGAGCCGGCTGGGACCTTGTTTGCGAATCCACCAGCCTCTTTCGTAATGCCGTTGACACCGTTTTCGAACATGTGGTTGAGGACGAGAAACGAAACGTGTGATAGATCGATACTTTTCTGTTAAACAAAGAAAACGATATTATTAATTCTGATTCATCGATCGAGGTTAGTGATAATTTGGTTAAATTGATTTTTGTATAAATATATTCATCGTGATTTCTATATTAATTTCTCTCTCTCTCTCTCTCTCTTTTGGATAAAGATATTTCATATTCAGAGATGACCGTATTTGGTGCGTTCAATTTGATAAGCTTTTAACAGATCCAAAAATTTCGTCGTTTCATTTATTCGTATTTGAAATATCTATGAATATTTGCCATTTATTTATTTATTTCTTTTATAGATATTTCAGTATCCAAAAAATCCTGATAATTTGGTTAAATTGATTTTTGTACAAATATATTCATCGTGATTTCTATATTAATTTCTCTCTCTCTCTCTTTCTTCTGGATAAAGATATTTCATATCCAGAGATGACCGTATTTGGTGCGTTCAATTTGATAAATTTTTAACAGACCCAAAAATTTCGTCGTTTCATTTATTCGTATTTGAAATATCTATGAATATTTGCCATTTATTTATTTATTTCTTTTATAGATATTTCAGTATCCAAAAAATCCTGATAATTTGGTTAAATTGATTTTTGTACAAATATATTCATCGTGATTTCTATATTAATTTCTCTCTCTCTCTCTCTCTCTTCTGGATAAAGATATTTCATATCCAAAGATGACCGTATTTGGTGCGTTCAATTTGATAAGCTTTTAACAGACCCAAAAATTTCGTCGTTTCATTTATTCGTATTTGAAATATCTATGAATATTTATCATTTATTTATTTATTTCTTTTATAGATATTTCAGTGTCCAAAAAAGTGATCCTGATAATTTGGTTAAATTGATTTTTGTACAAATATATTCATCGTGATTTCTATATTAAATTCTCTCTCTTTCTCTCTCTTCTGGATAAAGATATTTCATATCCAGAGATGACCGTATTTGGTGCGTTCAATTTATATAATAAGCTTTTAGTAAACCCAAAAATTTCGTCGTTTCATTTATTCGTATTTGAAATATCTATGAATATTTATCATTTATTTATTTATTTTATAGATATTTCAGTGTCCAAAAAAGTGATCCTGATAATTTGGTTAAATTGATTTTTGTACAAATATATTCATCGTGATTTCTATATTAATTTCTCTCTCTCTCTCTCTCTCTCTCTTTTGGATAAAGATATTTCATATCCAGAGATGACCGTATTTGGTGCGTTCAATTTGATAAGTTTTTAACAGACCCAAAAATTTCGTCGTTTCATTTATTCGTATTTGAAATATCTATGAATATTTATCATTTATTAATTTCTTTTATAGATATTTCAGTGTCCAAAAAAGTGATGATCCCATAAATTTATCGAATCTCGTTTAATTTCTTATCTTGTTGATTAATTTGATATTAATTAATTCGACTATCGAGGTACAATTTTCATGTTCTTTTACGTATTGTATTTTTATTAACGAATGGAACGATTAACCTCTGATTCACGTTATACAATTAAATCCGAGTATTCCAGGTGAACCATGGCATCCATCTTCGCGATGGATCAACATTATATCATCGAGCATATGCGCGCAAATTTAATTAGTCCGAGTGATTTACACGCTTCTTTGCTCCTTTCAACCAGAATTCGCTCGTTTGTCTTCATTAATTCTTTCTCGGCGTGTATCGTCCTCGGTGATCCGTCATGAGTAAATGAGATTCTCGCGTTGCGTGTAACACGATTCTCTTCGAAATCCCCTTCCTTTTTTTTTTAAATCCACTTCTGGATCTTTGAAAACGCGGATCGAAACGCGCAAGCGAGAAATCATGGTTGATCCTGAGGAAAGATTACGATTTCTAGGAAACGATGGACACATATCATAACGAAAACTTTCCTTCTCGTTTATTCAACAATTCTACGCTTTTTAGTTCCGAACTTTCGACCGCTTTCTACTTCCTCTCGCGCGAAAGATCGATATTCATCTCGCGATCGATAAGGCTCTTTTTTGTCAAATATACACAGTTTTAAAAACGATCTCGAATTGATCTTCCTAAACTGCGACGCCTTCTCCTCTGATATTTTCCCTTAACCAGAAAGAAAAAGTGTTCGTTTGCAATCTATAAATCAACGTGACGCACAACGCTATAAATAAACCTGTTGGGAATCCATTGATTTCATAACGGCCAGGTAATTCTGTTCTGCAAATTATTTTTCAACCCATCTCTCGAAATCCACCTCGGATCAGATTCGATTTGCTACACGATAATAACACGATGAGACGATGTTAAATCTTCCACGATCGAAATGTCACGATCCGGAAGAACCTATTATTAACGTTCGACAGGGACCTTCTCTAGGTCGTCGTTTTAAAGATGGCCGCCTCCCCGGCCAATTTGCATTTACGACGTATAAATAAAGAATCTTCCAAATTGCGACATCGTGTTCTTTGGAATCTAACACTGTAATCTAACAAACAACGTTTGCATATCTCGTTATTCCTCTTATATATATATGTGTATATAAAATCTGTCTCTCCTGTTTCTCTCCTCTATTTTTTTCTAAGATTCAAAGATTCACAAGATGTTGGACGAGTATAAAAATAACGTGTCATCATCATCATCATCAGATATCGACAGTTGTACAAATGATAATAGTATAGTAATCGGATGGAATATCTTGTACGATAATTGTTCTTTTTTTAAATCGAGATTAACGCGAGATTGGTGTGTTTATAGATATAATGGTGTATTAACGGTCAAAGTCTTTAGACACAGAATGGAATATAAAGATTCCGTTAGAATACTTGACGCCTCGAAAGAGAGAATGAAAGTCGGCACGCGTCGCTTCTATCACGTAACCTAACGAAATCTGTTTCCTTAATGAACCGAGGAGAAGAATTATATAATTGCCGACTAGTTGTCGCTGGTGTTTCAGCATTCTTTTGAAATCGTTATTCAATGATCGTTTTCAAACAACAGAGATCGAGATCGAGTATATCGATATTTATATTTAATCTCTTATTATTTGGACGGAATAAAATACGTTTCTTTGATCTTCTTTTCTAATTTTCGGACGGAATTTTCATACTTTCTTATTTGTTCAATGGAGATTTTTATGGAGAATGATATCTCGTCGGGGTAAACGCGTACGTGTAAATGTTCGAATCAATGTCGCGATCTCGTGAATTCCTTCCCCGCGGCGACATTTACATGCAACAAGAGAAAGCACTCCATATTGCAAAATCGATTTCTCTGCTTCGACCTTAGACGAAAACACTTTTCCTCTCTGTCGAACCTTGTGCTGGACCTTGATCCTGCTAATTCGAAAATCCTATTTCTCGATTATCCTTTGTGCTTTTATGTGTCACGTTTAATGTTTTCTTTCTTTCTTTCTTTTTTTTTTTTTTTTTCAAATGTTTAATTTGTTAATTTATGATTTATTTTATATTTCATACAATCAAGAATCACTCAAAAAATATTTTACGATTATTCATCATGTTTTTAATGAAATATAGAAATAGAAGAAATAAAATACTTGTCGTTGATGCTTTTAATTATTATAAAAGTTAATTAACACCGGTCATAGATTGATACATGGACGTATATGTATATATATATATATATACATATACGTCCATATATATACATATACATATTTTTGAGTCAAAATGTATTTTTATTAAATCAAAAATTCAATTTAATGGGGAGAGAGAGATATACATTTATATACATACGAATGAAACGAAATAAATTTTGCGAAGGAACAACGCGCTTTTCAAAATTGCGGACAAACAATCGTGTTGTCGATGTTCACCACGAAGACAAACGAGTCTCTCAGCAATCAAGGTGGAAAGTGAAATCCACGAATCCGCACGAACTCGAGTTCCTCTTAAGGTCAACGACTGAAAATTGTTTTCGCACACTGATTAATTAGTACTCTAATCTCCCGTATACACACACACACACACATATATATTTCCACTAATCCATTTCGATACACCTTCCTCCACTCTGAAAATTCTAATAAATTCGAAAACTTATTAATCGCGTTTCTACGATAAAGAATAGTTTGGATTATAAATTCGAGAGTCGAGAAAAAAATATCGCTATCACTACTTTAAAGGCGCCATTTGGTATGCGAAGGTTATCGATATCGATGATAATTCGAC
This sequence comes from Apis laboriosa, assembly GCF_014066325.1. Classification (NCBI taxonomy): domain Eukaryota; kingdom Metazoa; phylum Arthropoda; class Insecta; order Hymenoptera; family Apidae; genus Apis; species Apis laboriosa. Next base: position 108,099 of record NW_025223827.1, read on the forward strand.
AAATGAAGGTTCTCTTGTAAAAAAAAAAAAAAAAAAAAAAAAAAGAGAGTCGCTTCTAAGCGATTTGCATTTCATTTCGGAAATATTAAATTATCAAGAAAACTCTTTCCAACGAATTTTAAATTATTATTAAGATAGACCACTCGTGCTTATATTATATTATTTTTATTGCTCGCGTTCCACAACCTCGAATCGCTTCGTGCATGACTAATCTTGCTTATTAGGCACGTGATATTTCTCGATTTCGTTTCCAAAGTTCGTTTCACAAAAAGACGTCTCGTTTCCAAAATTCTGATGAAACGACCTCGTGCGCGTTCCAAATCTAAACGTTCGATCGCGAGAGATATCGCGATGACGTGCAAATGATCGATAACGAAGACGAGATTGACATAGACTCTTCTTCTTCGTAACCTAGTTACAAAGTATATTTGTAAAATCCATTGAATCAATCTCAATCAATTGTATTCGAAAGACGGTTTGGAGACAGTTGAGCGTTTCTAAAAATGTATATTTCATTTTTGACCTTTCTATCAGAGTTTTTTTTTTTTTTTTTTTTTTTACGAAAAAATTTATTATACAAGGTGAACAAGAGGTGGATAAAGAATAGCCACCTCTCCAAGTCAAGTTTCTTCTCTAATAATCGTGAATTTTAAATTAAAAATTGTGGAAGACGAGCTTGTTTCACAAGGGTGTAACATTTCAAAATATCCTGAATTCTTCCAAGCTTCGATCGATATTTAACCTGTGAAAGTTCTCTTGAACTTAATCTTGAACTTAGTAACCTACTTTATGCAATATCCTGTGCAATCTGCACTCATCGTTGCATTACGCCACATTTGCATTTGTGTAAATTTTAATATGGATACGTGACACTTCTTGTTAAAAGTTCATTAAGAGAAAAAAATAAAAATAAAAAAAAAACACTTAGTTTATATAATTTAACGTAGAATTTTCAATTTGATCTATCGTAATAGCCATAAACTTGGCTTCGTTCAAGAATTATCATCCAGAGGTTCGCTAGAAATTTGCATTGAGAAGCAATCGTAATCTGGCTCGTAAACGTTAAGAAGGTGAAGAAATTATGAAACGCGAATGTGAGAAACGGCCTACAGGTGGATAGTTACAAGCTTCTACGGAATTATGGAAATCCGTTTTTCAACTCGAGTTACATAGTCTACTTTTATCCCATGACGCCTACATGTCTCGTTCCGATCATTTCTTTCTCTTTTAAACGTAACAACCAGCTGTGCATTCGTTCCTTATATCTAAAATTATTTAAAAGTTTGAATCTATGGGCAACAAATATATTCCATTCTGCTAACTTGAGAGTATAAATTCGTTCAGTCAGTGGAGCATATGGAGAGAAAAATTGTTCATATTAACGAATCTTTGTTGACTTGATATGAAACACATTATAAATATATCTTCATTTATTCCGATGAAATAAAAAGATGGTTAAATGATTTACACCGATTTAAGAATCATAAGTGTAAATCACGTCCAAGACATTTTGAAAAATTTATATTTATGAGTTGGTATTTAAAAAAAATATATTCCCCGACTTTACAACAGAATTATGTTGATTTCAATTTTTACATTGAAATAAATCATAATCGGGTAACTTAAAAGGAATATTATAATATAATTCCATTTATTATCGATCAAACTTACACTTATGAATCTCCCGTATACATAATTGAAATTCGAAATGATCGATTCACAGAATAAAAGTTTTTAAATTAATCGCACTCTCGAGAGACAATCCTCGTCCAGTTCCAATACGATTTCAAACAATTAAAATCCATCGAAGATGATATTATAACGTAAAAACTCTCTCTCTCTATCTCTCTCTCTCTCTCTCTCTTCGACCGTGGTTCTCGACGCGTTCGATTTTTCGTGGAAAGTTTTCTCACGAGCAGCAGTCGTCACGGCGACCCGATTGCACAATACGCGTGATATTGCAATTCGTATACGCGATTCGTCGCCATCGTGTTCGCCTTTCGTTATTTCCTACGAAACATATCTCGGAACGAATATATTGTCCTTCGTTTCTCAACTAAAAACGTCTCTTTCTACTACTTAACCGCGGTTGCAAACCCTCCTCGGTTTTGCGTTACATAAACGCAAAGCGGGGCTGGTGGATGGGTGTCGGATACTTGTTAAGTATTCGCGGTGAACGGTGTTGCGCCGTTTATATATATATATATGTATACTCACGCACGTTGCCCGTGAACCTAAACTGTTGAACGCCTTTTACCAGGATACTTGGATCGAGGATCCGAGGATCAATGATATTACGAGTTCTCTAACGTTCTATTCGATAATCGTCCGTTGAACCACGATTTCCGCACGGTAATGTTAATTGCATTTCAAACGGGAATAGCTTTTTCAGACACTTGTTGCTTCCTATTCTAATTATGCACGATGCATTAAATCAGAAGAATTCTATTTCCTAGTTGGATAACATTGTGAAATTTCGTTTCGCGGACTTCCTTAAATTTTACACCTATTTTATGTAACCGATCCAGAGTCGCTAATCACTAGAAATCAGAGAGCGATCACGAAAATTTACGATTGCTCGCAATTTTTTTTTTTTTTTTTGCCTATTCGTCGAAAATTGAGTCGTCAAGTTGTCGACTCGTTTTTCATATTTTTTTTTTCATCCGACGAATAGTTTGTTTACCTTATTATTGTTTTTATTATTATTAATATTATTATTTTCTTTTTCTCGCAAAGAGTTTCCCGCCAAATTGGTTTCGACGTGGGCCGAGCTCATCTTTTTCGCCGTGAAAGTCCGATGGAATTATTTTATAATTCCCGATTAAATCTCGTCGAGTCGTAGGAATCGAGACTTTTGAATTGCGGAAGGAAGGAATAGAAAGCAGCTAGGATAGTTGTTACTTAGAGAAGGATCGACAGACGTTCCGCGATACGGTTGTCTTGTAACCGGCCTATCATTTAAAACATCTAAAACACAACTGGGACAAGGGGAATACTCTCGAGGAAGACAATAATTGGAAACTATATATAATTCACTTACATCAGGAACGAGATCCTCGCGTCCATCGTTGGAGGCCTCTTCCACGTTGATTCGAATCCCAGACATGTTCCGGGGTATCTTTCTCCTCTTTCTTCCCTTGCCTTTCCTTCCTTTCTTATTACTTCGTCAAATCACTCCAAGACAAATCCCGCGACACACCTCTCGAGAACCGAGGAAGATCGATCTCCTAGGTCTCTAGAGAGAAATCCGCACCTAGGAGTTGCACTCTCCTTTCTGTTCCCCCTTCTATGATCACCACCGAATAACTTGGTGATTCCCCAATATATATATATATATAAATATTCCACAAGAAACCGGGATCAACCCCCCCAAAAAAAAGAAAGAATCTCCCTCTCGATACCGTGCTACGTGCCTCAACGATCAATCCCCAAGGAGGGGACCAGAGCCTAGGCAAGTCCCAAGGAGCGAGTCCTCGACGTCCTCGTCGAGTTCGTTGTCCTTTCTCTTTCTCTCTCTCTCTCTCTCTCTCCTTTTCGAAACACGAGAGCAGAAGCAACGTGTCTCTCCCTAACGGAGTACCTAAAGCTTCCTCCTCCTCCTGCTCCTTCTCCTTCTCCTCCTCCTCCTCCTCTTCTCAGAGAGTCGAAAAATGATCGTGCGCACGAATTCACAGACGGTGGGCCGTTAGGCGATCGCCGTGTTGAACCATGAAGAGATTATATATGTGTATATATATATACACGCGTGTGTGTACGCGTTTGCGTGTATATTCGAGTTTCGATCCGCGGTTTCCCTACCGTTTCCTCGCGTTTCCTCGCGGGAGTACCGCACGCCGTGTCGTGATCGTCTCTCTCGCACGCGTGCGACTAGAGCCGCCGCCACATCTGGCCTTTGGACTGGCTGCCACCAGTCGGCCAGATCGGTTTTATACCTTCGTATCTCCCACCCTGGTGAGACGAGCGAGCGCGCTCACGGCACGTCGATCCTGCACGCGGCCAGCTCTCCGCGCGGCACACACAACCGAGAGGCCGAGAGGATCGATCTTTTTTTCTCTTCCTCCCCGGATATGTGTATGTATATATATATATATGTATACAGGCGTTTGTATACATATATATATATATATACACAGAGGCAGAGGTGCACAAGGAGGAGACGGCGGGTCTAGGCGCAAGGACGAAGCGGGGAATAAGGAAAGGGACCCGATGAGAATTCTGCTCGCCGAGCCCTATCCAGTCTCTGCTCTGCCGGCCCTGTCCTTTCTCGGGATGAAAGCGCGTCGAACGATCGATCCTCGCTTATCTCGATCATTTTTTCCCTCGTTTGTTCGCAGTTTTGCCCGGCTTAAGAGGAGCAATTCTCTCTGCTTTATCACCTTTGGCTTGTTTCACGAGCCCCGTTCGAACTCTTTTTTACGAAGGCGTATTACTTTTCGATGGAGAGGGCGATCTTTAATGGCGATTCCTGACCGGGATTGCAGATAACGCGTGTACACGATACGCTTTCTGCGTTAAATTCTCGATGTTATTTGTTAAATTATCTCGAATTTCGATACGCGTTTTTCTCTAATCTTGCAACCGAACGTTAGATTCCTCTCGGGATGATTAATCTTTTTACAGTGGGCAGAGGAATGATAGCGTGGGGCGAGTCCTTCTGCCCCTCGCAAACCTGTTTCCAACGTTTTCGTGCAGGTAGGAATGTATTTCTCTCCTTCTCTCTTGCTTTAATCTCGCTCACGGATGTTTTAACGATGAACAGGTTACGGGGATGGCGCGACAGGCGAAGGCTTCTTCGAGAAACAGCGCTTACCCCCTTGAAGAAGACCGCAAAACATGAGATTAATATCGTAAATTGGAGACATACTTGGAATATTTTCTTCCGTTCTTCCGTTTATCGTTGCACACCGGTGTTTTAATGCAATGCAATATTTTTCAATAACATCGGTGGTGCAGGTCATGCGTCAGATTTCCCTAGGATCCCTTTTCAAATCTGAAAATTTTAAATCTCTTATCATCTAACTCAACGTTTTTCGTAAATTTATAATTAAAATCGTGTTCTCTATTCTATTCTATAAAAATATCGACAACAATTTCCCACAGAAGCTACTTGCTCTCCGCGAAGGGGAAAAAAATTGGAGAAGTAGTTCACCACAGGCACAATATTCAACTCGGTAACTCTAACATTTCGATTAAAAAAAATGGAACTCGTACATAACCAGATCCATATATCAAGCTCGGTATCACTTACTCTAGATCTCCGCCAGGCTCTCCCATGGAAATACCGGTAGCAATTTTTCTTAAATCATTCTCTGTATCCCCGAGGAATCCTAATTGGACTGGAACGCACCCGCGCCGGCAAAGAAGGAGACCGCGCTTTATTAGCCGTCGTCGTGTGCATATAATCCTCGTTTCATAATCGGCCGATACAGGTACGAACCACGTTTGTTCGCGTGGGAGGCAGATTCCCAGCCAGGTAATCCCGGCAGGCAATCGTATCGCCGATAACGTCCCATTAGAACAGGAATCACGACTTCGAATCCGGGTCACGAGAAGCGGCTATGCCGATCGCGTGCCGCCGCTCAGGCGATTTACCGCGTTAATGGCGGTTGTGCGTCGTCGAAACGCTTAATCCAACGTTTGATCATCAACGTTTCGAGAAATCGAGAATCGAATCATCGCGATGGAATGCCGGATAGGCGCGATAATCGAATAATGCACCTGTCAGAAAAGTCGGCGATTCGTGGGAAGGCGCCGATCGAAACGCCTTCGTCATCCTCACGGCCCAAAGTGTTGGAGTGATCCTTTGCTCGAGCTGCGTTCTCACTCGAGGCGATTCGTTACTTGAAATGAAGAGGATTAACTTTGTTATCTTGTTATGTTCTATTAGGGCCAATTATTGTCGAATAACGAGATATTCTTTATTAAACGGTTACGGCAAAAATCAATCATAATTTTATTATCATTTCATTCCAAAATTTTTTAGCTCGCATTAAACAGATTAAGATTAAATTTATTGTTTCGCAGCAATGAATGTATTATTATTTCCTTCGTATTTTAAACTTATATATTGATATAATGTTTGACTATTAAAAATTGGAACATTTATATAAGATATATTTAATTGATATTTAGGATTTGTGATATATATTTATATTTTATTATCATCACAAAGGGATTTTTCTACTATTTTATATCAGAAATAATAAGTTCAATCGATATCGATAAAGTTTGTATTTTTTTAATTGCTCGATGATGCAGGAAAAAGAGATCTTCTTCGATATTTGAAACATTTCATTTATATCGAGGCAATATAAGGATTTTCTGACACGAATAAATTAACAATTTCTTAAAAAAATAAAATCGAACTGAACTGTTTCTAAACTGTTTTTCATTCGCGCGCTATTCGTAAGGTTTCGTGGATTTTGCCAGCCAGTTTCACGCGCCCTTGAGCCGCCCGGCCAAGCTAGGATTCATCCTTTAACCTGATCGTTGTTGCAAATCCTCGAAACGATTTAATAGTTTCTTGGAAAACGTTTCGTCTCGGCGAAGTCTTAGTCATTCGCGTCTTCTGCGGCGAGGACATCGGCTGCGTGTTAACCGTGGCGCGGGAATTAGATCGTTGTTCGGGTCTCGTCGCGATTAAATATTCCGCTCAGGAGCCAGACAGGAGCTCGATTCGCTCTATTTCTGGCAAGGACTGACGCCGCTTCCGCCCTGGCCGCTTCCTTTTCAGCTTTCCATGATCTAACGAGGCCGAGATCTAGCGTGTAACGATCGCCAGAGATCCGTCAAAGGGACGAACAACTTGTAGCCTTCATCTTTTTTTCAAGGTAAGAATGTAGTTACGTGTCTTACGCGTCTCGATTTAAAGGTTGGATTTCGTATAAACGTCAGACGCTGTATGTCGAGTATTACAAATATATGCGAATGCATATATATATAATATTTTTCTAAGAAATTTATCTAATCTAAAAATCGTGGATTTAATTAAAGTCTTTATGTAGAATATAAAGAATATACACGAAACTATTTTTTTTATCAACAGGAAATCTCTTTGAAAGCGAAAGTGAAATTCATATTGAAAAGGAGATAAAGTAAAATCTTTTCGGAAAAGATTATTTAATTTTTAGCGTTTTATTATTCTGTTGTTGTGAAGAAGAATTTCCAAGCAAAATTGTTGTTAAATTGTATTCAAAAGATAAAAAAAATAATTAGATTTCGTTCTCTAAAAGAGATTTCTCGACAAAAAAAAATGTAAATTTTAAATTACAGCATTTTTAAAATTAATAAATTTCCCTATAAAATATTGTACGAATACTTTCTGAAACCATTGTACATATCCAAAATTTCCACTAGAATCAAACATTTTTTCAAAAAAAAAAAAAAAAAAACATTTCAGATTAAATCTTTACCAATTCAGAAATTTTTTTCCTGATCTATCAAAGTAAATAAAATTAACCAAACAGATATATTTCTTTCTTTTGACTACCGTTGAAATGCTTGTAAAAAAATTTCATAATAATCGATCGTAGTTTGCCGATTAGAGCGTTTTATCGGCGTTTTTTTCTTTAAAGTTCATTTTTTTGAAACGAAAACCTGGCGCGTGCCTCCTTGCTCGTGCATTTCTCAGGTGCAAACCTGACCTTCCCCCTACGGTGCAAGAGCACCGGCGAATTGTGCGCGGATTTTTCATAATAAAGAGAAAGGCATCGACGAGGCGAGATATATATTATTGGGTAATCGCAAGGCTGCGTGCACGCCCGCGAATCGCGCAAAGATAATTGGTTAATCGGTTAAACGAGCCGTTACTTAATCGGATACGTAGCTGGAAAGGTGTCGTGGATTCCCTGCTCGCGGTTAATTCGATCCTTTTCCGTGCTTTGTCCTCCGCGCGCCAAGAGAAATTGTGGAAAATGTTCTTTTTACCTTGCTCGACTCGCGTGCGATGCATCTCCTTTATATGCGAATTCACGTGTCTTTTTTACCGGGAAAGGAGTTTGCTCTTTTCGCTTCCTGTGCGATTCTTCCGATAGATATTTCACAGAGAGTGAGTTAAGTCGAGTCAGTTGAGGGAATTTCAAGCAACGTGCTCGTTGAAATTTAAGTAACAAAAATATGTAAATATATTTTTTATTGTTTATCGAAATGACAAAAGCAAAGAAAAATAAGAATTATAAGAAAAAAAATCCAAGTACTTCTCTTTGACGTTTTCAAAATTCTATCTTAACAAAAATTGCTAAAGAATTATTGCTAAAAGGAAAAAAAAAAATGTAGCTTTGAGATCGAAACAAAGTCTAATTATTACGATACTAATAATTGATATTAATAATTTTTCGAAATTTATTTGATGAAAAATAGATGCCTGTACGTAATATTCTTTCATAAAATAAACGAATCATTTTTTCTCCGGTGAATAGAGCGACTAAGCTTATTTCCTTCGATTGTTTTGTTGTTAAGATGCATCTTCGTAATATCGTGACATTGTTCGTTATAAATGCAACGGTATCCTCTCGAATGGCAGATCTTGGTCGAGATTCCCACCTCGATTCTTCGCCTCCTTTCTTTTTCCCGACGTAGTCGTAAATCCATATTGTGCCAGCCGAGGTGTAATTCCCCCTTGTCAACGCGCGGGAGCGAGCACGCGAATTGTAATTAAAGTTATTAGTCGCGTTTCACAATTTATGATTAATCGTGAACCCGCGATGTTATTTTTGCCACACTCGGAATCGATCCATTATCGAGCGTGATCTTTAATAAAGACACGTATGCAAAAAGTATAATCGCCGATTCGATCATCGTCTCATCTAAATCAGCGTGTAATTACTTGCGATATATTTTTATTAATTTATCACGTGTCGAGGGTTATTATTATATATGTATTATTATATATGTATTATATATGTATTATATGTCGTATATATATATATACGACAATTTTTTTAGATTCGAAGGCGAATATAATAATAGGTTCGATGTGAACCGACATTAATCCCAAAGTTAAAAATATAATTCTTCGAGATACGCATCTTGAAGACCGTTTTTTCCTTCATTTATACCGTGTCATTCCTTAGAAAAATTCGATTTACACACATGCTATAATTTACCATGTTCGACCGTGAAGGGTTACGATATTTAACGCGCAACCGCAGAAATAAACAAGATCCCTTCGTAGTAATACCTTTTCCTTAAAAACGATTCCTTCGGCGAATACATAAATCAGGGAGCGATCGAGTCATCGAGTGATTCAGACGATCGCATGCGGAGCCGATCGTTTCCATTGTTTCGACCGCGGGTGGACAGGCATTATTCGATAAAGCCTCCAAGGGTGAACGGCGCGCTGTTGTCGAACGTGTCGGAAGCTAATTCTCGATTTCCTCTCGTATTCTCTCTCTCTCTCTCTCTGTCTTTTCTCTCTTTAATTTACCTGCTCGCGATTTTGTCGGCCGTTCTATTCGACTCCTTTTGGCAAAGCAAGGCCAAGCTTTGGACAGCTTCCTGATCCACGATGGTTCGACGATGGTGTGAGTGCGGAATTCGAACGTGTATCGATCATTTCCGATCGCGAGCAAGGTCAAAAGGGATTGGCTGCCTTCGATCCTCCTCTCCGCTCTTCCTATCCCCGTCCAACCGTAATTCTGTCCCGTTCTGTTGCTCGCCTCGATCCCCTCGAAGAAATTGTAATTGTAAGCGTTTCATAGCAAGCAAGGAGAGGCCTGTGTGACGTCGTTTCGAAGAGAATATCGGCTACGGTAGAGAGAGTTGTTTCTGGAATAATAAAACACAAGCGCAGAATTCCTTCGACCCTTGAGCCGATTTACGATTCAGGAAATGGTATTAGGCATTTGTAGACAGGTTTCGCTCGAGAGTGCGAAGGGATCGTGGAGAATGTTTGTGGTGATAGAGCGATCGAAGGTCTTAGAAGAACCTTCGAGCTTGCTATTACCGTTACTACTTTTGAAACGCTATTATGTACGGATTAATTTGGAGATTCCTTATCGAATTGATGTAAGCTAATATTTAATTATTACATCGTTGCAAAAGTCTTGTTTAGTTAGTTTCGAAACTTTTATAATTTTTATTCTTATAACGAGATCGATTAACAGTTCGAAGAGTTATAGTTACAATTTAATTAATATTTACATTGGAATTAAAAGATATTTCGATTTTCAGTTTAATTGAAAACTCTTTACGTATCGTTTCTCAATAACAAAAATTTTAATGGATAGAAGAATCTTACAAATAGAATCTTTAGAAATCATAGGAAAGATAGAATAAACATTAGGCGGGATGTTTAACGTGTATTAATATCCTCGGAATATTTTTCACGCTGTTCAACGACAGAGTTTTCCAATGTTCTCGTTATCTCGACGAATTCTTTCAACGTTAGTTTATCCTTCATCGCGTACAAATTTCCATATAGAAACCGAACATCGTTCGAGAATATCTCTCCATGTAGAAATTATCCAATGTACACACGAAATGATTAATAAAACATCCCTTATAAGGAAATCGAATCAACCGGCGTCGAGTTTTTTTCAATTTCGCTTTATATAAAGCATTAACCGCGAGGATAAAATGGTCTCCAACTCGAAAACAAATCCGAATAAGAACTAACGTTGTATTCCTCAACGTCGTGTTTATCATTAACACATGTTGTAAACCCGTCTCATCGAGCTCTTTTCCTCTCTTTTTCTTTTTCACAATCTCCAATTTTTACAACCGTAAATTTTTAATTCATTTTCGAAAATTTATCAATACCGATCCCTCTCACGAAAACGTTTCTTCGACGACCGGTTATACGTGTCGCTATTTGAGCATTCTCCCAACGATAAACCCATTATATGGCGAACTTTCCCTATCGTCGTCACTCGCGAAGAGCTGTGACGAAATCAAAACTGGGTGGGTCGTTCGAGCAAGGTGTGAAACGCTCGAAGATATTTCGACGTTGTTCGATCGATATTTCTCCGTACAGGCATGCGAGAAGGAAGTTGATCAGCTTTGAACGAAACTGGTCCTGGTGGTGGAACGTGTGCGTTGCTCGCTCAGGGTATCGAGGGCAACCGCGCGTTGTTCTCGCTACGCGGATATCCGCATATATATATATATATATCTCTAGACGAATATTCAGATCGTCGAGCTCAACCAGTATTCAGTCGGGTGAATATTACGTATGAGCCACGTCAATGGACACCTGTAACTCTCTTGTCTCGTCCGTACGTATCCTCTTAAACTCCTTTGTGCTCCGTGACTCGATACACGTAGGCATTGTCTGGGGATTAGCATGCCTATTTATCCTCGACGAATTATCCTCTCTCGACCAAATAGATTTTTCCTTTTTGATTTTGTGTGTTGTTGAAAGGATGAATATTTTTATTTTATTTTTAGTAATATTTTCGGCGATATTCGATCAAAGACAGAAGATTAATTTTCGTCTTGCGAAGGTGTATTCGAGTGTTTTTTTTTTATTAACACTCGAATCCTGTAGGCGGACGTGGAAAGTCCTGTGGATTAGAGGTATGTTATATTCAGGTTCGTGAATGGGTTCTCTCGCGGCGAGAGAAGCGGACCCTGTCTACGAACCCGGACACGATCGCCTGACTCGCGTGTATTACGTTATTACACCGGTGCCGATTCCGTCGGCCGTTTATCTAATCGACCCGGAATCGTTGTATCCGTGCCCGTGAACTGTTTCCACGTAGGTGTATTCAAAAGCTTGGGTTAATTCGATAATTGTTCGTTCGTTGAACCGGATCGGCCATTATCATTCGAATTAACAAGCGTACGAAAATATATATTCGAATATTGGAATTAAAAAAATTTTTTCTCTTCGTAAAAATATAGCAAATATAGCAAAGGTGGTATTAACAAACGAAAATATATATTCGAATATTGGAATTAAAAAAATTTTTTCTTTTCGTAAAAATATAGCAAATATAGCAAAGATAGTATTCCGACAGAAAATTATATTTGACCATTTTGTAATTTTGTAAAGTGCGTACATTTCTAATGAAATGTTTAATTGGGTATGGCGATCGATTGAATTAGAGAGCGTGCGATGAAAGTGTTTCACGGTGAATTCATTTTGCAAATTCACGACATGAATTATCGTTTAACCGGATGGATGGCGTGCATTGTCGTTGTTAAACGGATGCTTTGGATACACGCGTCCCTCTGGGGCGTCGATCGTGCGATAAGAAGATAATCGAATTGGCGGCCTAGCATGAAGGTGTAATCGTTTTTCGCACGACCCACGCATTTTATCGAACCGAAGTATCGAAGTCGTGTAATTTTCTCCCCGTTCCAACCGACAGTTTCATCCGGCCCATTCATCATTCGTCGTGTTTATTCGTTTTATTCTTCTTTCTTTTTTTTTTTATGATTTTTTTTTTTATATATATACGTTTAAGTAAACCGAGAGATTTATTTCCGTTTCGATTTCATCATTATAGCGTTTATAATTCATGCTCTGAAGATATTTCAATATAATATATAATTGGCAATTGTCAAATTGTAATTCGATAATTTACTTTAATAAAAAATTCGCGGATTTAAAATTTAACAAAATAATTATATTTTAGGTAATTATCGAAATTAATTGTTATTTTTTTTTGTGAAATATCAGTTCAAAGAAATTAAAGTTTCGTTATTATTATCATTTTTTTAAAGATATAACTTCATAATTTGTTATTTTGTTATGTTGTATGGATAAAGTAAAAATTTTAAATTGTAAAATATTCATTTTAGTTCTATTCATTTTAGTTCATCTGTTCTATAATAAGAAACATAACCCATTAGATTCTTTTATATACATAAGTTTTCATTAGAATTAAATTTTTCATAAGATATACGAAGACTTTTTGCGATTTTTCTTGTATCGTGCATATTACAAATTTCGAAACTTTTTAATATATTTAAAGAATTATACGTATTTGTTGTATAGATAAAAAGAAACTATCAAGCTACAATTATAAAAAAATAAGATATAATTATAATCATATTTTTTATCATACGTATAATCGTGTATCGAGATTAACTGCAATTAGTAATAATTATTAAATTAAAAAAGAAAAACTTAATCAAGATAAGTATCAAATAAATCTGTTGTTTCATTCTTAAATCTATAAATAATTCATATTTCGATAATTTATGTGTCTTGTATAATACGTATTCCTCGTATTCACATTGTGCTTTATCTTGCACGTTTTATACCGAGAAGACACGCGCGGATCCGCGTGAAACAATTTATAAATATCTTTAAACGCGTGCAGCGGAAAATTCCGAGAAGGATGATAATCGCGAGCGGAATTCAATAGAATTGCTGGAAATCATGTGTTCAGTTGATTATTGGAACGTTGTTAATAATGGTTCGACTTTGTGAATTCATAAATAAATATTAAATTCAAATTAGAATAAAAAAGATTCATCCTCATCTTTCCTCATCTTTCCTTTCTTTCGCGACACATTTGACGTACGTCGTTAAATCGTTCCAATTCTAGACTATAAATTTTTTCCTCTCGCCGTTTTTATTTTGAACAGCTTTTACATTGTTTTAATAAGATTGAACGACGATCAATATATACCAGTTTCATAACGCTTTAAATATATAGTCACATTTTGTAAAACGTGCCGACTATATTCCGACTGTGTTTCTTCAATCGATACTTATAAACCAATCTCATGCCACAAGTTACGTAACAGACATTGCTAGTCAAGTGTGTCGGACTTAAGGCCAGGGACGGAGAAAACGCTCGACCTCCTCTTTCTTTAATGTATATTGCTTTGCTACCTTTTCCTACGCTAAATTTTCCTATGATTCGATACAAATCATATTCTAATATAAGTGAAATCGAATTCTCTTCTTCCTCAACTTATATCATCATTCGACAGTTACAGAAATTTTCTCCCAGATCTTCCTATATCAAATAAATCAAATTCTCCTCTCGTTCTACCCAATTCTTCTATCTTCTTTCCTTTTTAAAATTGTTTCTTGTAATTGATTCTTTAATTTATGATCACAGAGATTTTCTTTCTAAATTTTTCCACCATTCTTCTCGTTCCTTGATTTACGAATTTTTTTATTCTCTACGTCTCCCGTAATTGTGACACAAATACATCAATAAATCAAATTCTTCTCTCGTTCTACCCAATTGCTTCTATCTTCTTTCCTTTTTAAAATTGTTTCTTGTAATTGATTCTTTAATTTATGATCACAGAGATTTTCTTTCTAAATTTTTCCACCATACTTCTCGTTCCTTGATTTATGAATTTTTTTTATTTTTTATTACGAATTTTTTTATTTTTTATTCTCTACGTCTCCCGTAATTGTGACACAAATACATCAATAAATCAAATTCTCCTCTCGTTCTATCTAATTCTTCTATCTTCTTTTCTTTTTAAAAGTTTCTTGTAATTGATTCTTCAATTTATGATCACAGAGATTTTCTTTCTAAATTTTTCCATCATTCTTCTCCTTGATTCCTTGATTTACGAATTTTTTTATTCTCTACGTCTCCCGTAATTGTGACACAAATACAAACTCCATCTCAAATAAAAGTATCTTTGTATCGAATTCGATGTCCTTCTGTTTCTTAACTTGTATCACATTACATGTAGCACAATTCCTCTGGATTCTTTTTTTTTTTTTTTTTTTTTTTTTTAATAACAAATAGTAGATTCAAATTTTATGGATGAAAATTCTCGACGATCAACAAATGAAAGCCGTGTTTCTCGTTCGACAGAGAGGAACGAAAAATTGCGCAAACGGGGCATCTCTGAAGCGTGTGCGTGCGGTCTCGTAATTTTAGGCAAGCCGAAAAGAAAGTGGGCAGAAAGGAAGGAGCCCGCGCCTTCTCGTAACGCTTGTGTACACGTGAGTCAACAATCGTCGCCAACTTTTCACGTGTTTCGCGTGAAATCGCGTGTTGCACAATCGTTCACAATTCTGCAATCTCGGATATCTCGGATCATCCACGTTGCTCTTTGATATCGATCTCTCCATCGACGTTTGACTGAGGCAGTCTCTATTCGCTCGAGAGGAGAATAGATACGCGATGGTAACGGGAGAACGGTGAGAATCGGAGCACGAATCGTATTTGGAAATAAGGGGCTAAGGGATTGATTTGATCGAGATTGCATTGTAGCGTAGATCGTGAATAATTGGATTCAAGTTTATCATTTTTCGTCGCTTTATTTGTTGGAATTTTAATTTTTCCCAACTGCGATATCTTGAATTAAAACATTTATTGAATTATGTTTTCTCAAATCTGAAGATCAAATAAAATTTGAAGATTACGATTGATTTATACTTAAATCGAAAGCTTCGATTTCAAATAGATCGTAGTGATGATTATGATAATAATGGATGCTCACATGTTTCGTTTCTAACGTAAGTAACGAATATACCTCTCTCTCTCTCTCTCTCTCTTTTATCCGTGAAAACAGTAAAAGTGTAATTTATAATGGAGATCAATGACAGATGAAGGTTTCTCTTTCGGTTCTTCTAATGATTTTTGTATACATACGTATATAATTTTCAATCAACTTTCAATCGAGAGAATAAAGACCTGATGCAAATTGAATGACGCAACGTAATTAAGTACTTGGCAGCTTTGTCACTCGGTATCTTTATATTTCCCCCTTACGATATTAATAAACCTATCAAATTGCACAGCATCGTTGTTAATAAAAAAAAAAAAAAAAAACGAAGCGAAAAATGAGAAGCTCGTCTGTCTGATCTGATATAAATGAAGTCTTACAAACAGTTTCGTTATTCGAATGAAAAATTACATTAGATACTACAGATACTATTTCTCTCCTTCTTTCGACAATTAATACAAAAGCCAAGCGATAAATCTCCTAAGTTAGATTGTGCTTGTCCCACGAAAAAATACACGTCTTTGTAATAATGGCTGTAACATCGATTATACAACATCGATCTTACACATCTAAGTGGATAACGTTGTAGCGTGTGGTTATCGTGTACGATCTTGACGAGGACTCGCTCACGTTTCGATATATTCAAAAGCGAGCGAGAAGAGGTTGGAAGGAAAAGTCAGGTTTGAGTATTAATTCGCCACTTTTCTCCATTGTTCCGAATCAGCTTTCACCGTTGCGCCACCATTCGCTTCGCGGATCTTTTGCATTTTGTTTCGCGCGGATTCTCAAACTGACCAATCGATACCTGCCGATTCGTTTCAAAAATCGAACTTTGCTCGCCGATTACAAAATTCTCGAACAACTTCGCGCTTTACTTACACAGTGAGCGAAAGAAACTGTGTCTCGAAGGCAATGGGAATATTTTGCGGATATAACGAAGGAGGGGGGAAAGGATACGGAAACCGATTTCATCAGCCATTTGGAGAAAGACCGAGTTATGAAATTATTTGAACAATTATTCCAATTATTGTTCTTTTAATTATTTGTTTTCCATCATTAAAAACTTTATATTTAACCGATGAAATTATTAATCCATTTTTTTCTATTAGATCAATTGGTCATCAATGATATTTATCTTATGAATATCCTGAATTTAGTAATATTGAATTTGACTCGTATATATTAAATTATAGAAATTTAGATCAATTTCGATTGTTAGAAACTGATAATCGAATAATTATTCCAATAAGAATTCCTTTACGATTAATTACTTCATTGCAACGTGTATTATTCTTTCACAAGGAACGAGGTCTTTATAAATCCGTATTCGTTGTCAACGCTACCTCTCTCTTTCTCCCTTTCTCTCTTCAATCTTTAGCTATCCTCCCTCGAGATATCGATTTCACGAGCGAGCGAGCCAATTACGAGCAGGCAAATCCGTACAAAATCCGCCACGATAATTACAAGCGTGGCGTAGGATCGTGGTGGATAGTGGACGTGCCCGACCCATATATTCACCGTGTATCGCAATTTCACCCGTGTTGCCGTATAAATTACGATCTCACACGGGTTGTAACTCATAACTGACCTTCGGTAGCGAATTATAATTATCCCGCGGCGTACCGATTTCTTACTAACGATCTCCACCGATCCCAGACGACCAATTAAAGCCTAACGTTTTGAAGGCTTGTGAACGCTTTGCAAAACGCTCGCACGAATTAACGCTCGTAACACTGGATTACACGTTTAGACGGGATAACACACGCCCCCTCGATTCGACCGGGATTCTTTCATCCTTTTTTTCGCTATTGATAAATGCGTTATGAGTTGTTATTATTGAAATATTATTGTTGTCTGGAAAAATAGAATAGGGGGGAAAATTGAAATGAAAGAACGTGTGGCCTCTCGTACTTTAGAGATGATAAATGAAGTCTCGTTGCGAGGGTTCTCGTGATTGTTTGAGGAAATAGAGATTCGATGGGGAAGAAAATTGTTTGATATGTGAAAATAAATTGTTAAAAAGATTTTTTAGCAAGAGAGTTATTTAGCTTTTCAGTTATGAGACGTAAAAAAATATATATATCATTTGATGCACGTTTCAAGTAACAAATTATCGAGTTATTATAAAATTTGAACTTATAATCATTACAATTTTGTGCAATATGAATGCAAATCTAGAATAATATAATGTTACTTTCTGATATTTACAAAAAATTTCAATTTTCACACGTGATTAATAAGACAACAATAAATCAATAAATTTTATATACTTTATTGTGCATAATTAAAAAGTAGTTTTTTTTTTTTTTGTAAAAATTCGTTGAGTCAAAACAACAAATTTATGAACAGTTTTTTTCTAATTTATGTTCTTATGGTCAAAATGGAATTGCACGATTTGAAGATGATAAATGAGATCTGATGATTCACGTAATACGTATCCTCAAGATAATTTCGAAAACTGTGGATGAAGAAAAATTAATTCATATATATCTTCGTGAACGTTTCTTGAAACTCTTCTTGAAAATTTTGAACGATGGTAATCGAGATTGTTATATATTTTTGTGAACGTTTGTAAATAATTTCGAATAATTAGTATCGTATCGGATCAACATGTTACCGGATTTGGGAATGACGATTTTTTTAATTGGACAGACCTTGAATTGTGTGATCAGATGCGAGAGAAAAATGAGAGCCTGTTTGATCGAGAAATCGTGAATAAATAGGAAATTGCGTTAATGAAAAATGGAGAGATATTTTGGTTTCGGGGATTTAAATATTAATAATTTATCAACATGGATAGATCAAATTGTGAGTTTTTGTTTGAGACAAGGTTACCGTTTAAGAAAGAAAGATAGAAATATTAAGATATTTTTCAAACCAAACAAGATTCTTTATCTTCGATAGATTTTAGAATAAATGACTCGTAATATATTTCAAGGTCCTCATCGAATAATTTTGATTGCTTTGATTAAATATTAAAAAAGTATAATTTGCAAACAAATAAAATTCCATTCGAACAATTAATTCTCGTTCCACACTTCCAGCCATATCCAACAACCCAAGAATTAGCCCTAAATGTAAGAGTGTATCGATCGTGATATTCTTAAGATCTTTAAAAAAAAACTGCTTCGTCACAGATTAAATAATGTTGAACAAGCTCGTTTAAACCGCATCTGTCAACACGATTACACTCAACACTTGATTATTTTCAAAGAGTATTATTTTTTTTAAGCCGGTGATCGCTTTAAACGAAAGCCACCTTGAACCAATCTATCCGGTTCCTGGTTCGAAATATTCGGTACCGTTACCTCGAATCAATCCTGGCCGACTATGAAAGGATCACCGTATCACCCGAGAATAACATCACAATTCCAACGTTTGTATCTTTTTTCGAACCGGCGTCTGACATAACCGGGCAGGAATGTCGTTTTCTTGGCGACTCTTGGCGAATTATGCAAAGTATGGATTCTTGTATGCAGAAAAAAAAAAAAAGGAATAGATCGTGAGCTTTTATGAGCTTTTCTAAAGATTTTTTTTCCTATTCCTCTTCTAAAGAAATGTTTTTCTTTTTTTATTTTTTTTAATAATCTCGAGCTGTCGATGAAATCGTCTCTTCCCTTCTATGGCTTTATCGTTTTTTAAGCGTGACTAGGTATGTAGGTTATCGAAACACTCTTCGTCTCTCGTGTCTCTCTCGTTGATCCTGACGGAAGCTTATTGTATTTCTTCCTGTGTCGTTGCACTGTGTTATTATACGGTGTTTCAGCATGAAATCGCTTCGTGTGGTATGGTTGGTATCGTTTTTCTTCCGCGTTCAGGAATCGCGGGAAATGGAGATGGTTCGCGTGAGAGTTTCGCTCAGTATATTAATATACATATAATATAACTGAATTTATTTGTAAATTTTTTACGCAAGAAAATGTTTTAAGCAATTTATACTTTCGATATTAAAGGATATGTAATAATCATCGGTTACTTTACCGTATCATTTTTATCGAAGTATGAATGTTATTTTAAAATTTTTTTAAGGATATTTTAATGTTTAATACTCGAAACTATATGTTCGAAAAATGCTGTATTAAATGCTCGATAAAATATTATTAAGATATATAGGGTTAAAAGAATAGTAATTAGCATCTTCTTATGATAATGCAGGAACATTAATGGTCAACTCGAAATCCATTACGATCAATACGATCAAGCGATTATCCAATGCAATTGATACATGTTTTCGGAATTATAGTTCATAACATACTTCTTATCATGCAATCTTACGTATCTTTAGATATAAAATTTTGATAATTATTAGATTTTAATTCTATGTATTTTTCACATATTTTACTCCATTTAATACTCTTTTAAATCGTACAGTGAAATATTACATATTACAAAGAATAAAATGATCTTCGTATCTCGATAAAAAAAAAGCGAAATATAAGAATTATAAAAAAAATATTAATTACATTGTACCATTACACTTAATACTAAAAAACTTTTGTTTGAAACGTATTTTTGCACATAACAAGTACAACAATTATTTAATATTAGCAGTGTATCTAATATAATTATATCTAATTAAAATAATAAAAATTCGGTAAGTTCTTTGATTAAATGATATTTTAAAAATATGATTATTATTGTTAAATCATTTTTTTATTATTATATTCAAAATATATTTAAGAAATAAGGATTATTCTTCAAGGGACTATAAAGAAATATAAAGAATCGAGTAAATTGTGAATGATATTATTACGAATGAAATCGTGTAATAAGAATGAAAGAAAACTATCTGAAACTTCTTTCTTACATTCCTATATCTTTCGAAACTCAACAAGCCGAACAACAGTTTTACTATCACGACAACTTTGCATTCAACGAACTGCTCCAACAACAAATCGAAATTAATTCGATAACGAACATACTTATCCCACGAACAACGAAAAAAAAAAACGAAAAGAAAGTATTTAAATGGTCAGAATTTCATTCCACGCGAGTCGAGATCTTCATCGATATTAATAAACACACACACACATATATATATATATATATATAATCCATCTCATTCGTTGAATAATCGAGCGCGAAAATCGATCGACCTCGAGGCATCGATCACGGCGACGCTTCATCAGAGCGCGTGTCGCGCGATAAAAACGCGCCTTCTCACGTGAGTCATACGCCGACATCGACGCTTCAAAGTGCGTGGCTGCACGTACGTGGGATGAAATGCCGATCCGCCATGTACGTACCGCTCTTCCCTTTGCGGCGATGCTACGCGGCCCCCTTTTATTTCCCCCCCTCCTCTGCTATTATTCACGAACCGAGAAAATAAAAAAAAAAAAAAGGTGAAACGATGAAAATAAATCGCTAGCCAACGTGGCACAACGCGGTCACCGATCTGCCGATCGATCGCAACGGATCTCTCA
This sequence comes from Apis laboriosa, assembly GCF_014066325.1. Classification (NCBI taxonomy): domain Eukaryota; kingdom Metazoa; phylum Arthropoda; class Insecta; order Hymenoptera; family Apidae; genus Apis; species Apis laboriosa. The sequence continues at coordinate 128,897 of NW_025223827.1, forward strand.
TTGGAGGGGATCATACGAGGAAAGATTTTGCAAGACGATTCGATTATTTTGATGGATATTTATACGCAATTGTGTTCGTTAGATGGATTTTGCACGAGAAATAGTAATGGATTAATTGTATAAGATTGATTTCGATATATTTTTGGCGTTGAAATTATAATTTAGTTAGCAGAATATTGACTGCAAAATATTGTTTTTTTTTTTATTTGAGAATGGAATTTTAATCAGATGGATGTTGAGTTAAATAAATTAATAATAAAGTATAAAATGTTTTTAGGATTTCTATCCTCGTAATATTTCGAATAAAGTAATTTCTTTTTTCGTGTTTTATAAAAAAAAAACTGTATCGTAAAATTACATAACCAAGAAAATAATACAAAAGAAAACATGTATAAAGCTGATTTTTAATTAAAATAAACAATTATATCAACAATTTTTACAAGCAAGGATGATTTTCAAGGATGAGAGAACGTGACTTTCATTGGATCGAAATTAACGAGTTACGTGTATCTCTATATGTTTCACAATGAATGCGCATAATATCGACCCATCACTGACACAATAAAGAAAATCCATCTTCCTTTGGAAACGGAGGAACGTAATCGAATCGTTCGTTAAAATGAAGCAACCCTCGTGAGAGGAGAATCGTGCTGATCCTTTTTATCGTTTGCCAAACATTCAGAGAGAGAAAGGAAGACGTACTGTAATGGAACCGGTGCTCTGCGAATTCCACACACGTCGCACTGGCAGCGTAACAAGGCGTAGCTCGCGACATCAAATCGCTTCTGCGATTATTGTTCTTCTGTGACACGCGTGCTTTGAACTTTTAGAAACGCGCGATCGTGCTGGAATATCTTCATTTCGATTCAATTGTCGATTCACTCCTTTCCCGCGAAAGGATTTTGAAACTTTTTATAAATACTTTTATGTTCCGTGCGAGGAAATTGAATAGAAACAAGTACTTTCTTGTGCTTCTGATTTCTGATATCGATGTTTTTTTTTTTTTTTTTTTTTTTTCCTCTGTCGTGTGAAATGAAGTTTGGTATTGTTATGGTATCTTTTATGTAATTCCAATTGGTGAAACGTGAGAGCGCTTCTCGAATTAATGACTCGAATATCTTTATTTTTACTTTATATTATACACGTTGTAACCGATTTTTAAGGACGAATGTCTAAAATTTTATTATTACATCTAATTATAGAATTATAGACACAGGAAGGAATTAAGAAATTCAATGATTGACATATTTTATTTTAAAAAATACAATTAATTTTAAAAAACTTTCCAATGTTAGATTTATAGATTTTTAGAGACCGATTTGATTTTTTCTCAGTAACCAATCAACATCTATAACATGCATCTAAATCAAAAAATATATCAAAAAATATCAAAAAAAATAAAAAATTAATATCAAAAAATATCAAAAAAAAGGTCGAAAAAGGTTAAACGAACGGGACCCTAAATATCTTGATTTTATTCAAACGCTTGCATTATTCAGAGCATCACGCGGATCAACGAACCCATCTTGTCGACAAAACACAGTTCGATGTAAAAAAAATTCGTATTCCTTGCTCAAAAAAAAAAACTCACAAGTAACGGAGCAGCAAACCATTATCAGTGCGTTGTCTGGAACATTAAACGGATAACCCTTGAAAAAGACGCTGTTCAAAATTCGCTCTTCAGGTTCTTTGACCCGTGTCGTGTCGTCACGTCGCGAATTCGCTCGCGAGTTCCTTATTTCTCGTTCTCCTGCCTCATAATTCGCCGAAAATGTGTCGTGTACGAGAGCATGTTATTCAACGCAGTAAGGTGAAAGAGGATTTTATGCGAGACGCGTGAAACGGCGCGTAGTCGCTCATAGAAGTGTCTCGCCTCTTCTTTTCATTCCGGTAAAACCGTTTTTATGCTCTGTTAAGCGTGTGGTTGTTGAGTTGGTTTTCGCTTGCGACAAATGGATCTCTAATTTATCTCTAATTCGATTAAATGTGAATTATCTTATTTGATTATTTTGAATGTAGAATAATGATGCATGATTTGAATAAGTATTTTTTGAATTATTTGTATGTAGCATGAACAGTATGTCTGTAACAATGTTTTTCTTTGACTTGATTGGATTGCGTAATATGAAACTTTGTCAATTGTTTAGTTAGATAATAGATTACAATTGTGGATCATAATAATAAAAGTGTTATAATATTTTTTATATTATAAATATAATATATATAATCATTTATATTTATATTTTTAATATATTATAATCGGCGAATTTAACTTTTGTATTTTTTTTTATGATTTTTAGAGTTATTCCAAGTATCTCACGAATTCCTAAAAATTCCTAAATAATCTTATTAACTCTCATCGATTTTCACCACTGGATTTTACTGGAATATGTATCAAATTTTATAGAATGTCATCGATATAAAATCTCAAAAGCAATAGCTATTAATCGTATCTGAAGTTCAAAGTAGCTGAATACTAATTCTTTCTTAATAATAATTTTATTCACTCTATCAACTAGCTTCACACCTTTCCACGTAAATAATTCCTTTCCACACCGAAGGCGCGGTCAGTTCCGGCAAAATCGTGTGAGAAAATCCGCGAGGGGAGATTTCTTCTCCTCTCCGCGTTCCAGCCGAGAGGCAGATCTCGAACGATCCCGCGGCGGCGACCTTCGTGGCCCCGGCGGAAACCGCGAAATCCTCGGCCTTGCCGGCTCTCGAAAAGAATGGCCTCTTAACCCTTTCATCCCAGCCGCCTTCCAGAGATACGCATCGACGCCGTTCCGAGCGACAAGAGTAATCTTGTCACGCGCGGGGAATAATATACGCTCGATTTCCGGAGTAAGGACAATTTCCGTTTCCGTGTGTTCAATTCCCCATTCGAGAGATTACCTTTGCCACGCCGCTAATCCCAATTTTTTTTTTTTTTTTTTTATTAGTATTATTAAAGGTTTATGGGCTGGGTAAAATGCCCGGAGCCTGCCAAGGTTGGCGATCAACGTCACCGTTGCTTTCCTTATGGCGTGTATCGTCATGAAGAGAAGTACCTCGCGAAAGGGGGAGGGGAGACCCTTGGTAAATTTGCTACCGGAGATAATTGGTGGCTGGAAGAATGGCTTCATCGTGCCAACAACGTGAGTTCTTTTTAAGGAGTAGCGGAATCGAACGTTCAATTTTCGTTTTCAATAACATGTATTTATTGTTTGTGGGGAATTTTGACCGAGGAGGTCGAACAATGCGAGATGATAACAATCAGTTTCGAAGAGTTGAGTGCATTGATTGTAAAGTGCCGTTACAGTATGATTAAATTTGCTTCGTATCTTGAATCGTATTTTTCAATGAATGGGATAATATTTTTCCGTATTTTCGAAAAAATTTTTGGACGGCGTGTCCCATAGAAATTCGTAATTTTCTATTAACAGAATTTATTATGTTGTTGTATATACAATATACAATCGCTTCTCATATGTATAAACGTGTGTATAACATATATTTACATTTGTTATAGAATTTAAAGTTCACTGAAATTTTATATATATGATTTCATTATTGAATGTTGTCAGCAACATTACTATTTCATAGTTGGTAGCTATTTGTTTCTCTTCGATACGTATTTCAAATGTTTTATAAACAGATACGCGCAATCACGTATAATCAAATATATTCATTCAGCTAAACCCGTATATTTTATTTATTGTTTTCCACTGCCCAGTCAACAACATTATATTATATATTGTGTTATAACATATATATTACATTATACATATATATATAAACATATCATGGTAATGTATGAGCCAATATAACTTAGTGTCTATGGAATAGAAATTTTCTATAGATTCGAAAAACAATTCTTGAACAATCGAAATTGCCACAATTAATGAATACGAGATTAATATTGCAGTACCATTGTAATTTCTATAGCCAAAGATTTCTTTTATTTTATTTTCGCAAACGCTCAAACTCTCTATGGATAAATACTAAGTTGTATTATAATTATAATAGCCCATAAAAATGGCATGTATACAAATAGATGGAAAATTCAATGTATTTAAAATTTTCTTTAATATTTCAAAAATTACGATTATCACATTCGTTTCAACTCGTTCGTTCTAACAATCGAAGCGGAATAAAAAGCATTATTATTCGCAAATTATATACACAATATAATCATTTTCGTCTGCTTTTATCTTCCCCCGATAAAAATCTCTTCCAGTAGAAAAACAATCATAAAGAAACGTTACCCGGAAAGAAGCTGTCAACATTCGGCATAATTAAATTAAAATCGTGCCAGAATTCCCATCCACACAATCCTCTCTCTCTCTCTCTCTCCCCATCAAGATAAACCATTATATACAGAATCCTTCGTATCCTTTCCTCCCATCTTTCCAAAACGAAGAATCATCTAAGCCGGGGGCAACGTCGAAATTTCTTCTCGCGTCAAAGCAATTTCTGCGGGCCATTGACAAGGTCGGGCACAGGCTGGTTACCCCGCCCGTTTCACCTGTAACCCTGAATCCCCACCAACAAGCCTCGTATCCCGGAGCTGCAGCTTCTCGACTGTTACTCCTCTTTGTGTCTCTCTCCCCTTTAATTCGAACCTGCTGGTAACCAGAAAAATCTCTAATTGCAACGCGACTCTGTCTCTACATCCGAGTCGCGATGAAATCACGATTTCCTTCTCTCTCTCTTTCTCTCTAGTTCTGACGTGTTGACCAGTTTATCTCTACGTTGCATAGAGAGAAACAGAGAGATATATATGTATATATATGCATATGTATATAACGAATTTATATGCACACCGCGTTTATATACTGATATACGGGCAAACCTGTCCGAGGGACGATAAGCCACGCATGCGTTGTGCGTGGTTTTTGCTCGTTTTTTATTTTTTTCATCCATCCTTTGAATTCCTTCTTTCCCTTCCTTTTTCACCGTCCACTCACCCTCCTTCATCCGGATCGGATATTCAATTCGCAAGGTTATTCGAGTCGCCCCGAAATGAGAAATTAAAATATGATTCGAACGGATATCCTGCGATTAATTACGAATTCGCGACGTAATTGCCTCGAGCTTGTTTTTTTCTTTCTTTTTTTTTTTTTTGGAAACGTGTTCGAGGGCGCGAAAGTGTAACAAATTTTATGAAATTTGGCGTATGGGTATTTAATTTTAAATAACGTCGTTGTCAATTAGTGTCACGTCGAGTTTGCAATTGATTTTTCGTTGGAAATCACTTACTTAAAGGAATTATTGACTCTTTTTTCGCTCGGAGATTCCGAATAAATTGCACAGAATTCTGAGTTATTGTCATATTATACAGATATGCAGATATGCTTATAAAATTATGAGGATCATAGGCTGGATCTATCCTCAACATTAAAATCCGCTGAAATAAAATTTCTTTCACGATTAAAAGATTTCTCTGAAACAATTCTCGGATTTTCCGTTTCGACGAATCGCATAGGCGTTCACGATCAAAATTCCATTTGATGGGCCGATATAATAATAAGCATCTCAATTAACGTTCGAACAGCCGAAATCATTAATTAATAACCATTTATTAATGTTTTATTAAGTAAACCCGTTGATAAATAAAAATGTACATTGAAGAAAGGAAAAAGACAAAGTCGGTGCATCCGACGTAATAAAACGGCGTTCCTCTCCTCTTTCTTTTATTATCGCGTCGTTTGAAATATCGCATCCAATGAAAGAGCAGAGGGAGAAGGGGAGGGGAGAGGAGGGCTGCAAAAAAATGACGAAGCGAGCCGCTCGTGGCTTCGAGTTAATCGCTCATTCCCTCCGGAATGAAGTCGTTTTTTTCCATCGAGTCGACGAATTACATTTTCATTTATTCCACGATGCGTCATACAGCGCGAGACGACGACAGCCACCAGGCACGATGCGGGTTATACCTGGTGCACGCACGCTCGTTCACGCCGATTTATTATCTCGCTTCGCGGGAGTTACTCGCCAAAGCGGACCCGGAACTCGTTATAATTATACGCGTTATGGTGTGTTATCTACGAGTACAAGGGGGGGGGATGCAAGCCTTGTTACGCTTATCAAAGATGATAAAGAGATCGATAGAGATCCTCCAACAAAGATTTATCGTAAAGATGTTGGCAATCGAGGAACTCGATTGATGAGGAGGAACACCGAGAGAGCATTGTTGTGATCTTTCTTTTCTTTCTCGTTTTTCTCGGTTGCTGAGTCAACAAGGTTTTTTTTTTTTTTGTCCTTTATTACTTTTTCCGTAATGACTGTTCAGTGATCATCCCAGCGTTGTGACAAGAATGGATATAGAATTAAACGTTCCTTTTTAAAATTGTTTTATTAATGTAAATTGATAATAATGAAAGATGGATGGGATGTAAATATTGTAAAAATTGTATTTTACAGTATTTTATTTAATTTGCTCGTGCAAATTTAAATATAAATCTAAATTTAACGAGAAGAATTTTCTTCAGAGTTTTCCAGGAGTAGTGTAAAGTAATTTTACGCAATTTGAACGAAATCGTTGAGAAATTGAGTAAACGATTAAGCAGACATAGATCAAAGGGAGATTACGTGGTGTGCTTAAATGGAATTCCGCTCACGTTGCACTCCATCATCCGTACGAAGATATTATGATGTCAATCAGTCTACCTCTTGACTGAAAACAGTCTGTTTAAGAACCCCGTTTATGGTCTGAGCGGAATATTAACGGCGTAGAATCCGCGAGAATCGTACAATTTTACACGGATTAAAGTCGATATTCGTAATACCAGGAAATGCATAACAATTTTTTCCAATTATAGAAAAATCAATTCGTAATCGCAATTCGCGTTTCAAAGGAACAAACGATCTATATTCTTTTTTTTTTTTTTCCAAACTTACGCGAACGATTTTTGCAATTTCTATTTTGCGCAATCTATTGATCGATGCATTAGGGAAGTATTATTATGTTATTCGATATTGGAAATTTGTGTTTTATAACGAGCCATTCCGACTTTATATCGCGAGTGAAATTCTTTACGAATCATTCGATGTAGGAAGTATAAATAAAAAGACAAGGTTGCGAAGAGATGTTGTTGGATAACCGCATGCCTCGCCTAGGAATAATTCTTATTCAGAACTGGGGAATATAGAGCGGGGCAAGGAGAAAGGTTAATTTGTTTCATAATATCGAACGATCGGTTTCATCGACACCGCTTAATAGGTCGACTGCCCTCGATTGTCTCGTGCGAATGTAATGTAATGTATCGGTTTACCAACGGGAATATTAATTATAGTCTTTTTTTTTTTTTTTTTTTCCATACCGTGGAATCTTTATGTAACACTCGTGCATAGAATTTTGACCCGGATTGCTGTATTTTTGTAGTCAATTCAGGTCAAAGCTTTCGTAGATATTTTTTATAATGCAAGGAAATTGATAGAGTGTTAAAAATCTCTTTCTGATACATATTTTTCGTGCAAAATGCTTCTCGTAGGATGGCCAATATACATCATATATATTCATTGATATGCACACAATAGATTTTAATTTTCGATTCGAAAAAAGTTCCAACCGTTTAAGGTTTATCATTAGCATCATCCTGACTCATGCTACAATTCGAAATCAAGGAAATATTCCAAGCGTAAGAATATATTTAAAAGAATGCAATATACAAAATAACAATTCTGCACTTTATCAAGAAATTTTCGATATTCCTTCCTTTATCAAAATCCTTTATCAAAATTTTTACTATTTTAATATTTTCTCAAGAAGATAATATCGTTCATTAACAATCGTTTTTCTTTTCACAAAAAAATAGATATATAATTGAATTATTCCCCTCGTTCTTCTTTCCTAACTATCCATGAAATATCATCCACCTAAAACGGCCATCGGAGAAGAATCGTAGCGACCTTCCACGGCGTGATTTCGTGGCCCTGAGAGAAGAAATCGTGGATGGCACACATCCGCGCCACGAAACGCGAATGAATATGTAATCGTGCGAACAGGTGCAATATGTGTCATTCAATGTTATCATATCTGTCCCCGCATTCCAGCTTCGCCGTCGATCCTCGCTAAAACCAGTTGCAATCAAGAACTTCTGCCGCCAATTAGCTTCTGTACTCTTACGCTCGACCGAACGATTCATTTATTCTGCCTTAAATATTCTTTCGCATTAAGCCAACTCACGAATCGATGACATTCTCGATAGGAGTTTTAAGCACCTCTTTATATGCGAATCGAAGCAGATTATTCGTATTTTCTTCTTTTTTTTTTTTTTTTTTTTCTCAATATAAGCGGTATCGATCGCGCGTTGATCGACCTCAGTCGATCGACTGATCCATTTCATTCAAGAAATGGATTACGTTCGTGTATACGCTCGATCATTTAATATGGAGGGAAGGAGAAATTGATAAAGATCCGATTATGTAAGGATGAGATTATTAGCTCGTTACGCGCTACCGGTAATTCTTCTCTTACCTGTTCAGCGATTGTATGACTAATATAAATCGTAGTGAAAGCGAGTATGCAAAGATTATACCTATCCAGAAGGATTTCTATTTGACGAGAATTAATAATGGTTATTTTGCACGAGTGGCCAATACGAAAAACATGAGATTTTTGCGATTACTTGATTTTTATCATAGAGATACTATTAAAGAAATTTTTTTAACATTAAATTCTTAAATGTATTTCGCATATAATACGTATGAAAACCGATTGATTCGATGATAATTATAGAAATATATTATTAATTTAAGAAATTAAATTTGATAATGATAATCACACAAATATATTAGAACTTTTTTTAATTAAAGATTCTTAATGATTTCCTAACTATTTTACGTTAAATGTTAAAAAATATAATCGGATAAAAATTCATATAATAATAATAATTGTCACGAAACACATTGTGTTGCTCGCTCGATAAATAATTAACTTCTAAGAAATTAAAAATTATTTACAGACAGCTCGAATTAAAATATTTTGTCGAAACAAATGGGATTGATCAATCTTGCTTCCTAGCGTATTTAATCCCGTTAATTAAAAAAAAAGAAAAAAAAAACGATTTACCAAAACAGGATCCGTTCCAGGCTTACAGGCTCCTTTTCGAGAAAGCTTCTTACGAGGCAAGACCAATAAAAGAAACAGAAAATCAGAGGGGAGATGGTGAGGATCGTTTCCCCGCAGGATCCGCTTTAACCCGCATCGAAGGATTTCGAAGGACGCAGGGTCCGAACGATGACGATTTAAAAAGAACTTGGGTCGATGGCTCCATGACTCACGCCATCCATCCACCCGTTAATAATAAAACGAATTTTTCTGGGATACGCGTCACGAGTTAAAAAAGGTGTTTTCTTTATATATTTTTTTTTTTAATAACGCTCGTTTCTCGTGTCGTCTTTGTTTGATCTGGAAACATCCTCCTCCCGCGCGTGACCGAAAACCATTATAATTTGATCGCCTTTAATCGATGCTTAATTGCAAACGGCGATTCCCCTCTTTGTTACACGTGGCCTCCGGCTGTACGTGTTCCCCGACTTCTTTTCGATCAAACGAGCTCATTGTGGCTGCGTACATAAATTGGAAAGTGTTGTAAAGCAGAATTTTTTTTCTTGTCTCGTTGACGTTCGTATGCGCGATATGGTTATTGGGGGGAGGCTGGTTAACCTGGCCGCTCGTTTTATTAATATTTGGCGATAAAAGCGTGATTTATCGCGTGACAAAAGTGGTTATTCGACGAATAATGGTATTGACGTATCAGGGGGAAGAAGTCGCCTTGAGTCGGTTTGGCTCGACGCGGTTTTGAAAGTGGGTTCACAGAGTTCAAGTTTAAAGCGTTGGATTAAGCGTTGGGTTTAATTTAAGGAGATTAATCCGGTAAAGATAAGTCGACTTTGTGTAACATTTAAATCTCGATCGTTATTAACACGCAACGATAATTGATGGCCGGGAGGCATGAGAAGCTGTAGTATCGCGTTGAAATTATTATTTCGAGAAAATTTTCGTTGTCGAAGTGACAGTTATCGATTAGGTCGAAAATCGAGATTTGATCTTTGTGCATAGCATATTTTTATTTTATTAAATATATAAAAAATAAATAATATTATAAATAAATAAATAATTAATATTAAATATATAAAAAATAATATTATATAAAAAATAATATTAAATATATAAAAATAATATTATTTTTGATTGATTTTGATTATGCATGCTTTTTTTTCTTTCATCGATCTAATAAATTAATTTCATTTCATTCCATCGCTAATTGATGAAATAGAGTTTAATTTTCGTGTATTAAACCACTTTCTTCGAAATTGTGACGTGTTTACAAATATTTGTACAATTTCCTTTTCACATAACCAGTTTAACTGATAGGTGGTATTAATCTATTTCACAAAAAAATGATCCATAAGAAAAACTCGTTGATTCCAGTCAACGATTTCTTCGTAAATTATATAAATAATTCTGCTTCGTAAAATTATTCTCTTAACAGAGCAGAGCTAGGGATAGATTTCAATTTTCGAATAATAAATTAGGGAATATCAACGAATCTGTAAAATATATAAACTCCAATATGAAAATTCCATTAATTCTAAATCGTAAAATTATATGAATCTTATAAGAATGATTTCTAAATCGAAGTAAAAGGGTGTTCTTAACAAAAAAAATTAAAGATATCGAGAGTATATAGTTATCTTTTTATCTTTTTATATACTTATTATCCTATTTTAATTCTTCCTTTCGCTGATCTAATCTGGCGTAACTGGTTTTACTATTTTTATCTGGAAATCTAGACAAATAGATAAGTGGACTAATAATATACTTGAAATCGAAAGTTATCGCTTTAAATAGTTCGCATAAAAGAAAGTAAACGTAGATAGATGAATTGGTTAAAAAGATAGTTGGAAATGAGGTCAGATAATTGAATATGTTTACACATATACTATTCATGAAACTCATTTCTAAGATAATAAGAACTCGTTAATTCGTAAGAGATTTCAAGATTTCACACTTTTAATTCTGAATGAATCGAGCACAAGAGTTTGATGAATGAATTAACCGGTTCAGAACTAAACAAATTTTTTTTGTTCCTTAAAATTGAATATCTTCTTTTGATTACTTATAAAATGATCGATAAACGCGTTGTAAAATTATTCCGTTGCTATTTTCATCTTCCAGCTAAATCTTTTTAAAAATCTTTATTAATATCCTAAATATAGAGTCCTCATAAACTCTAAAAAACTCCGTTTTTATTTACAACTTTATCTATTTCATTTCATTCATCATGAAAAGACATATGTTAATTAATTTTAAGTGAATATCTCCATATCCAATCTCAGTCTTCGTTTTTTTCATTTAGAATTTTTTTAGAAAGAATCTTAAAGTTTTTTTTTTAATAATTAAAATCCTATAACGTCACATTAGCTTATAAAATGTAATATTTCATTTTTATAATTGATTCTTATAATTGAAAAAAAATTAATTTATCATAAATTACTCGAAAAATTATTATCGTCTCATAATTTTTAAAGGAAAATTCTACAAACAAAATGTGCAATAAAAATCACTTTCTCTTATAACTCCACCAAAAAATTACATATATGTTGCAACTGAGCAAAACTGTAATTGCATTCGACAAATTAATGAAACACGATTAACGAAAAAAAAAAAAAAAAAAAAAAAAAAAAAAAAAAAAAAAAAAAAAAGCCTTGAGTGTTTCGCGATTCTGCATGACACGACTTTTGAAAAAAGTGCACCGGTTTCCGAAAAACTTGGCAGAGATCGAGTTTCTCGATTGCTCAATATCCGGCATAATTACGTAGATACAATAAGGCGTGTAGAATTCATAGGCGTTTCTTTGAGCGGCCTTGATTATAAGCGTTTTTCTCTTCTCATCTTTTTTTTTTTTTCCCCCCTTCTTTTCTTATACTCTCCTTGATTCTGAATTTCGAGAAAAAAAAAAAAAAGAAAACAAAATAAAAATCATCGAAGAAACGAATGAGTCAGAATTAATTATCATCTTGTAGATGTAATTAAATGAACAACTTTAGAACATCGATTTTTACTGTATAATAATAAATGATGTAAGGAGTCGTATATAGTGATGCAAAGATAATTATAATCTGGTGTGTCGTTTTTTTTTTTTTTTTTTTTTTTTTTTTT
>NW_025223827.1:141147-446354 GCF_014066325.1 Apis laboriosa
TTTTTTTTTTTTTTTTTTTTTTTTTTTTAATATAATATAACTATGTATTACAATCTCTGAGAATTTTAAATAAAGTTAACATGATTCAATGGATAATTTTTAAATTGCCTTTAATTGATTGTATAGGAATAAGTGTTCTGCTTAGCCGAATTTATTATGTAGTTCTAAGAAATAGTGTCTGAGGAGAGTATTCTGAGCTATCTAACATTTGAGTAATTGGTGTGGAATTATTGTTACACGTAATCTATTGCTGAACTTTAAGATTTTTTCTTTTATTGTAAATATCTTGAGACTACGATTAGGAATCAAGATGCGTTTGTGATAGTTTTTAATGTTTGGAAATGTTGGACTTGCTTCCTGTACTTAAATCATCTAATAATCTAGATAAGTCTTTGTAGAGTAATACTTTTTAAACTTAAATTCATCTATCAATGAATCAATAGAATTTTTTGATTTCTATCAAGTAATAATATTTGATTCTTATCTTTACCAGTTTATTCTTTACCAATGAAATACACTAGCATCTTACTAATAACTTTTTTTCTAATAACACATGATTCAAAGTAAAGACACACAATCACGACATTGATGATTCATTCCTCTTTTATCATTCTTTGCAAAAATTCTCAAAAAGCTACGTGTCAGTCACTCTCAAGAATCTACAAGAATTTCTTCACGAATTATATATATATATATATATATATTATAATTAAAATATTATATATTAAAATATTTTTCATTTTAAGAACGAAAAAAAAAAAAATAAAAATCATCCCTCTGAAGTAAATCATTTCCTTCCACTCTACTTAAGGGGGGTAAAAAGAAAATTTTTTCTTCAAAATTCCAAGAACGAAAAAAAAAAAAAATAAAGATCATCCCTTTAAAGTAAATCATTTCCTTCCACTTAAGGACTACTTAAGGGGGATAAAAAGAAAATTTTTTCTTCAAAATTCCAAATTCTTAAAGAGTTACGAAACAAAGAAATATCCCTCAAATTGAACGCATCGATCTTCTATCGAAAATCGTCCCCTCCCCACAATACGATACGTCGTCGGCGAGATCGATCGCCGACAAAACTAGTGGATGCAAATCCGGTACCACGGGACGAAAGACTCGGTGCACGTTCGATCGGTACCAGTTCGGACAGGTTTGAGGCCGAAGGCGAACCGCTCGACCCACGAAAAGCACGAGCACAACGACGAAAAGTGAAAGGAGCGTAGCCGACGAGGGGGAGTGGAGGAGAGGGGCAGTGGTACCGCCCGTGGAAGCTCCCCGACCTAGCATAACCGCTTCTCCAAAGCGTGTAGACGCGAAATTGCCCGCGTTGCACGCGCCAGATGCCTGGCCGGACGAGTTTCTCTCGTTGAATATGTTTTACGGCTCTGCCTCCCCATCGCGTTCGGGTTGAAATGAACGGTTGAGACGCCGTTTCGGGGAATCGTGACGGAGATGGTGCCCGATACGCTACGACTGCCTTCGTCGGCCTTCGATGGAAACGAGAAGAAGGGTGGAAACGAACGGTCGAGGAGCCGTTTCGGGGAATTCTGGCGGGCTGCTCTGTTGGTCGATGATACCAGTGTGCCGTCCTTCGAGAAGACGGATCCTGGTGATCGCAGAGACCGCCTCGTCTTGGAGGCGCGTCGCCCAAACGACGCGACCTTCGATTATGAGTGTGGCGGAGCATCCATAGCATATCCGTGACAAAGAGCTAATCGTGATGTGTCTTCTGTGGAACATCGAAATTGAAAAGCTCTCGTGACGGGTTGCTCGTAATACGTCAGAGTAGTGGCAATGATGAAACTTCGTGTCCCTTTGTGGGACTCAAGGGATTCGTGACCGTGACCATGGTCGCGCTTTGTTACGATCTGCTTGGGTTTTTTTAGAATGCGACGGAAGAATTCGCTCGTATCGTTTTATTTGTCGTCGTTTTCGTCGATAAATAAGGCAAGATGTTGGGATAAATTAATCGTGAGAAGCTATTTTTTGGAATTTTTCAAAAGGAAAAATAATAAATATATTTCCTTTCAGTGAAACAAATCTTGTTTAAATTTCAATTTAAATTAGAAAGAAAGAATTCTTTCGTGAAGTTAAATATTTGAGATGATTGCTTTCGACGTTGATTTCGACCTCGTTCAATTTGATTTAAAAAAAAATTAAGATTATTATTATTCAGTGGGACGAGTTTCTCTTTTATATCAAGGTCAGGGTTTCATTGTTTGTTGCAGAAATTTACATACCGGTACTCATCAATCTTCCAGCTTTCGAGAAAGCTTTTCATATTGATATTAATCCCCCACCTGCAATTGTGCGAACACAATATGATAAACGAATAGTTAAAATAACAATTGTAACAAGTTTATTGTAACGATGCTTACAACTGTATCTCGACACCCTGATTCCTTTCCACAGTAGAAATAATTTTTGGTCCAATTCATTTTTAAGTATTATCAAAAAGTAATTGTGAATTAATCCTTTAAAGGAAAATTATGAATTAATGCAATTTTGGATTTTGTTGTATCATTAAATCGAATGTGAATAGCAATAATTTTTTAAAGAAACAGATATATTTAGCTATTATCTTAATTTTAACAAAGAGAAAAATCCAAAGAAACTTTGTAAAACAATAAATATCTAATTTCCATAAGACATCCTTTCAAAAGGAAAATAATCTATCATCGTAATAAAAAAATCGATAATAAATCTACATATCGCGTGATAGCGAATCGATTGTATTACACGAAACATCGGCCGTGAGATCGTGATGCTAAAATGTTAATGCATGTTCCAGTAATGAAATGGCGTTAAATCTCGCATACGAGCAACCTCAACATTAAAACGCTATACCAGCTCAACCATTTTATTTTATTTGTGAAAAATTGCGCTTAATTACACTTAAGCAACAATGTGTGTATACTCAACGAAAATATAATAAAATGAACATTAAAATTACGTAAAAAATACTTATAATTTTACTAATTAAATTAAATACTATTTCTCTTTTAAAATATCTTCAAACTGTGTCAAACTTACGAATTCAAAAGTAAGTAACAATGTGTGTATACTCAATGAAAATATAATAAAATGAACATTAAAATTACGTAAAAAATACTTATAATTTTATTAATTAAATTAAATACTATTTCTCTTTTAAAATATCTTCAAACTGTGTCAAACTTACGAATACACTTCTTGTTTTGCTTAAATTTTATTTTATTTATATTATTTATATTATTTATATTTATATTATTTATTATTTATATTAATTTATTATATTATTATTTATATTATTTATATTTATATTAATTTTACATTATTTTAACGTCTTCATTATCAAGGCCGAGATACCTCGTCTGCGAATTAAATTTTATTCAAATCTCAACTTTTATAGAAAAAGAAAAACGCAAGATCCATATCTTGCGAATTAATTTTATCGCAAGATCTTGATAGCAAAAAACGATTTTTTTTTTTTTCTTTACATAACTCGTCATTAGTTAAGTAGAGTATACATTTAAAAAAAACGCCATTTCACGATGAGTGAATATATTCAACGTAAAAATCGTTGAATATATCTATTAACGCGTGTAAAATCGTTTGATCGATCGCGTCTTTTCGCCCATTAACGTTAGCCCGTACTGGTATATACACCGCGATATTTGTCGAAGTCGCGTAGCGATTTGCGTAAGAATCGCGTTTCTCGCGATACTCGCTGGCGCAATCGTCGCAATAAACCGTGGAATGCTGATGATTTTCAACCGAAGACAAGGTCCTCGGGTTTGACCTGATTCCCCGATTCGATGCCAAGACCGAGATAGTAGCTCGATCGTTGAACAGTTTGACGTATTTTCGATATATATATAACGATCGACGTAGACACTCCTCCCTTTTCTTTCGAGAGAAAAATCCAACAAGTTTGATTACGTTCCTATTTATCAAACTTTGCGTTCAGTGTGCGACATCAAGATCATAGTGATCTAATTACGTTCCATTAAACTTATACTTAAACGATCCTCGATCGCAATGACGCGTCCCTGAATCGACGCGACGGTGCGTCGAATCGAGCCGATCTCCGCGCAATTAATGCTCTTCCAACGATCGATTCGCTAACGAGTGTAAAGTCGAAGCCTCGATCCTCTCGACGGCTGATTAACGAGGAGAGCAATTACGCTTCTTCGATTGACTTCCGTCACCCTTAGGCTCATCAACAGTGATCTTGAAACGATGGAAACACGCAAGAAATTGCAAGCGAAACCTTTAAGGTCATTTATCATCAATGATAGACGAAGAAGAAGAAGAAGTGAAGGGGCACTTTGATCAGTGTATTTAAATTATTAAGTGCGATTTTTTCACGAAAAAAAAAAAAAAAGAAAGAAAGAAAAAAGGCAGGATTTCTGTCCAGAAGTGGCGTTGATGATCGGTGGAAGATGATTCGATGAACGTCGATGACGCGACCAGGTAATTCCCTCTCGAAATTTATGCGCGATTACGTTCGCGTTCCTTCCTCGTTTAGAGCGAAGGACGACGGATAATGATAATTTCAGAGCGATTTCTTCTTTGCAAGCGAGGCGTGGGCGTGTTAAATGCGATGAAACTCGGCGACTTGAGATAGCCGCGGAAAATCGTTAAAGCCAGCCAGTGAAGATCTGTGTAGGTAGTAGGAATAGTTTGTTTTTCGAATGAATGTTGCTTAATTGATTAACATTGATGATCGTTTGAAAAATATTTGATGAGTTTGGGTAAATAGTTTTCCAATCAAGAAATTATTATTCTTTGGTTATTATTAACCAAAGAAGTTGTCGAAGGTAATAGATCGCATATTTGAAAGCAATGTTATTTTGAAAATTTCGTGGCAATTCCAATCTCAAGATTAAATTTGTACGTGTATTTTAAAATGTTGCTTAATTGACTAACGTTGACGATTGTTTGAAAAATATTTGATGAGTTTGAGTAAATAATTTTCCAATCAAGAAAACTATTATTAATCAAAAGTTGTCGAAGGTAATCGATCGCATATTTGAAAACAATGTTATTCTGAGAATATCGTGATAATCATAATCTCAAAATTAAAATAAAAAAAATTTATATGTGTATTTTAAAATGTTGCTTAATTGACGATTGTTTGAAAAATTTGATGAGTTTGGGTGAATAGTTTTCCAATTATTAAACAAAGAAGTTGTCGAAGGTAATCGATCGCATATTTGAAAGCAATGTTATTTTGAAAATTTCGTAGTAATTCCAATCTCAAGATTAAATTTGTATTTTAAAATGTTGCTTAATTGACTAACATTGACGATTGTTTGAAAAATTTGATGAGTTTGGGTGAATAGTTTTCCAATTATTAAACAAAGAATTTGTCGAAGGTAATCGATCGCATATTTGAAAGCAATGTTATTTTGAAAATTTCGTGATAATCCCAATCTCAAGATTAAAATAGAAAAAATTTTGCACGTGTATTTTAAAATGTTGCTTAATTGACTAACATTAATAATTTGAAAAATATTTGATGAATTCGTTTAAATAGTTTTCCAATCAAGAAAGCTATTATTAACCAAAGAAGTTGTCGAAGGTAATCGATCACAGAAAACAATGTTATTCTGAGAATTTCATGATAATTCCAATCTCAAAATTAAAATAAAAAAAAAAAAAAATTGTACGTGTATTCTGAATCGCTATTATCTCATTTTACTAATTAACTCAATTTCAAATTATTTTTCCATTTCAATAAACATCCTTGATCCCATCCTTTATCTTAATCCTCGCTTAAAACCCACGTGCACAGCAACTTCAACAATTCTCTGGAAACGGAATGATAATAAACATCGAGGAGCCTGCTTATAATTTTATTTTTTTCCAACTCTCGTCAGGGTCTAACAATAAGTTTTTACTTTGCCGCGTAAATAAGGAATGGAATACGGATGCAACAGCGTGTTCCGTGTCCTTTCGAGTGTTGCAAATATATCGCGATTCTACACCAGTCTCGAAGGCCGTTGTGGTTTCGATGGACGATGATTAGGCGGACGATGTTAAATACTACAACTGCGCGTATACGGTACAATGTAATAAGGAAATGAGACTGCATTCGTTGAAGAGGAAAACGAAGAGAAAAATGGTGGATTGAAGAGGCACCTGACGTAAGCTCACGAGCGGGGAAATAGCGATCGATAGCGCACGAGCGGCGGACGAGTTTGTATTCCACGGGATCATTTTTCATACGCCTACGACACAGTGTCGTTCGGGTATGTTCAACGTGCCAGTCGACACGGAACTTTGCTCGTGTGGTCGATTTACAAGCCAAAGGAACGGGCTGTTCGATGTCGAACGATGGATCCTTACTTATCGCGTCAGATAAAAATTTTAGACCACCGTGATGGTTACGGTTATTTTTTTTTTTTATTGGAATATCAATGATTTACGACAATATTTCCTTGCAAATCAGTGAAATTTTAATTTTATCCTTATATCATGGATGAATGTCGAGATATCGATTATTTAAATCGATATTATTCCAACTTTATCTATAAATTATTTCTTATTTTGAACAGAATAAATGATATAACCAAAATTTAAATTAATGAGAAATTTTTAAATTACTATACTTTACATTATTATTGTATTTATTGTACTTAAATTATAATTATATCAGAGGTTAAATAAAATAATATAATTCGTTCGTTGTATTTCTCGCTGTGTAATGACTTTAGTCGTAACTTTGGACGCGACTATTTAAGGCAAACCGTTTAAACAAAGAAATATAAGAACTGTATTCCGAGTTTCGTTTCTTACCAATTGAAGGAATAATTTTTATTTCATCAAAGAGTACTTATTACACGCATAATAACACATGGTTTAGAATCGACTAAAAAAATATTTTATATATTTTTCAATATCCAATTTCGTTGTTAATCCCTCAACCGGTTATAGTGTCGTATATATACGCATTTATGAAAATTCTTATATATTATTGTCTTATTCGATGTATATGTATATCAAAATCACAAGGTTAATACGGTAATACGGTACAACAAAGGTGGAAAATTAACGTAATAATCTTCGAATATAACAACACTTTAAAGAAAGTAAAGTAAGGGTTTTTTAAGATCGACGAGCTTTCCATTCCCTCCACCCTCCTGATATTACAATTCCAAGAAAGATCATCCCTTCCCCCCGTTGTGGTGATGCAAAAAACGCATGAAAAGCAAGAAAACGAGAAGCGAGAATCGATTCCACGGGTCTACCAGTCCGCGACCTTGAATCGAAGAGGCTTCTCCGTAGGTGGAAAGAGGCGGCAAGAAGAGACTCGCCCACGATCGCGAAACGCGAAATCGCGTGCGTTCGTCTCTCCCTCCCTCCCTCCCTCCCTCCCTCCTTTTTGGTATAATTAATTCAGCTTCTGCCATCGGTCCTTGGCACACAGGTTGTGATCGTGAATTCCAAGCCAACCGGAATGCACATTTTTCGCGGTTACAAACGCGTGCAAGGGCAAGGCTTTTTTGCCCGGTATTCCCCCGCCGTGAGAGCGGATACAAACGGCACACACGGTTGAGAGCTCCGTGTTCCCTCGAGCTGGCCGCGCTAAACAAAGGAGAACCGGGCGAGACCAGCCCCGGGGGGAGGGAGGGAGTGAGAGAGCCTCCTCTTCGAGGACGAAGGTAAATGCACCTCCCGATCCCAACACCTCCGAGAAACACGGATAACGGATGCAATACACAACAGGTGGAGCACAAAGAAGGATCGCGAAAAAGTGGTTTCCCCTCCTACTTTGTGGAAATTTCTAATATCCGTTTTATAAATAACGATACACTGATCTACTGGGTATATTTGGGTAGATTTAGTAGAAGAATAAGTGTGTCATACTGGCTGTTTGTTTTAAAAATAACAGAAAGGGAAGGATATCTGGATGCTATTTTTGATTGCTATTTGTTGTATAAAAATGAGAACGAGAAGGAAGATATATTCTGATTTAGAAGGAGATGAAATTTGTGAATGGTAGAAGAGAGAGCAATGTCAGATTTGTTTTAAAAATAATAGAAAGGGGAAGGGAAGGATATCTGGATGCTATTTTTGATTGCTATTTGTTGTATAAAAATGAGAACGAGAAGGAAGATATATTCTGATTTAGAAGGAGATGAAATTTGTGAATGGTAGAAGAGAGAGCAATGCCAGATTCAAATTTATTAGCATCGTATCTCATGATATATAACATTTCATATTTTGATATTTGTTTTAAAAATAAGAGAGGGGGAGGGGATATATTTTGGTTTAGAAATTTGTAAGTAATATATATTATAGAAATAAGAGAGAGTAAATAATTATAGAAATAAGAGAGAGTATATCTAGATGCTATTTTTAACTATTTGTTGTATAAAAATGAGAAGGTATTCTGATTTAGAGGGAAGGAGATGAAATTTATGAATGGTATACATTATAGAAGAGAGAGTAAATAGCAAAATAGATTCAGTTATCTAAGTAAATCTAGAAGAAGAATGATTTTGGTAATTATTTTTTGTAAAAATGGGAGAAAGAAAGAGAAGACAGATATTTTGAATGAGTGAGATGAAATTTATAAATGATATGGTTTAAGATATGTAGTTTGAGATATTCTAATTCAAAATTTTATATTTGGGCTCTCTTATATAAGTACTTAATAATTAAGTAAGATTTGTAGGTTGAAGGATTTTTGCAAATTGAATGTTGCAATCAAGCTTGTTACTCTTATATAATAAAATTTATTACCATCATATGTCATAATCTAACATTTCACATTTTGATATTTGTTTTAAAAATAAAAGAAGGGGATATATTTTGGTTTTGAAATTTATAAGTACTATATATTAGAAATAAAAAAGTTTAAATAACTGAGTATATCTAGATGCTATTTTTGACTATTTGTTGTATAAAAATGAGAACGGAGAAAAAATGAGAAGGGAGATATTCTGATTTAGAGGAAAGGAGATGAAATTTATGAATAGTATACATTATAAAAGAGAGAGTAAATAGCAATATCAGTTGGGTTATCTAAATAAATTTAATATAAGAATGGATATATTTTTGGTAATTATTTTTTGTAAAAATGGGAAAGAGAGAGAGACAGATATTTTGATTTAGAATGAGTGAGATGAAATTTATAAATGAGATACATTTGATCTATTCTAATTCAAAATTTTACATTTAGGCTCTCTTACATAAATACTTAATAATTAGTAAGATTTGTGAGTTGAAAAATTTTTGCAAATTGAATATTGTAATCAAGCTTGTTACTCTTATATAAATTTATTATAAAATAAATAATACAAAATTTATTAGCATCGTATCTCATAATCTATAACACATAATTTCACATTTTGATATTTATTTTAAAAATAAGAGAGGGGAAGGGAATATATTTTGATTTTGAATGAAATTTATAAGTACTATATATTATAGAAATAAGAGAGAGTAGATAACTATAGAAGAGTAAATAATTATAGAAATAAGAGAGAGTATATCTGGATGCAATTTTTGACTATTTGTTGTATAAAAATGAGAACGAGAAGGGAGATATTCTGATGAAATTTCTGAATGATATATATTATAAAAGAGAAAATAAATGGCAATATCAGTTGGGTTATCTGAGTAAATCTAATAGAAGAATACGATTTTGATAATTATTGTTTGTAAAAATGGGAGAAAGAGAGAGAAGACAGATTGAATATCGTGATATTCATAATTTTGATATACACAATTTGATAGCTCATAATCATAGTTTATTTGTACAAGAGAATCCTTCTCATTGTTGAACGATATCAGTAAATTGGCCGATTTGTCTGTTACACGAATAACTTGTACAATTTTCCAATATTACTAGACTAATCAGGTTTTATTTTTCATGCAAAGCATCATCAAATTCACTCAATTAACGCAATAACGTACTGGCTCGATGCAACTGAATGCTCGAGAGATGGGACCAACTGGAGTCAAATTCGCAAACTTGCAGCCACGATACAATCGAATCTGCATCGAAACCAGTAGAGAAACGGATCTCATTGTAGTCCTTCTTTAATTAAATCTTGCAACATGACTAAATGCGTCAACTGCTCTACCTACTACCGCGTTTCAATTATCTGATTGATACGAAGTCCTTAGTATGCTCGCCTTCGGACATTATTTAATTGACTCGTCATTTAATGCTCTTTCTCTCTCTCTCTCTCTCTCTCACTCTCTCCCCGCAATCTTCATATTCCAGCCAGGAAAGCGCTCATCGAACGAGCCCCGGCATTGCTTTAAATCAATTATATGCGCCGCTTACGCGGCCATAACTCATTGCACGGCCTTAATCTCAAAATACAAGATCAGGAAAAGTAATAAACGATCGGCGAGCAGTAATGGCCGACCTTGGTACCCGATCTGGATCAATCGCGTTCCACGCATTCTCGAAACTTCTCTCGGGAGATGTCGATGATCGTCCGATGGATTTTCGGCCCCTTATCACGCTCTCGTAAACGCCACTTGAATTGAACTGTTTTTTAGTAGAGATATATTTAGTTAGTGGAAAAATATAGCGTGAAAGGAATTCGTGAGAACTTGATCTTGGTTAGAATCGGGGATGAATGAACGATCGATCTCGTTTTGATCGAGACGTTGAAGCAAGGAAATGAATTTCAGAAAATGATGAAGAGATTAAATTTCTAAGGAATTTTCTAAGGATTTTGACCCAAGGTTGAGACTTTTAATGAGGTCAAATTGTTGGGGAAAAAATTAATTTTAATTTAATTTTGAGGGGAGTTCATTTATATATACTTCGAGATCGAGTCAAATTTTCAGAAATGATTTCAAAGATTTATGATGTCACACTGTTGATGGCAAAAATGACACAACCAGAGAAACGAGTTTTTCCAGTCATCACTTCGAGAAAGTTCTCTACGCAATACCCTAGGGTAATAAAAATAAAAATAAAGAAACAGAAACGATATTTTACGAGCATTACACTTCTCAGGAATAATCTTAATTAAGAGAACAATGTGTCAAAGATTGTGCTCCGCATTTATTAAAAGAATTAATTATTGAAATGTGTATCACTATTTCAGATCACGATTTTCCTCGCAAAATCCTCGAAAACGTATTATATATTTAAATGTTAATGCAACAATTTTCGTATCATAAATCCTTCGAGTCTCATACTCAAAGAAGCTTCTCTTATTACGAAGTTAACCTTCAGGATTAAAATCTTTTGTTTCTTTATGGTCAAAAAAAAAAAAAAGAAAAAAAAAACCAGAGCAATTCAGCTTTAATATATCTCTCTATTATTCCGATTCAACGTTCCATAAACGATGTACACATTACACTTTTACGATCGTACAAATCCAAATTGTCGACATCTTGGTGACCATTTAAAGTGTCGAAATTACCTTTTTGAATGTTTATTTAATTCGTGGGGAGTCGTATAGGGGTTTTAATAGGGAAAAAGCTCGTAATAGAAATCGTTTCTGATTGTTAATTGAGTTTAAGAGACACGCGTGACCGGCCTTTATTGTCGCTCGGCAATAATCGTTTGCCATTTGCCCCCAGGGGCAAGGACGCCACTTTGGAACCAGGTTAATCGTTGAAAAGTGGTCCATACTGGCTGCGTTCTCCTCTCTACAATCCTATACAATTCTATTCACTTCTTGTAAAATTGTTTCTTTTTCAATGATTTACGGTCACATATTTACGAGCCATTTGTGTTATCAATCTAATTCTCAATTTGCAAGGAGATTTTGGATAAAGATTTTTATCAATTGGAAAAAAAGATTAGAGAAACAGATTTTTGATACAAAAGTAAAATGGCAGAAATGCAATGAAATCCATAAGTAACGTATTATGAAAATTAGTGGCAACATTTGTATGCTAAAGAAATGTCAGATATACAGAAAACTCTTTTTTATATTTCTTAGAAAAAATCGATGATGCGATCTGTATATAGAATAAAAAAATCCCCACGATCTGCGTACGTTAATTAATTTTTCAGGAAGATTATTTTCTGTTTTTTTTTTTTTTTTCTAATTTATGATTTCAATATTTTTTTGGACAAATCTCCACGTGATGTGATAGGAAATATATGAGAAAATATATGAGACGTTAAATTCGTCTCTAAGAGTTTGAGAAGAAATTTGATAATCCTCTAGCCTTGAAACGTCTCATCTAGTATTTCTTCATCTTTCAAAATTATTATTGAGATATTTAAAGTTCCACTATCTTATTTTATTTTAAATCGATTTTAAACGTTCGATCATTGCACAGAGTGCTTATTTCTCGATCGTTAAATGAAAAGTAACAGCGTTTGTCGTAAAGACAAAGACAAGATAAATTAGCACGATATTGTTAGTTGGTTGTTTTCCAGAAAGCTGAGTATAGTCGTTATTTTAACACGATGCTCCTTACGGAGAACGGTAGAAGAAACCTCGATTAACGTTGCTAATGACGGCTCTCTGGCTGAGCTTAAATCATATTCGTCCGCGAAATCGTTCTTTTATGAGAGCTCGTTGTTTGTTTATCGTGCTATTCAATACTGGTTTGAGTGTTGAGTGTACTTAACATTCGAGGAAGTGTTCGTTCGAAATCACCCGCCTTTTCCTTGGTGAACGGAAAGAGCGCGTCATCGTTATGCGGTACACTATCGGCCAAAAGTTTGGAATCTCAATTGTAAGTGTATCGAAAAACTTTTTGAAATTATTCCCTCGTTTATATAACTGTTATCTATTAATTTTTTATTAATTTTATCATTATTGATTCGAAATTGATTTGCCCACGATTTTTAAAAATTTTCTCGACCAGAAGTGTCTTATCTGACACTTTTCTTTTCAAATTTTTCCATCATCCACCGTGAAAAAATATGTCAGCGATTTCAAATTTATGACCGATACTGTATAAACAGTCACCGAGAAATTACCCATTGACCTCGCAAAACCGTAAAATCAACGTGTGCACCTTTAATCCTCGTATTTTTCCGTCATTTCTCTACTCGAGTTTGGTTAACTGTAAGGTTTATAGTCATGCTGTAGTGACAAGTTGAAGAACTCGGAACGGATCGATTCGTAGTTATTGCTTGCTCAAGTATTAAACGTCGTCGTAAATTGTGTGTCATCGGTAAGAAATCGGAGACCGTTTTTAATAAGGTCGCGAATTATTATTATTTTTTTTTTTGATCGAAATTTGTAAATAATATTTAAATAAAAATTTACAATACATTCCAAATGCGAGGAATAATTTAATCCAATAATAATTTCGTTCAATTCGCGTTAATCGTCTTGTTAATTAACGTTTCTACGAATCTTTGCTCTCGATTTCTTCGACGCCTATGAATATTGCAGTTTCGAGAGCCGCATTCCAATTCCTGATGTAACAAATCATATCTTATTTGTTTTAAACACGTGACTGTGAATCTGGATTTTTTTTTTTTTTTTTTTTTTTTAATATTTTAATTTGCATCGTTCTCAGATCATTACGTCTTAGGGAATTCTTGTATCAATGTTGTGAACGATATTGTGATGTCTATTTTTCTCATTTTATGTATTTTTTTTTTCAAATTGAAAAACCACGCTTGAGAACAAATAAATAAATTTGAGAATTATTTTGTCCATGCATGTAAGAAATATTTAAACAGGAATAGATTATATTATACACATCTTCCTGTTGATTGTGTATAATGAAAAATATGCTTCCGTAATCAAGTTACGCTAAAAGATTCTATTTGAATTAGCTATTCAATTCATATAAGATTCTTTAATGTAATCTGCATTTATGATTGTGACCTCGCCTGGTATTTGTTAAATAATAAACATGAGAAAAGTGGATTCTTGGTTCTTCAATTGACTATTATTGTGAGAAGAAAAAAAAAAAAAAAAAAAGATTCTTGATGATAGAGTCTTGAATTACGTCTGATTTGAAGAATCTATCTTTGTAATATTTTGTTGTACAATTGGTAAGTTTTAATATTTCTTTAATGCAATTTTAAGTTCTTTTTTTAAAAATACATTCTGCTTTAATCCAATTGCCTGCTATGTAATAAAAAAGTTATTTGAGAAGCATCTCTTTTTGTTCTCTTTCTTGGCAAATCGAGATAAACTTTTCATTAGCTGCCATTAAAGATTTATTCAGAAAGTTGAACAAAAATTAAATTTGGAAATTCGACGCTTAAAAATATTTCTATAATATAGAAACTCAAGATATCTTGAATTAGAAAAATTAAAGATTTGGAAATTAATCGTTTATATTCTAGTCAAATACTTTGCTTCGCTTTTTCTTCTACTTTTTTCATTTCTCTTAACACTTCAAAGATATACAAAAATTCATCTATCTGTCATGAAAATGGATTATCGATTATCGATTATAAAATCTCATAAAAATATACTTCATTGAAAAACTATATTATAATATATTTAAATTCCGTTCTATTCGTGTTATGTTAATTTACATTTAATTTTATCAACAAAGTATCATTAATCCGATAGATAATTATCAAATCAATAATTCGAAATTAAGAAACTAAGAGAAAATAGGAATTTAAATTATTTTCATCTGTTATCCATAATCAGAACCGTGTATACACATTTCTAGATCTCAATCAGACACTTTGTTTTCTCCTTCCCTCATCCATCTCTCAAAATTTCGAAAATAAAATTTCAAAAATCCACCATCAAGGATATATTCTAATCACCGACTAACACTTTATTCTTTTCCTTCTTTTTTTAAACTCCAAAGAATATATTAATTTCTAATTTTATAGACATCTCCAAACCTGATAAACCTGTTCGCACATATATTATATCTCTCACGCACACACATACACACACAATTCCCTTCCCTTTGATCTTCTCGATTCTTCAACAACCGTTCGAAGATTACGCGTCGCTCGACAAGATCGTCTTCGGCCACCGTTACTTCTCTTCCAAGTCTTAGAATTGGAAAAAGCCTTTATCCAATCCGTCATCGTCCTGTGGAAAACCGCATCGCGGCAGATGCTACGAGACAGCAGATGCGTGCAACAAAGAGAGAGAGAGAGAGAGAGAGAGAGAGAGAGAGAGAGAGAGAGAGAGAGTGCGAGGAGGATGAACGAAGGCCGGGCAGAGAGACGGGACAACGTGGTGGCATACCGTCGAAGGCTTCGTTGTTGCCCATCCCGGGATTACGTACCTTGGTCGTAGACCTTACTCGAGGCGAGCTCGTGCTGGGTTGCATAACGGCCACGGTGGCCGCTCATTGCCGCGACGATTCACAATAATGCGTCGAGAGGGTTCCCATTCGTGAGCACATCCCACTTATCCGCGACGAAAGGTTATAGAGGATCACGGTGAATAACCATCTTATCTTCTCTGTGACCTCCGCGCAGGATGGTATTATGCGCTGTTGCGTGGACGGAACGCATTGCGGCTTCGCCGGATTAGGGTCTAGTTCGGTTAAGGAGGTTGGACAATTTTACAATTTGAAATTGTATTGGTAAACACGTTTGAACACGATTTGTTTTTTATAGGATTTTTTATAGGAGATTTTGTAGATTTAGATTTCTTGAAGGATGTAAAATAATTGAGGATATAGAATTTGTATTATTGGATATAATTTTAAAATGGAAATATAATAAGTTAGCGATTGATTAAAAAGAAAAGAAAAGGAAATTGTCGATTAAATTCATTTATGAGAATTTTTTTTCAACGATATGGAATAAATTTATTTTGCAAAGTTACAACTTTGAAAGTCGTTGGTCTCCACCGTGTTTAGTAATCGATATTTTGGTAACTGATCGAAAGAAGAAAGTCGAAAGTTCTTCAAACGTCCATCTGTCAATTCGATGTCAAATCATTCGAGAATGGTACGCGCGCGCGCATCCACAGAATCCCATAAAAACTTTCTCCCTGAGCTCGACCAACCAATTAAAAAAAAAAAAAAAAAAAAAAAAGGAATCATCTTTCACGATAAATCCATGCCAAAAATATATATATATATACATTGCTAAAAATCGCACATGAAAGAATACGTCATTTTTGCGTGCCCTTTACACACCCTGTAATGCCGTTGGAATACCTAGATAAGATGTTCTCAAATGCAATAGGTGGAACGTTGTTTCACTATTTTGTTTGTTCATACAAATAGGCGCATCGTCGACTCCTTAACTCTCCTTAACTTTAATCAGCGAAAAAACTGACGTGGGATCATAATGACCCGAGAGATACTGCGTCTCTAGCCAAGATTGCGCGACACAATGCGTCTTGCGCGACGTCGTAACAAGAACAAAGCGATTGTCTGAAAAAAATAAGCGTTGGTGGAAAGCGTTCCTCCACGCGGGATTCGTGCGTGGCGAGTATATTGCACGCGATGCCCGAGCACTTGGAACTTGGAGAAGAAAGGTAAAAGTGGCAGGAGAGCCGTATTTTGCCATCAACGACGCCGTCGATGCGACCTTTCGACGAACACTCGAGACGAGAGCTCGAGCATGATAATAATGAGTCGGGATCCGAGTGGGTTTTCTTGGTATAGAGAAATAAATTTTTGGAAATGAGTAACTGTTGTGATATTTTTTTTTTTTTGTAGATACTCGCAGTAATAGATTTTCTGGTAATTAAAATTTACAAAATAAATGAAAATAGAGTAATAGAAGAGGAAGATTAAAAATAATGGACGAAAGTTGATCTTGTGCGAAGAAATTTTTACCTTTTGTGATTTAATAATAAAGTTAGTTTATTCAAAGTTAGCCATTTAGAGAGCGTTGAATCGCTTAAAAATGCGATATAACAATCCATTAAAGTAAATTTATGGCACGATCTGACAACATTAGGCCACCGATTTCGCAATTTAAGTGAAACTAATGGCCGTTGGTATCACTGCATTTATCAGTAATATCACGAACCCATAATTCATAGGAATTGGGTAACAGGGAATAATAATGGTATCAAAAAACGGTTCGTAATAGACTTAAACTTAAACTTTCCCCCTTGAACAAAAGCTTTTGGCCAACAATGTGGCGAGTTGTATTCCGCAAATCGAGTATCAAGCGAAGACAAACCGGTGGAAGATAGGATCGGTGTCGACGCGTGTATCCCCTCCCTCTCTCGTTGCGAAATCCCATCCGTGGAGCAACGATCCGAGCAACGAGAGGAACGAAGACGGAATGAACTAAACCAGTCGCCCATTAATTGGCCTGTTACACTTCGTATTTCGCGGGAATAGCCTTATTGTTATTATCTTGCTGATTCGTATTCCCTAAACTAATCTACGCCGCCTCGTTAAACGTTGCTTAATCGTGCGGTTTCTTCACGAAAGTCGTTCGACGCATCCAACTTGGGGGCTTTTATGCCGATCGTAAATTCGACGAATTCGCGCGATCAACGACGCGATTATCGAGTACTTTTACAAGGGTTAATACCACGCC
Source organism: Apis laboriosa (assembly GCF_014066325.1). NCBI lineage: Eukaryota > Metazoa > Arthropoda > Insecta > Hymenoptera > Apidae > Apis > Apis laboriosa. Next base: position 158,522 of record NW_025223827.1, read on the forward strand.
GGCCGTTTTATCTTTATGCGAGATCGGCTGGCGACAAAATCGCCAGGTTTGCAAGACACGCGTCTCGCGTAGGCGTCTCGATGAGGACAGGTGAAATGGAAAAATGAGCGACGGATGTGGTAATTGCGAGGATCTCCGGGGATTACAATTAGTTTTTGAATAATGTTCGAGGCGCATACGCTTAGGATTGCTTAATGCAAAGTTTGTTTTACTCTTGTAGTGAATAATAATATTGTGATTATGATTGTGATTGGAAAATATTGAAATTTCGTAAGACGCACGTCTTGCGATATTGGTTGTGTTGTTTAAAAATCCATTGTTTCTTGAAGAAAATTTTGATTTTGATTGACGAAATTACAATCTAGTAATAAGTTGCGATACATTTCTTATTATTGTTGTTATTGTTTAAACTTAAAATTCCAAAAATTAAAAATAAAAATTAAAAGATGTGAAGAAATTTATTTAACTTAGTAATTAACTTCTAATAATAAAAAGTTGCGATACATTTCTTATTATTGTTGTTATTGCTTAAACTTAAAATTCCAAAAATTAAAAATAAAAATTAAAAGATGTGAAGAAATTTATTTAACTTGTTTTCAATTCAAATTCAATTCAAAATATTTTATTTTAATCGAAATGAAATTGAAATCGATTAAAGAAATGTTACGAAATTGATCACGTTATTATAATAATTTTACATAAAATATGCTTCAACGAATTAACAATGCTATAAAGAAATAAATCCAGCCGATTCCAACCGTAAGTGTACTGTTAGTTTTACCGCCTACTTGTACTCCAAGCACGACAACCGTGACCACCCACGTGCATACGTGTCGAGACGCCCAGTTTTTCTAACACAGAGAACGAGATTGCTTTTTCTTTGACCAATTACGGCCCGACACTCGACTAATCGTTCGATAAATCTCGGGGAAACGTTTCCTTTGGCGCTGCTCGCTTCCCTATTGTCGATTCGCACGCTTGTTTCGCGATCGCCCTCGAAATCGATGGCTGCGTTACATCGACTTCATTAAGATGCAACCGCAACCAGTCGCCTCTGCACCGGAAATGCGGCCGCCCACGCAAGTGGACTTCCTACTCTTTGCTTTTTTCCCTGTTATTTGCCTTGTAAAAATACAAAGTAGGGGAAAAAAAGAACATTTTTATTTTATTTCGAAAAACAATGATAACAACAATGATTTTCTTGATATATACAATTTTGAGGAATAATTCATAGGATTCACTGATTTGGATTGCATTACATTTCATATTAATATTCTTTCGCTGTTAAAAATACCTTTGTATATCGTAGACAACTATAAATAATCGTTTTTTGTCACAACATTATTATTCTCGATTATTTTAAAACTTTTCTTCTCGATCGTAATGTAACGATAATTTATTCCTTCCAAAAATATTTCCAACCCGAGGAAAAAAAAAAGCTTGATCAATTCAACAAAGAAAAAAAATTCTCCATAACGAAGAATGTAATGGACTCGTTCGAAGATCCTTTTCGTAAAAAAAAAAAAAAAAAAAAATAATCGATTGCTTCATTCACGTGTTCTAATCGATCGTGCGAGGCCGGCCACAAGCTTGACCAACATTAAAAGTCGCCAAGTGCAACGCGACTGGATAATCTGGCCGTGGCATCTGGCCAAATAAACAAGGTACAAACCGTGGGCGAGCAACGCTTTGGAATCGTGACTTTTTATTATGCCGTGAATTCGTGATACGACGACAGAAGCAACCAAGCTCGCTGCGGTACCAGTGGGAAGGGGTGGGGAGGGGAGGGGAGAGAAACTCGAAACGAGACGAAAAGACGAGACGGAACGATAGGGAGGGAGGGGAGAAAAAAATTCGTCCGATGGGCTTCGTTTCGACGAAACGAGCATGCTTTAAATATATATATATATATATCCACGAACGAGTCGCGAACGGATCGAGCTGAATAAATCGCGCGCCGCGTTTCGAAGCGAGGTACGATACAGGCCCGCATCGATACCTCTAATGATTAAGTGACTTTATTGCCTCATTAAGAAGTAACACAGGTATTTATACGGTGTATCGCATAAAACGGTTGCTCAACAACAGAAGAGACGATGGAAATAAGCACACAGCGCGGCGGCCGCGATCGGAGCCTCCTTCTCGAGTGGAGCGAGCTCAGTGTTCACGCGGGAATGTGATAAAACGGTGGTCGCGAGCGGTCGTAATCGCGTAAATACAAACAGATTTTTTCTTCTTTTTTTTCTTTTTTTTTTTTTTTAAATGCAGGACCACGGGAGAGAGAACCAGCTCGCTTATGATTAATTATCGCCTCGTTTGTTGTTTGGCTTTCGTAAGAAGCGCCACTCGGCGTCGAGTTCTTCTGGCGCTTGTACCCTTCTTTTTTTTTTTTTCTTTCTTTCTCTCTTGTCTCTCTCTCTCTATCTCTCTCTCTCTCTCTTCGTCCTTTTTCATGGTTCTTCTAAAAATACATCGGGCACGCTTTGCCTGTCAACGAGAGAGGAACGGTTTTTACGGTGATTCTTCTGATCGAAACATGGACTCTCCGTGTTTAACTCGTTTCGCAAAGAAGGATCGTTGCGAAATTTATACGATTCTTTTTTCTTTCTTTTTTTTTTTTTTTTCTTTATGATATTTTTTTCTTTCTTCATACTTGGTTTTGATACTTGTAATTGTAAATTTGGAGATCGATACGAAGAAAATGCGTACAAAGTGATTCAAAGTTTGATGAAAGTTTATGCTGCCAATAGCATAATATTCTAAATTTTTTAATTTTTAAAAAGTATGAAAGTAAATTGATGAATTTAATTGGTTTCTTCTCATTGATTTTAATGAGATTTGAAATAATATTCTATGAAGAATGTCTTTTTGAACAACTTTTTTCTTTACTTTATAATTGATTTTATTTTTCGAGTTATTTACAGAAAATTTTCAGTACTATGCATTGAATTCTGTTTAGATTTATATATTAGTGATCGCATACGAAAAATTATTCCTCATCTTTGGATCTACGAAACGCGAAAATAAAATATAAAGCAATTCTTGCGTGATTGAAATTATAATGATCGAACTCATAATGATATTAACTTCTTAAATATCTATTGATTTCTCTGTATGCATTTATTGACAAAAACTAAGAAACATATTAATCATTCTTTTTATATTTTTTAATTATTTCTTTATTTGGTCTTTAAACATATTCGAAAAAAATTTATTGCTTATTGATGTATAGAAATATAAATAAATTCGATTAGTATATTTATATTTCTTAACTTTTCAATATGCGCATTAGAATCTAAAAAATTAAATTTTTTATAAAATCTCTTATTATCTCTTATTATGTAGACTACCAAATGAACAATTGATGAACGATAGCTACTATTAATTAAACTATTACACACGCTCATATAAATTTTTTGCAAATAATTGGAAAAAAAGCCAATCATCATACTGGTTATGTGCAAAGAAAAAATTGTTCAAAATTTTCTTTTATAATATATTTCAAGGATATATCAAATTCGATAAGAAGACAATTAATCGACAGCTAAATTTACCATATAATTATAATTAATTTACTATTTATCCATTATATCAATTTTTTCAATTAATTTTTCGTAATAAAATTCGAAACTTGATAACTTAGCCGAGTTCGATAAACTTTCAAGAAGCTAAAAAGTTTCAAATCTCTTCTCGAATAAAAGAACACCCAAGAACCTCGATATTGACGCAAAGATTAACGAAACGTGATCGCTGGAAATATTTAAACAAAGCCTGGTTGTGTTTCCCTGTTAATTTTACCTTGTTGAAGACATTGTTCTTTAAAAATATCGATTGACGTTTTCCATCTTAAGCTCTTAAAATTCTTGAGTTACATAAAAAGTTATCGAGAAACGTAATTCGCTATTCGTCAGAATATCCGCGTTTTTTGCATGTCATTACTGTGCCAAGATTAAGAGGATTAAGAGAGAACCACCTCTTTAAATTCGTGCGATTTGTCAAACATCTCGAGGAGTTTAATCTCGTTAATAAAAATAAATTCGATGAATCGAAATCGATGGATACGTGGATCGATGTCTCCTCATAAACGTGAGCATTGGATTTTGCTGAATTATGCAACTTGCACACCGAGCACACGATGGAAACATCGAAGTTACATTAAGATTTTCGCTTCGCCATTAAGAAGAAAAAATAAAAAGAAATCGATCTCGATGGGACGAATGGATTCGTTAACCGTGTCGCGTGAAATCTTCAACGCCTACGTTTCAATTTGTCCGCTATTCATCGTTAATTCATTCGTTCAGAACTCATCTTCTCACGAAACTCTCGGGTTAATCGCTTGGGGGATTGCTCCGTTAAAACGATCCGGTGTGTCGAAATTCCTTTTTCAGGTTCTTGATTTTTTGCAAAATTTCAATATATAGATATATCTGCGTTCCAGTTGATCCAATTGTGCTTTTCCATGAATTATATTAATCTTTTCATGCTTAACATTTTTTTCGAACTGGTTGTTAATTAAATTTTATGAAAATATTTCTTTATTTCTTTTTTATATCATTATTTAACGATAATTTAAAGAATGAGATTAAACAATTATGATTATTATTATATTGTAATTATTAAATTAATTCAGTAAATTATTATTTAGACACTTAAGTTATTGTATATTATACACATTTCGTCAAAATGATAATACATTTTATGATTTTTAGTGTTTTTAGAAATTAATGCAATGTATTTAAATTTATAAATATTATAAATATTATAAATATTTATAAATATTAATTAGCACTTTGATATGTATTGAAAATGAAATAATTTCAAAATAGTATAGTTTTAATAAAAAAAAAATTCTTTGATTATAAATCAATGTATAATTGGAAAAAATTATATTTTCGAATATTTCCATAAATATATCAAAAATTAATACTTTTATATTAAACATAACGTAATAAGTCTAATTTTTCGCACCAGATTCAAATTCAGCACACGAAAAAAAATTCGTAAAAAAAAATCTTTTCATTGTCAAATAACAAATGTCTCGTTGAATGCCTTATCGAGTCTATGTTATTTATTTTGATTCGTTCATTTTTCACATAATACATAAGTCAAATTTGTATAACGTAACGTAAAGTGTAGTTGACATTTGAATATAGCAGCATTAGTCTCGAGAAACATTGAACATCACAAGTACTATCATTTTATTGCAAAATGTAAAATTATACGCGTTATTAAAACATCAGCATATTTTCTCTACGGGATAAATAGACTGTGAATATTTATGCATTTGCATAATACAAAAATATAATAAACATCACGATATTCGAATAATAAGACAGATTTCTTTTATTTAATAGCGTTTATAAAAATTTTATCCACAGTCTTTATATTAAAACGTATATTTATTAAAATATTATTCGTTCGTTGTCTCAACAAAGATAATCATTTTTCGTTATAAAATATGTTCCCTCGCGTTCCGTGGCGAGCAATGACACAATCCGTGGAATTTGAATATGTAGATCGTTGCGCGGAGACATATTAAAAAAAATGGCGAACCCGCGCCTGTCGCGGCTTTGAAACGTTGCCACCGATTTGCATCACGTGCGCATAATTCCCCTCTGCCTCCGTAATAAACCACGTAAATCTCGATCGAGTTCATTGAACAGGGATCAGAGTTCCCAATTGGCCAATTTCGTTACGATCCATAAAGAAATTTATCATCGAGCGTTAAGACGTCTTAATCGTCGTCATCCTTTCGCGGAAAGAAATCTCCATTGTCCCCGATGGCTTCCTCTTCGAATAACAATAATCTGCCTCCTTTTATCGCCGATTTTATTTCTTCTCTATTCCATCGTCACGGTGATAAATCGCTCTAACGAACCGTGATATACGCCGCAATTATTATTTCTCTATTCAAGGAAAGCGATTAGAATATAACCGAGGGAAACATAGTTGCGACAGTTGTTGGACTGGTCTGAAAATGGAAGGGTACCACGCTGATGCCAAGGCTGAATTCCATTTCCATTGCATTGCTCCTCTGGTTGAGATACCGTTGAATTAATACATTTGATTTGTATCTAATGGCTGTCCACGTGGTTGGGCAACCAGACGAATGTGATCCGCGAAGGATGCACATGGAAGACGAATAACGGCGAGTAGCAGTTGGTAATTCTATCCCGACGCGTTATTAATCCTCCTTGAATCCAATCGTCGATCCAAATATTTTTACGTCGAATGTTGAGGAGAGAGATGTTGATATTGAATTTTGAAGAGTTTCGATAAATGGATAGATTTTTGGATCGTTTGCTTCGAAATGAAATTTATATATGTATTTATATTTTGAAGAATTCAAAATTTCTGGCAAATGTAGGTTGGATACAAATTATTTTCGATTCAATCTTTTATACGAGCTCTTATGTAGTCGAAAGATGATTGATCGAAAATTGTTATCGATATCTTGTATCATTTCCAATAGTTATTTTTAATTTTCTTCTTTTCAAAAAATTCATCGGATATTTAAAATATTTCGATTTCCAACTTTCGATTATTACCCAGATTGTCCGACCTACATTTCCATTATTTAATCTTACGATCATTTTTACGGTTATTAAGGTTTAAAAGGAAGTACGATGGACGAGATAGCGGTGGTATTTTCGAAAAATTCGAGGCGCAATGCTTCACGACCGATATCCCGCGGCGAATTGGAATGGCTTGGCGAAGCTGTGGCAGTTACCAGAGTCAACGAAGCGTGCACGCGACTTTTCCACAGTCACTTTCATAATGCAAGCCACTTCCGAAAGTGAATTGACTTATCCGAAGTCGGGAGAAGGTTACGCATAATATGCGGCCTTACGTGTACGCCGATCGGTCTCGCACGCGCAACGGTTCTGAATGCCTTCCACTTCTTCGTACTTCTAACTTCGTTTTCCTGTTGCAACAATGTGACGACAAGAATATGGAAGCAATAGTTCAAATTTTATTTCAAAATTAACTGCTCTTTAATTACAAAATCTTGACTCGATACTTTTCTATCGAATTAGACATTTCCAATTTTAAAAATTTGCATATATAATATGCAATATATATAATATCGTATTAAAAATATCATTATACAATATGATATAATAATATTTGCATTGCAATTTTATTTTTATTTTATTATTTTTTATTTCCTTTCGAGATCGAGATTCTCGAGATTGTATCGAACATATCATCAGCCAATAACTGCCATAGGCCGCCCCATTGTTGACTCGTTCCGCTGCCCCATGCATCGAACCATGACGATGACCACCATTATATCCAGTTCAATTATCCGCTCAATGCCTCGGCAAACTAACATTCGTGAAATTTCAATAGCGTATCGCTCGTTCACATCAACTCTTACGTCTACTACTGACACTTGTGATAATACGTACGACTAGCACGGTCCGTATCCCCTTGTCAGCCGCGCGGTTAGTGAAACAGCGCGTTAATGGTCTGACTTTCACGCTCGACGGACGACGGTGTGCAAGAATAACCATAGAATTAAGCGAAATTACCGAAAAAAAATTCACGACCGAGACGATTAAGAGATCTGAGATTTTACATTTCGCAATTCTGATAATTTATAAACCTTCATCGAATGGAATTCAGTTTTTTTATTATTTTTTTTTTTTTTTTTCATTCTTTTATTCTGGACAACGATTTGTGTGATTTGTCAAGATTTTGCAAATTCGTTCGTATTCTCTTAATTAATCATAGGAAAAAGGATGCACGCGTTTTGCAACGAATAATTCGATCTGTGAATCTCTGATGTAAGAAAAATTTCACTTTCGTTTAGTTTCAGCGGGTTATACAATTTATCTTTTTATTTTATTTATTTATTATTATTATTTTTTTTTTATTTTTTTCGTATGACCTAATTGTCTGAGAAAACTGATGCCACGTAACGAATCCACGGCAATGTCAATCAACGCAGCGATGTTACGTGACTGGCATTGTTTCCGAGTAAGTAAGTGTCACGGACGCGTAAGGCGCTTCTCGACGAGTGATTGACCTAGCTGTATTTCCTTCGATCAGTGTCAATGAAGGAAAGAGTTTTTTTTTTCTCTTTCGTTTTGTTCGGGATTTATATATAAATCAAATTATTTTAAATTATTTTAAATTAAATATCTGATCCTTTTTACCATACTTTTCTTTCTATTCAATATTTATTCCTCTTCTTTTATTTAAAAATATAGTATATACAATAGTAATAATATGAATAAATTTATGATACATCTCATATAAAATATAAAAATATTCTAAATCAATACTTTTATAACAAACAAATTAATACTTTGTCACGACAAATCGTCGAAAATCTAAAATCTTCATCCAGATAAGACGAAAAATTGAAAAAGGATTGTGATAAATTACTACTCACCGACATCTGTACGAAAGTATCTCCACCAAAAAAGTAACTCGTCGAATCACTACAACTTTCCTCTGGCGAAAGACCCTCGATCCTCAGTCGCGTGACAGCGATCGCCAAAGGAGGAGGGTACACGCACCTCGTACACCAGCTTCTTCGCACAGCTTCCTCTCCGAGGATTTAACCGAGGAAAGCAGCCTCTAAAAAAAAAAAAAAAAAAAAAAATCCACGTGAAATCACAAATTCGTGTTCCACGATTTCGATCGAAATTGATTTCGCGGATTGAAAGGCGCGAGGCAAATCACTTTCCTCCTTAATCACGGAGACGTTATGCGCGGGATTCGCCCGTAATTCGAAGACTGGTCATCGCGGTGACGACGCAGGGGTATTCAAAGATCGAAACGGCGTCGCGATCCAACAGAAGAGGCGCGTGGTGACCAGAGGGGGCAGTACGGGGGAAGGGGAGGAAAGCGGGGTCACGAAGAGGGGGATCAGCCCGAACTGGGGCCCCCCTGCGATCCTTTAGAGCGGGGAACAGCGGCCGAACCCTCGAGTGAGAAGCCGCTTTTGGTGGTAGGGGGTTTCGGGAGTAGCAGCGCTGTTGCTCTCCGCGACCGACCGAGGGGGGCAGCCGAGGGGAGAAGAGACGGACGAGTGGGTAAGAAGCGCGCATTCTTGTGTGTCAACGCATGATAGTTATGGACCCCTGGCAACCTTGTCCCAGTACCGTCTGCGCGCAAAATGGATCCGAAAGCATAGCTGCGCACGAAGTTCGCAACGTACGAGAACTGATAAGGGGAGGTTCCACCACCGGATGGAGGGAAGATACTCATCCTTCCTTGCATTAATACCCGTTTTCACCGAACAGAAAACGGCTGGCCTGCGGTATCTGGGTCATGGATTCGTGGCGTTCGAGAGAAGATGCGTTGTTGTTACCTACGTGGTGGGCCCCTCTCTTTGAATTGTTGGAGTGGGGGGCCAGGTTCGAAGCAACGAGAATACCTGGATTTTTGGATACCGACTGCTGCTGTTGACACGTTGAACGAGAGAGTTTTTGAGAAATGTGCTCGTAATGGAAATTAAATTGGAGAAATTTAGAGTTAATTATTTAAGTCGAAGTAGATGATTTGATTTTGGAAAAATTTATATTATGGTGTTGAAATTTAGAAATTTGAAAAGGAAATTAATTAGTTTTTTGTTATATATTCGTATATATTCTTTAAATTAATTTTTGATTATAGAATCGAATCTCGTTGGAATGTCTTTATTTAAAGAGATAGATAAGAGATGCGAAAGAGATTCTTTTGGGGAAGAATTCGATGATAGAGACACATAAAAACAATACCTCTATAGTACGAGCAAAGAGGAATATCTGTGTCAAGGTCGAGAAAAGGATTTTAATTCAGCCTAGACCATACGATTATGCCTCTGCCCTTTTGTCACTGCCACGTCGCATTCAATTCAATTTCGTTAGCGAACAATCTCTCTACTCTTATTTGTCATTATGGAATTAACACGGGTTGACTTGCGATTACGGTTGAGAAAGATTCTCGATTGTTTCCCGATAAATCTTCCACCTTTTCTGAAACTGTTGCGAACTGTCGTGACTGTAAGGGAACTCGTTTCCAGATTGTTGGATCGCAAGAATGAACAAAAGACATTGTTGTTTCGGTTGACATCGGAGTAAGTTTCATTTGAATTGCAAATCAAACTGTGTATCGTAAGTCCGACACGACAAGATTCAATAAAATTTCACAGATAAATATGAAGGAAATATCGCCTAATTTCGTAAGGATAAATATATCTTTGTTAACGTTCATTTTGTATGTATTTTAATATTTACGTTACCCAAAAGGTGAACTGATTAATTGCTTAAAAGTTTTCTGAAAAAAAAATTAAATATTAATAATTATACATTTCGATGGTGTAAAATTTAGAAATTCTCGGGAAATGAAAATGATAAAATCGGTTTTCGAGTAGCTAATTTGTTTCTTCCGATTCTGTAACAATTATTTTCCTGGAAGTTAATTCCCTCTCGATTTTACGCCATGAAGGATGTGGGTCAGGGACGGTGGCTTAACTGTTCTAGTCTCGGAACACATCGTAACAACCCTTTTGATAACGATCCCATAAAACATCGGTTTCTTGCCAATTATCTTTTCACGCGATTAAACTTGAACATCTGCTTCTTTTTTCGTTCGACACGAAACTCTTCGGGTTATGATTTTGCCTGATTGGCTACCGAGCTTTCTGTTCCATGAAATTGCACCTATAAGTACCGGATATCTTACAAATACCACATTTTGTACTTTTTCCATGGCTTCGTTCAAGAGTCAATCTTCCAATCATATCAATCATATTTATTTAAGGAATTTTTCATCCTTCGCACTTTGCTGTTGTCAAGAGTTGAAAAGAAGAGTTTACAATTTATGCTACAGCAGTATTTTACACAGTATTTTTATTTCATATTTTACGAACGAATATTTTTTTTTCAAAGTGAATGGAAACCAAGAACTAAAATAAAAATTTTCTGTTCAATTCCCTAACAAGTGCCAATTTTGTACTTTTGATTTAATACGAATACAATCTTTTGAAATGTTTCAAAAATATTTATTTTTTTTTTCTTTACAAGTTTTTCTTTATTCTATTATTGGCAAAATTCAAAAGAAAATCAAAATTTCTTACATTGAATACTATTTTACTATTTTTCAATTTTATATTAAAAAATCTTGAGATTTTACGGAAAACATTTTTCAAATTAACATTTTCCTATCATGCAAGTATGATTTTTATTGTTATCTGCAAGCATCATATATGATTTAAGCAACCATCAGGTATGTAACCCGACACTTTCTAAGAAATATTTTATCTTATCTTTTAAAAATCTTAATAATATATAAATCTAACTAATATCTGAACATTAAAAAAGAAAATCGAAAATCATTCATCACGTTTTACGAAATTTTAATGATTTTGTAAAAGAAATAAATAAGTTTAAACAGAGATTTACCTTAATCTTCGAATATCGTATCATATTTTGAATATTTTTATGAACTCTTTGCGCATCATATGCGTTCACGATCGAAAATATGTATTATAAAACTATCCTTGTCCTTTCCAAATCGGTTAAAAATAATACGAGACTGTTATGAATACAAAACTTAAATTATAAGCGATTTCGATAGAGCATTCAACGAGACAGGGATCGAAGCGATGTGGATCACGGGTCAGCCGACGTCCTCGATGTTTTCTCGGTTCACCGATCAAGAAAAGGTGCTGCATTGCGTTCCGGATTCAACGTTTCCTCGCGCAATAACGCTCGATTGACTTGTGCTCCAGAAACGGTCGGCGCGCGTCAGTCCACGTCGTACGTGGCCTGTCCGTTCGCGACGGGACACCGTAATTGAGTTTTCGCAGACTGTAATTACACGTGCAATTGATACTAATTTGTACGTGAGAGATTTATACTCACCCTCTCTGAGAATCTTGGTTTGTGCAACACCTTGTGATTTTTCGAATGTTGTTTACTCGTTTTCGAAAATTATTTAGGAGACGAGGATATATTTTGTTTTCCGAACAAGATTTAACAGTAGAGTAATTTCTAAATATATAATAAAAATTCATCTCTATCTCAGAAAATTATATTATATTAATATTACATTCGTCAGAAACGTTTTGACAGGTTTGATTTGGTTCTAGTAGAAAAACTTGAGAAATTTCTTAAGTGAAATTTTTATACTTCTCAATTTGAATCTCTATCGAAAAATGAATCGAAAAATCGCTCGATAATTTCAAAATTCTGAGAGAATGAAACAAAGATCTTCACTCCTCCGTCAAAAACAAATCCTCGATGATTTCACAACACCCCTGAGACCTACCTGCCTGGCCCCTGGCCTCCTTCAATTCCCATCCTCTTAACAAAAAACACCCACGATTTCTTCGTTACACTCGAGTCCAAACGGCTCGAAACAACAACTGTCATCCAGAAATCTCATAAACCCGTCGTATGATTAACCGACGAGATCACCGGTCGGGGCCAAGGGTGTCGTTCCTTCTTTTTCTTTTCTTTTCTTTTCTTTTCTTTCCTTCTCTCTCTTGTTCCTCGCTTAATTGTTTTCGCACGAAATCGCCTCGAAACGAAGAAACTCCCCCATCCCTCCCCCTGCACCCCCTGACACAAATGCGTTTCGCAAGATTTCGCAATATCAATTGCGCGCCGCCTGTCAAGCGAATGCCAGCTCGCGCGCTTCTCTCTCTTTCTTCCTCTCTCTTTGGCCGAGAATTATCGCCCGCGCGAGGCGTTTTGCGTTATTTAAGACTATGTAATTTAATAAAGTAACGGCCTCGCGATGCCTCGTTCCCTCAGGGTCGTGGCGCGGATTCGACTCGGCCCAAAAATTCTACGAGGGTGTTCAGGAAATTACGGTCCCGTGGCGGCCTCTTTAGCGTGAAATTATTCCCTCCGAAAGGAACACGAGAGAGGCCTATCTCTCGCTCTCGACGTGGATCAGATCGGTGATACGATCTCTCTCTTTCGTTCTCTCTCTCTCTCTCTCTCTCTCTCTCTCTCTCTCTCTCTCTCTCTCTCTCTCTACTCTCTACTCTTAGGCTGCTCGTGATCGTGTTTCGAAAGGGGTTTCTAAGACATTTTGGTCATGGGTGGAGCTGATTGTATACCGTGGTCCGTTTTAATTGGGAGATTAAGTGAAATAGCAAGGAGAAACGGGGCTACAGATATCGATGTGATTTAGTGATTTATGAAAGATGTATATATATATATATTAATGTTACATGGGAGAAAGGGAATGTTTGAAACGGTTTGAAATAATTAGAATAGTTGGGTAGAATGTAAAATTATGTGCAATATATGAATAATTTTTTATAATACACGAGTCGAAAAATTATCTTCGTATTGTTCGGGAAAAAAAAAAGAAAAATTTAGAATTAAAATTTGTGATTTATTCATTTTGTAAAAAAAAAATTCTATTTATTAAGATATTGTTATAATAAGAATTACTAGAATACAATAGTTAAAAATTTCTGTTGTTATTATTTCGTTTCGATAAAAATATCATTGAATGCGATAATAATCAAACGATCTATAAAAGTCAATCCGAATGATCGATTTAAACTCCTAAAATGGAACCTAGTCCTAAAACCACCTTCTCCTTCGTTTATTTTGATATTCGTGTCTCGGCCAGGCAAAAATCAATTGGCTCCCCTTCACACTTTCCAGAACTGGAATCCTAGTCTAGTTTGCATAATACACGACGTTATACGCTGTCGTCCTTTCAACCGCGATCGATCTTTCACTCTTGATGCGACTATCCACGCAATTCTAAATTAACCGGTTTTGCAATTTTGGCGCCACTCGCCGACGAAGAGAAGATCGCGCGACGCGGTCCAATTTCACGGAGGCCGCTGATCATACACGATACGCTGCAGGTATATACGTTTCGTCTGAATGCAAATTATCCCCATACCTCGACACCCCGTTTTCACGCCCATGAATTATCACGATACACGCCTGCCTGCACGCGATTTATTCTTGGTAGGAGAATGTTTCTTCTTGCATACTTTTGTTTGTTGTCTTCGATCGGTACAGCATTTCCATGTAATTGAAATTATTTTTATGAATATCTTCTGTTTACGGCCCATGTCGTATTTTATGCTTGCTTTATTCTATTTACACATGATATAGATTTTTATGATTACACTTTTATTACGTATTTTATCATTTTGTCATTTTCTTGTATGCTTTTTAATCGCCGTATTATTCTCTTCGTATTACTGTTAAAGTTTATATAGTAGAGAAATAAAAAAATGTTGAATGCTTAGAAAGAAATTAAAAATGAAATATATTAAAAATAGTTGTTAATAAAGTTTAATCGATCTATCATACTAAATGTTGTATAAATAAAATTAATATTTAAGATTATTTGTCGTAATTTTTTTTTCTTTACTTAATTAACTTATTACATGTGCTTTTAAATATTCATTTTTATCTAATCTATATATATATATTATATTACAAAGATACGTAAGAAATAAGACTTGATCACGTTATATGATTTTGATTAAACTTCGTCAACAACTACTTTCACTATCTGTCCTACTGAACTACAAATTTAGCAATCCATATATATCTCCAAATCCAATATCAAAACAATATCAAATATAGAAAAATCTATAAACATTATAAAAATAATAATTCTAAAATTTATCTGTACATACATTTTCCAATGCCATTTAAAACTAAAATCTATATACATATATATATTAGACCCATTTACATATGCAGTCCAATATCAAAACAATATCAAATATAAAAAAATCTATAAGCATCTATAAAAATAATAATTCTATAAAAATCTATAAAAATAATAAAATTTATCTGTACATACATTTTCCAATGTCATTTAAAATTAAAATTTATATACATATATATATTAGACCTATGCAATCCAATATCAAAATAATATCAAATATAAAAAAAATCTATAAGCATTGCAAAAGCAATAATTCTAAAATTCAACAGTCTGTACACAGATATTTTTCAATGCCATCTAAAACTAAAATCTATATACATATACATACATACATATATATATATATATAAGACCCATATATATATATGCAGTCCAATATCAAAACAATATCAAATATAAAAAAATCTATAAGCATTATAAAAATAATAATTCTAAAATTTATCTGTACACACATTTCTATACACACATATTTTCCAATGTCATTCTAAATGACAATAATTCTAAAATTCAACAGTCTGTACACAGATTTTTCAATGCCATATAAAATTAAAATCTATCTACATATATATATATTAGACTCATATACATATGTAGTTCAATATCAAAACGATATCAAATATAAAAAAAAATCTACAAGCATTGCAAAAGCAATAATTCTAAAATTCTAAAATAATCTGTACACACGTATTTTCCAATGCCAGCTAATCGCTTCCAGAAAATCCCCCACTAGAAGCCTCTCCAACTACATCGTTAGAATAAGCGAATTCTAAACCATGTAAAAATTCCAGTCCACGCACCTCGAATCGACACCTCGAATCGACACCTCGAATCGTCTATCTGTTCGCTCCAATCTAATACCCCGTCGTCCGATTGCGTCACCCTATATATCGCGATCCGATCGATACGGGCGATCTGCATCTAGATGCAGAGATCTCCTCTCCGCGCATCCGGCAGGGCACACGTCGATTGGTATTTAGGCCTCGCGTTACGTAACCTTTTTCCTTCCATCGGGACGGCCGTCAAAGCGATGGATAAAAAAAAAAACTATACCAGGTGGGGGGCGGGGGCGGTAGCGGATCATCGGCGGTGACATTGGGGCCCCGTTTTCCGTATGCGAGTCTCGTTCAACCGGGCCCTCTCGAACAACCTCTGCCCCTCTTCCTCTCTCTACGTAAATCGGTTTCCTCTCTCTTTCCTCCATTTCCCTCCCTTTCCCCTTCCATACGTCGACACGTTGTATACGTGCGGTTCTACGCGGTTGGAAATACGCGGAGGTTTCGTGCGCGTCAAAAACGACTGGTTCTGTCTAATACGTGGCCGGGAACGAGGAACGTGCGACCGAGCATCCGCCAATTGCGAAATGCAGGAATTTAAAGAAGCAAGACCCCGGTAAGGTCGCCCGGCCCCCACGGGGTCGCCGTATGTAATTGCCTCGCAATTGCGGAACGCGTGCAGAAAATCTTGGTTTGCACGATGTCGAATTATACGAATCTTTGTTTTGGATTTTTTTTTTTTTTAAATTTGAACAAATTTTGAATATATGTATATATTAGAAGTTATTGAGATTGTTATTCAAATCTAATTTTTGCATATAGAGGATATATGGGATTTTTGATGTAGATAGAATAATAATAAGTAAAAAAGGTTTGAGAAATTTCATATAAAATATATTGTGTATATAAATAATACGAATCTTACAGAACTTTTGGTATTTTCTAGATATAATAATAAAGATAAAATTAGAATAATTCAAATTCCTATGATATTGTGAGATTGATGTTATTTTTTTGAGAAGAAATAATATGTAGAAATATTTTATTAGATTTTATTAGATAGTATAAAATATCATAAAGTATTACATGTAATAATGATTACATATTACATGTAATAATGATTAGAATAATTTATTTTGTTTTGTGCAATAATAGGATATGTAAATTGTTTTTTCTGGACAATCACTGGATTTATAATTAGCATAATTTTCAAAAAATTATAATTATATTGCTACGAGTCGAGTATTTCATATTTTTACCAATTTATCATTTCACTTTCTCTTATCATAAATATTTTAAATCTTTATTAATATTAAAACTAGGATTATTATACTATAACTTTTCTTTAAAAATTACAAAATAAACTATAATAAATTTCTTAAATTTATTTGAACAAACGCGTGTAGACATTTTATATTACAGCCAAAATATAATAATGTAAATTAAATAAAAAAAAAAGATAATTGATAACATTTGTTATAGAATAGTATTTTAATCATAATATTTGAAGTATAATCATTATTTTTATTACATTGTACAATCATTAGTTGAATCAAATATTTTATAGTTTTTCGATAAAAAATATAATTTGTCTACAAAGAATTTTATATAAATCGTAATCAAAATTGAACATGCATATAAATGATCAAAATACAAAACGAATTCATTAGGAGATCCAAAACGATAGAAGCTGATTACAAAGGAACATGGAAGTGATTCGTTTCATTGAAATGGCCAAGCCTCTTTTAATTGCGCGATTATTATGCAAATTCGCTGTCTCGTTTATCGAAATAATTATGCTCGAGGAGTCGAATAGTTAAAATTGACCCATTTATAATTTCATATCGCCACGTCTCTTGCATAACTTCACGAATAAGCGAGGTTAATGACGACCACGGGGTCATCACCTTCGACCAAGTTTCTTTTTCCACCTATAACTTCTTCCTTTCCGTGGAAGAAATTTAGAATGGTCGAACACCTTGAATTAGGTGAGATAGAAGGGATTCGTAACATCGCACCACGAGCAAGTGTTTCAAATCTTTTTGGATCCCTTCAGAAATTCGTGCGTGCTCTACTGTCCGACATTATGAAACCAAGGAATAGGAAGGACACGGCAAGGCTCGACAAGGTTATCGCGGTAATTATCGCGCAATTAGACCATGCAGTCGATGGTTATTTTCTCTTCGCGGTTCTTTTGCAACACCCACAATGGAGACTCGAGTCGTGAAAACGAGATTACCACTTTAAAATGAAATTCTAACGTAGGACGTTGAATCGTGGATGACGTGCGATTCAAAAGTTGATAGATAGGAGGTAAACGATGAATTTAATTCCATTCATCGTGGATACACGAAATCCTTGAATTATTGTATATACACTATATAATATAATACCTTTGAAACTTCGTTATGAAACGAAGTGATTATAAGTGATTGATCATTAACTTTTGAATTCTTTTCGATAAAATATTTGATTCCCACGTTTTTTTTTTTTTTTTTTTTTTTTTTTTTTTTTTTTTTTTTTAATAAATATTTATCGTGTGTAATCTTTCGAACAAAAATTAATTATATAATTTTTCGTGTGCTATCCTAGCGATATTGGGAAAGACGGTAGGAACAGGAGAAGAATAATTGCAACATAATATACTTCGTAATAAAAATTATCTAATCATCTGCGCGCCGATGCTTGCACAACGATTACACAGAAATGGCAATTTTATTCATATTTCCAACAAGTCTTGGAAGTTTAGCCTCTGACTCTTAAGACAGAGGATTCTCTTCAATTTTATCGTCTTTTCCAGAAGTTCAATGTCCTTGTTGTGCAAATGGTTAATTAGCAGAGTTCGATCACCTCGTGCACAATCTTTACATTCAAATGTTAAATACCTTTTGCTATTATGTATTTTAAATTATCGTCTAAGTTTGATACAGGATTGCAATGCACGATCATCAATCGATTATATTTAAGATCAAATTAATCAATTGTTAACTTCGATTGTTAACTTCTTATATCTGATATTGAGAATGCACGTTTCTTTCTTTTTCTTTTTTTCTTTCTTTTTTTTTTTTTTTTTTTTTTTTTTTTTTTTTTTTTTTTTTTTTTTTTTTTTTATTATTATACTGAATGTATGTTGTGAAAAGGTCAGGTATCATTACATACAAAACAATGAATTGTATAATACAGATGACAAATGAATGTTTCAACTATAAAATCAAAAAACGTCGTTCAAAAATCAAGAGGACAAAAATGAAATTTCATTCACCAAGGAAATTAATATCAATTTTCTAATTATTATTATCGTACGTGTTGTTTCTTTTTATTATTATTATTTTATTACAATACTCTCTCCAAAAATGTACAATCCAAATAATACTCTTCCACTTTTACTTGGGCCAATCGTACATTACAAATTTCCGCAAAATTTTATTACAATAAAAAATTATTAAAAGAATCTATTTACTCTCCTCGAATCGATGCTACTGTCTTCATCGATTATATTTCATTATGACGTATCACAAGATGATTGACTATCATCGTTTGGAAAACGATACGCGATAAACGGCAATATCATTTTCAGCCTACAAATCTTTACGATCGTTAACGTCACCGTGAACCTAATGGAAGTGAATAACATCAAGCGGCCGCGACAGAGTAAAGGGCAACGCTATTTTTCTCTTCGCGTTGATAAAAAAAAAAAAAAAGAAGAAAGAAAGAAAGAAAAAGAAAAAGAAAAAAAAAAAAGAAATATAAGCGAAAGCAACGAGGCGTATCGGCTTGGAACGGAAGATCGGCTGTCCAGGATTCATCAGTTGTCACTTGTGCTCGCAGCCTTGTAACATATACGCAAATAACCCAATAAATCTCGGTATAGGCTCATCCTTCGTAATCCTTGACACCGGCGACGAGTAGTGTCACTGCGCATATACATGTTTGTATATCCTCGTCGATCGCCTAGACGCCCAACGAAGGAGCATGAATCGAATCGGAGCCGGACCAAACTCGTGTTGTTTCCTAATATCGTTATCCCTACAAGCCAAGCTCGATTGCGACGTGCGTCACTTTTCCTCGCGTATCTCCTCGAGAGACGCTTAACGATCTTCGGATGTTAATGACCCGAGTCCATGGATGACTTTCAGTTTCCCAATTTTCTTGGTGGTTTTTGCGATTACCCTGCTTTGTGATAATGAAGGAATGAATTTTTAGGAGGGAGAGAGATTATTTTTGAAAACATTTTTTTTTAAAACGTTTTAAGAATTAATGTTAATTAATTGTAGAAATTTTGTAGGATAGAGTTTTATATTTTTGAATTTTTCTTTTTTTTTTTTTTTCTTTCTTAATGTAAATATAGCAAGATATACAAGATAGTAATTAAAATTGTATAATTATATAGATAATTATATAGGATATAAGTGATTGATGGAAAGGTTTTGTTGAAAGATTATAATTTTTTCCAATTTGCCTCCTGTCAATGCTATAGCGAGAAATATGTTTAAGAGGTGATGAGTTAGGTGTAAGATTGCAGTTTTACGACTTGCTTATATTTCATGATAGTGAAAGGGCAGATTATACTTTTGAATGTATTTTTCTTTAGTTTTTGATTTATTAAATAGTCGAGAAGAAAAATAATCTAGTTGTAAAATCACATTTTACAATTTATTCACTTATTTTAAGATAAGAAAAAAAAAATTTATTACAATAAAGAATACACATTCGAATATATATTTATATTTCTATTATAAAATCTGTATAATGTAATAGAAAATTAGATGTGTATTAGTAAGATTATTATTATAAAATTACAATTTTTATAACTTGTTTATTATTTTATAATACTGACTTTATTAAAGAGAAGGGTGTGTCAATATGCATATTTATTCTGTTATTGTATTGAATTAGAAAATTGATTCAGTTGTAAAATTATATATTTCAATTTTGCTATTATTTTCAATCCTGAAGAATTTTTCAAAATGTAACCACATTATCTGGAACCACATCTTTCTTCTTTCTTTAATTCGATTAAAGAATTGATAGGAATTAGATTTATAAAAGATTAGAATCGTGATACGAGACGTTTAGAAAGTTCATTGTTGAGCGTCCTAGACCTCTTGGAAAAAAAAAAAGTTAGGATAATATCGCAGCGTTTTCACAAAATTGTCGACGATGGAGATTAAAAAGAATTAAATTGAAAGAAAAAGCAACATGCAGAAAGATAACGTCTATGATTCATAGATTGCAAAAGTGAACTCGTAAAAGTGAGAAATGCGCATGTATCAAGGTTTCGACCTTATATCATGCTTATTAATTATTATAATAATTATTATTATACAAAGCTTTATAACAAAAAAGTTCCAAATTACAAATATTGAAATGATTCGAGCTTTGATTTTCAATATTGCCACCTCTCTGGTTTGCATATTTCAGCACACTTTTTTTTTAATATAAATGAATAATGTTTTTAAAAAAATAATGGAGAAAAATATAATATATATATATTATAAATCCAATCCATATCGATATCAGTATCGAACAGTCAGTTTCCAACTGGTTTAACTGGTGTTTAAATTTTCGAAACAGGGGCGAATATTACTTAGGCGGTGTGCAATTGTGGTTTCCGGATGGATAAAGAAATTGTAACGATTTCGGTTGAGTAACTTGTGCGTGAAAGGCATTCATCGAGCCGGATCGACGATCTCGATTCAACCCGATTTGCAATATCCATTGGCTAATTCGCGACTCCCGCATATTCGTGAATCATAAAAATTTCGAATTAACATCTTCATGTTTTCGAACTCTTGAATAACATTCCCGAAAGTCACGCTATCTTTTTGAAAATTGTACGAAATATTTAATGTTTCTATTAATGATGTAATACAGTTTGAATTTTTTTTATAATTGTTTTTATGTAATAAATCTTCATATTTTCGAACTTTTGAATAGCATTCCTAAAAGTCACGCTATCTTTTTGAAAATTGTACGAAATATTCAATGTTTTCATTTATAATGCAATACAATTTGAATTTTTTTATACTAATTCTTTTTACGCAATAAATCTTCATATTTTCGAACTTTTGAATAGCATTCCTGAAAGTCACGCTATCTTTTTGAAAATTGTACGAAATATTCAATGTTTCTATTAATAATGCAATACAATTTGAATTTTTTTTATACTAATTCTTTTTATGCAATAAATCTTCATATTTTCGAATTTTTGAATAGCATTCCCAAAAGTCACGCTATCTTTTTGAAAATTGTACGAAATATTTAATGTTTCTATTAATGATGTAATACAGTTTGAATTTTTTTTATAATTGTTTTTATGCAATAAATCTTCATATTTTCGAACTTTTGAATAGCATTCCTAAAAGTCACGCTATCTTTTTGAAAATTGTACGAAATATTCAATGTTTCTATTAATAATACAATAAAATTTGAATTTTTTTTATACTAATTCTTTTTATGCAATAAATCTTCATATTTTCGAATTTTTGAATAGCATTCCCAAAAGTCACGCTATCTTTTTGAAAATTAACGAATTTTTATCTTTTTGAAAATTAACGAATTTTTATCTTTTTGAAAATTAATTTAATTAATTTACGAAATATTCAATATTTCTATTAATAATGCAATACAATTTGAATTTTTTTTATACTAATTCTTTTTATGCAATAAATCTTCATATTTTCGAATTTTTGAATAGCATTCCCAAAAGTCACGCTATCTTTTTGAAAATTAACGAATTTTTATCTTTTTGAAAATTAATGTAATTAATTTACGAAATATTCAATATTTCTATTAATAATGCAATACAATTTGAATTTTTTTTATACTAATTCTTTTTATGCAATAAATCTTCATATTTTCGAACTTTTGAATAAAAAGTCACGCTATCTTTTTGAAAATTGTACGAAATATTCAATGTTTCTATTAATGATGCAATACAATTTGAATTTTTTTTATGCAATAAACTAATTCTTTTTACGCAATAAACTGAATCTAATAAAATCTGGAAAATGAAGATGGGAAGATAAAATATCTTGGATAAATGTTAAATTTTTCAAAGAAGAATTTTTCATTAATTTTCCCAAGTTATAAATATCACTCGCAAAAAAGAATTCCTAGATTTTCCATGAATCACAAGTTACCGCATATTTCGCAAGAATTAATATAATAAATCCAAGGATCTCGATGAGAAGAATCGTACTACACGATCGAAGCGCGCGATAGCCGTTGGCCTGGATCAAACCCGCGTTGTTTCCCAATCGATTATCAACGATTTAAACTTTAAACCACGAGTCCCATCCGAAGTAAGGGTCAACGTCGGGCTCCTCTCCGTGTTTGTAAATAACTAGAATCAATCGATCGTGATGCGTGGTAAATATAATGAGCGTGATGATAATGATTGGCGATGTCAATGACAGGGGGCCCTAAGTAGCGAATGGGTCTGGCGCAACGATCGAGATGGCCAGGCAGCTGGTAACTAACTCATAACGCGGGTGTCTACGGGGAGAATAGAACGTTTCAGAACATGAAATTGCTTTTAAGCAGTTGTTGGACGAGATGGAATCATTTCGTTGTTCGAATAGGATCTATCGTTGCAAAATAAATTGGAATATGATTGTCCATTCGCAATTACTGGATGATTTCCTCGTTCATCCAGGTTACAATAGTCTCTTAAATAAATTTCTTATGAGAATTTTCAATTGAAATAGCTAAGACAAAGAGTATTATAGTATGCAGAAATTGAAATACGATTCATTGTCACATTGTGCAATTGAGATTTTATGATCGAGAATTTAATATAGAAATGAGAATCAAATATTGAATCTTATTCAAAGTGAATTTAAAGTGGTGAAAAAAAAATATTTTTTTAATAACTTTTTTAACTAATTCCTTCAACTAATTAATCCAGATTCCATTGATTAAAGATAGGATTGAATTCGATCGAATTGAAAAAATTACGCGATATAGGTGTGTAATAATTTTCAATTTCTTATAATGAAAATAATAAACAGTAATCGAGCATCGAGGCTTTCACCAAATAAAAATAAATAATCCTCGATAGATCCAAACGTATGACTAATTGATAATAAATTCGCGCTAAGTCGAATCGAATTCTTCGAGATTAGATATTTCTCAATTCGAAACAATGGTTTCCACGCGAGACAATACTCGATTCGTGGGCATTCGGTCAAATCGCAGTTGCAATTGCCTTAACGGTGCATAAACCGCGCAGCAATAGAAAATCTAACCTCTCCTGGAATCGATCGATGCATTCCTCTTACGTTCGAGGAATCGTCGAGGTGCACCTAGTTGACGGTAATCATCAATCCTCCCAACGATGGAGAATTATTATGTATTTAATTACAACGACTGACACGTAGCGGCGATATTTCACCGCATATCCAGTCAAAGCCGCGATTAAAGTCTATCTAAAAATTTATCGTGCTCTCTGCCGCGCGCACGCGTGCGTTTCCATGCGCATTCGTGTCAAGGAACGCCGTACAAAATTGCACCGATGAACGCGCGTGCTCCGAACATTTTGCATAATGGAGATCCTGGAAACAATGCGAAATCAGCTATCTTCGTGGCTTTCTGATTTCTGGCGATTTGAAATACGTGTGTGATAAAAAAAAGAAAAAAGAAAATAGAAAATATACGAATGAAAAAAAAAAATGGAAATAAATTGCATAAAATCACATCATCGAATAGATAATCTACAAGGTAATGATTTTATACTAATTGTATACATTGTATACATGTACTACAAGTTACTTGATGATTATTTAGCAATAAAGCTATTCTCTTCGATTCTAATCGATAATTTATTTATTCTTTTTATTTTCGTTACTAAAATATTTATATATATATCCAATTATTCAACAAAATGTCAGTCAATTATAAATGTTAAAATGATTGAATGGAAGTGATACGTTTGTTTCAGACAGGTTCCAATCAAATTTATTACCATAATTTATTATTCAATAATTTATAATTTTTATCTCTTACACAATGATTTAACTCACTTTAAATTATAACAAATAACAAATTATAAATTATAGATTGTCATTGCTCAAATAATTTTTATAATTTTGTATTTTATAAATTAGTTTTCATTACCAAACATATCGTACGTATATTACAATATTATAATAACAATTTGATCACGCAAGAGAATTTACATTGTACAAGAAACAATTCAACGTTCCACTACCACTTATCAATTCAAGTATCCATCAGTCCACCCACACTGGTAACACGAAATGCAACATTCCAGAAGCAATCCCAAATATGTATCCTCAAAAAACAATTACAGGCTTAACCTAATGAACGTAAAGATAGCCCAAAAGGGAGGCGAAATGGCCACACCGAATCCATCCTTCCAATCGTGCAATGGCCGCCTCTCTCTAGCTCCCGATTTACCCTTAATCTTGTGTTTTCATTTAACAGCTGCAGGCGATTCCCCTCCTGTATTTCGTCCCGTTCCACCTCTCGATTTCACTTTTGGCGGCCGCGCCACTGATCGACGCTCTTCGCCCTCTCTGCCCTCCCCCCCTCTCGTCGAGTGGCAAGTTGCGCAAGCGCCTCGTTGTGCGCGGTTCGCGCGTTCGCTTGTGCGCAACTGATGTGCGCATGCGCGGTTGCGCACCATCGATCGCGTACTCGATAAGTGTATCGAGACACTGGCGTAACGAGGCAACGGAGAAAAGCTCGTTATATACGATCGTTTGTCTCGTTATATCTGGGGCCACCACAGTGAACACGTGTATCGATATGATCGAGTTTTGTTGATCGTTGCTCGGAATATCTGTTCGAGCAGCATTTTTACGATTACCGTTTAACGATAACGGCGAAAGGTATTAATTAGTTGCTTCGAGAAAACGTTCTATTTCTTGGTCAACGAGTTTTGTCTTGAAGGAGGCGATACTTGTAGCCTCAAATTATGATTAATTATGACTCGGAGGAATCGAGTAACCTTAATATCACGATTTTTCACGGTATTACTATGACGCAAGGAATGGCGTGAAATATTCGCTATAACAAAATCTTGGCGAGTAGACGACCGACCGGCAAGTCGAATCGCATCAGCCTCTCTGTCCTCGTAAAATTACGCGAGATTACAAAACGCGCTGCACTTTCTCGAACAGATGCAGACGCCGCGCGCACGTTCATTGTTCGTGCTTGCTCCGTGCGTCTGTAAAAGATCTCCACGAGATGCAAGACAATCCACACTACGAATAACATCGAATTGAATTTCCAAAATCCTTTTTTTCCCCTTTATACATCATATCGAAATATTCGACATTTTACAATTCTTTTTTTTAAATATTTTTCCAATTTCATACCTATCGGCATATCGTGAATTCCCTCGAATTATAATTATGCAAAAATTCAAACAGAATCCTCGATTCTGTAAATTTTTTCAGGCGCCACCGGATTCCAACGATTTAACTATTCTTGTTTCTTCGCTTTTTCTCGAGCTTCTTCTTTTCTCTCTCTCTCTCTCTCTCTCTCTCTCTCTCTCTCTCTCTCTCTCTTTCTCTTTTTATTTTGTCGTATAACGTTACGCCACTGGCGTCGAGGTGGCGATGCGAAACCGTGGCGTATCGCGGTGGGGCACGAGGACGCGAAAAAGTACATGGGGAGCTTAACAGGCGGCGAAGGGGGCACGGAGAGGCAAGGCCGTTCTTTGACCCGAAACATGGTCCGCTCGGCGCCAATTTTTTGGGAGGAACCGGTCCCGGACCCCTGGAATTTTTGCCGGCAAACCGCTACCACACGGTTTCGCCGAGCAACCGATACCAACACCTGCCTTCTCCGTTAATATATCGCCCGGTTATAAAGTTTCCATCGATTAACGTCAAACGTTGCAACCGCGTCCTCGTCGACGCTCGTCGATCACCGATAAATTCGGCCAACCCAAAGTGAAAAAGCGTTTTACGATCCCTTCCATCCTCGTCTTTCTCGATTCGTCTTACGTTGTTTCGATACTTCCTTCTGCTTGCTCGTTGAATTTTTTTGTATTTTAAAAATTTGCCTTATTAAAAGACAAATCGCCTATACGTTCGATATCTCAAAATAATAAATATCACATCAATTAATTGTAATTGATATACATTTTTACGTTATTGATTTTATTTTTCTTATCACTTATCTGCGGACGAGCAGCAATGTTACATTTATAATCATTTCGAATATAGAAAATATCCTCAATCAGCTAAGAATCAGAGAATTATTTATTTATTATTTCGTTAACTAAAGATTAAAATATTTGAAAAACTCGATTCTCTTAGCAATCGCAACAATGATATTTAAAATTTTATTCCTTAAAGAGGATAGTTGTTCTACATGAAAAGAAAAAAAGTGTATAAAAAATTCACAATTTTAATACGAAATACGTTCAAAACAAAAGAGAAACACGCGAAAAGTTTCTTTACCTAATCCAAAACTATGGCGAGTAATCGCGAAGGCCATCGGCATCAGCCGAGTCGATACTTATCGGGGATCTACAAAAATAGCGGCATTCACTCGCAGCTCGACGATGCAACGGTGCTTTCCATCATTACTTAATCGTTCTTGTTCGCTCGAACGATTAACGAAATTACAAAACGGCCGCTCGGAACACACGTGCTCCACTCGCTTTTTCAGGCCATCATTAGAATACCTTGGATTGGCTTTTGTACGTATAGCCCGGACACAGAAGCTTTCTTAAACCAGTTGCATCCGAACTGGTTACATAAAAGAACCGCCGCGTTTTCCCCGCTAGATCATCTCTTAAAGCCGGATGCATAGTCGCACGCGCCACTTCTATCTGGGCCTCGGCATCTCTCTTCGTCCCTCCATACCCTCCCTCTCTCTCTCTTTCTCTCTCGATGTTCAATGCACGTGCTTTCGTAGAAACGCGGTTCACGTGCACCTGTGTATCGCGTATCGGCGGAGGCTCATCGATCTTCCTTGTCCCCTACGCTTTATTCTCGCTTTTACCCGCCATACGATGTCCTCGCCATGCGATGTCGAACCGACGGAGAGCAATGCGGATTGTAATCGAGAGAGGTCCGTGGGAAATTGGTGGTAATTTAAATATTTGAACGAAAGAATTTTTGAAGAAGACTTGAAGAACGAAGTATTATATTATATAGGGTGAAGTAAATGATTTGAAATAAGGTTTGAAAAGAAAAAAGTTAATATGGAATGTTAAACAAGTAGATACGAATTTTTTACGAGTTGTTTAACCAGAAAGATTACTTAAGATAACTGCATCGTTTGCAACATTGAATTCGAGTGAAATCGGAGTACATGTTGCAAGTAATTCTTATCTTTCACGCTTCGAATACTACTTTTATGAAATTTGATATTTTTAAATGTCAAGGTGTTTATAAGTATATCTTCGAATTATACACAGATATTCGAAGTTCGAAATCACCTTGAATCAATTTGAATTGCTTTTTAAACATAGAAAATTAAATGTTACTTCGCATGAATGGTGGCTGTACATTGCGTTGAAACTGTTTCGAATACAATTTTTATGATCAAGAATATAAAAGTTTAAGTTTAATGTGTCTTTTTTGACACATAAATAATGATATTATTTCTTTGTTTTTGTATTATATGGAATTTGTTAAGTTATAACAAGATAGTTTATCATTTCGTTTATCGTTGAAACGATTTGTTCTTTAATCAGACGTGTTATGCGCAATCCGTTTTGCAATACGCGAGTTTTATGGTTCCAGTGAATTTGCAAAGTAATCATCGGTTACGGTGATGTCATCGCCTACAAAATACCGATCAATAATTAAACGAATAATAATTATAACAAAAAAATTTGTTGAGTGTATAAGTAGTGTAAATGTCCACGGGTACATCGAAGGATATATAACTTCGATATTCGTGTCACGTGTCCTGAATCAAGCGAGAGATAGATTTTATTTTAGAATATAAATTTCACCGGGTTGAATAACAACTTGAAAAATAACTGGTTCCGATCGATCTTCGATCGTTTCTTTATGGTTTCACCGTCACCTTCGAACCATCTTGAGAAATTTAACTACTCGAATTAAGCATTCGACGATCGGTTGTCAACTTGTAAATCAATAGTAATTCTTTCGCGAGACACTGGTATCAAATTCTCGAGGGACACGACAATCCATTACAAGCAAACTTTCATATAATATTGCGCTGAAAATGTGAAATGAGTTATGATTCGCATGCGCGAGCCTTGCAAATAAAACATCTCTCCGGACCTATGAATATTCACAATATCGTAATTATATCGAATATATCGGTTTCGAATATGCGACATATTATTCCATATGCACGAGGTTAATGGATTAAAGAAGTGTGAGTTGACAAATTGTTGTTGTGTCATGGTTTAATAGCACGATGTAGTATTTATCGCATATAATATAAATTCAACTTTTTTTTTTAATTTGTTTACATTTTTCATAATATACACATGTATAATTGTATGGAAT
The DNA here is from genome assembly GCF_014066325.1 of Apis laboriosa. Lineage (NCBI taxonomy): Eukaryota > Metazoa > Arthropoda > Insecta > Hymenoptera > Apidae > Apis > Apis laboriosa. The sequence continues at coordinate 187,422 of NW_025223827.1, forward strand.
TTGATTATTTATAATTGTTTGAGATATAATTTCATCTCGTGTTTTAATCTTAAATAAAATTTGCTCAAATCTGAACGATATAATTTTCAAGCGAAAATTAAATCAATAATAAAAAATATTGTTAAAATAATTTCTTGAAAATTGAATAAACTTGAGTTTTTTTTAAAAAAGTTAAAAGGATTAATTTATTAGATAAACGTGTAAAAAAATGTTTGGAAAAATTGAAATTAATCGAAAAAAAATAATAAGTAAAAATTGATTTTTATAATTTTTTTATCTTATAATGTATATTTTTTATCTGTTTTATATATATATGTATATTATCTGTTTTATATATATATATATATATAATGTATATTTTTTATCTGTTTTGAGCTTATAACGAAAAGTTAAATGGTAAATTTTGTAAATTTATGTCTGTTATATTCATGTTGAAAATTTCGAAATCGTTGATGTAGAAATAAGGAGAAGCATCAAAAAATCTAGAAATTTTAAAGAGTACTTTCCAGAAATTGTATATATAAGAATTAATGAATGACAAAATAGAAACTATAATAAATTTCTATTGCACAAATAATATTTCCATTGTGTCAAATTGAATAATCGACATTAATTAATAATTTTTAGTTTTTTTCACAGATTTACTTATGTTATTAATATCGTTATATAATAGAATTCATTAGCAATGATAACTTCTGACTTGTAAAATTTCACTCAGGATACTAATTTAACTATGCAAAAGACTACTATAATTTCTTTCCTGATTTCTTAATTTCTCGCTCGTAAACTTCTCGAAAAATAAAAAATTCTACAAAATTTATTTTTTCAATTAAATTCTTTAAATTTCCATTAGAAAATTATTTTCATTACAATTTCTGTTATATAATGTTTCCTAATCAAAACTCTTTGAATATTTTATCTTCCAATTTACAATTTTAAATGAAAAATTCAACCAATTTTATCAAATATTTTCACATTAAATAATACACTTACCAAAGAAATATCACAATCACGTGGAACGAAGCGTGAAGCATGTAAAGTGGCAATAGATGCACCGTAAGAATTCGTTATATGAAAAAGTAAAAAGAATCGCCTCGATAAATGTAAGTGGATCCGAGAGCAGAATCAGAATCGTCCTTGAATGGAATGAGATCTAACGATCGTATTGATAAAAGATGATCAACACTCGAGATAATTGATTCTCATTGTTCCCTTTGCTTTTGAATCGCTTTGATTCCTTCCGTGAAAAAAAAGAATCCCTCTTTATTTCGATCTTATTCACAAACAACGTTGTATACAAAAGAACACAGAGTTTTATTATTTATATTATATTATTTTTTTTTTTTTTTTTTTTTTTTTTTTAGAACATTTAAGTTATGTACTTTCAAGATTAATAATCAAATTTTATACAAGACCATTCGATATCGATCGGCGACTCGGTTGAATAGTTTGTGCTGATTAATGATCGGAACTATGGATGATCTCTTTTTTCCGTGATTTATTCGATCGTGACAGCTATTTATTCGTGATTTATTCGTGTGAAGTAATCGATGAAAGGAAGGAAATCACGTCCTTGTAGATCAAAAGTTGTACGAACGAACAATCACTGGTGTGAAAAAATTGTGAAAAAATTGGAAACTATAAGCTTCTTGCCTTTCGTTTATTTTTCACGGTTTGGGCCCTTGAATTTTTTTCTTTTTTTTACATGAATGTTTAAAAAATTAATCTTAAGTTATCTTAAGTAACATATTTTTTAACCATTTATACCTTTTTAATTAATTGATAAAGTTATTATTATATAATAATATAAAAATATAAATAAAATTATACAATTATAATTAAAATTTTGTAATAATATTTGCGTTATGAAAGAGAAGAATTATGAATGTTTGTACAAATTCATCAAATCTAAAACATAAAAAGAAATTTATTTATCTTTTAAATATTATGATATAACAATATGATAATATAACTAATGATATAATACTAAATAAATGAAATGAGATTTAAAAAGTATATACATATCGTTTTTAATATGAATAATTGAATAATATTGAATATTTTATAATATTGAATAATTTAATACTAAAATAAGTATGTCACATCATTCTATAGAATTCTTCGTAATAAATATGTCTATTTCTATACTATTTCTACCAAACATTTGATCAATATCAATGATCGAATACAAGCATTTTTTGCAATTAACGACTAAAGAATATATTAAAAAAAAAAAAAAAAAAAATTCAAATGTCAAATTGACTCGTTTACACTAGTTAAGAAAATAACATTATTATTCCACCTTGAAATAGTGTTTGTGAATATTTCATATGTTAATGAGAACCAATAATTGTGCCTATTTATCTATTGACCTCGTTCGTCCAACAGCAGAAACGATCGAAAATAAAAAAGATCGTCTGCCTAGTCGTGTTTGAAAATACAAGATATTTCAAAAGAGATATTTATACAAAATATAATAGCAATATTGTATGTCGAATTTTTCTAGAATTAGATACTCGAATTACTATGTCAATGCCTTCTTAATGTCGTATCTAATCATAGTACTATTCATCTATACGTGATATGAATATTAAATTTGCGGCATCAACCTTGGTCCGACCTAATCGATTTAAGTCTAATATCGAAAACAGTAAGCAAAGGCTGATGACGTCGAATGAGATGTTTTCGAATCATGGTCATCGATTAAGCCATTTTTCTTGACTTACGTCCTTTGAAATTTTTATTCTTGCAAATATCTAAAACTCGATGATATAGATTTGAACATCTCCAAGATAAAGATAAAAATTTGAAAAATTTGAAAAATTTGAAATAAAAGATATTTGAATCATAATTGAGTGGATTTATTTGAATTTATTTATTTATTTTTTTTTTTTTGCATTCTAAATGATTTTTATTCTTGTATTAATAATAAAAATTTCAAAATCAATTGCAAAAATCTTCGTACGCTATCTTACAAGAAAATTCATCTATCATGAAAAATTTGGTTTTAATGAAGTGTATATAAACATATAGAATTATATATAAAACAATTTATATTATATTTTAATATAATTTTTAATAATTTTTTAATACAGAATAACTAAAACTTAAATATTTTATATTTTAAATTTTTCTCTATTCCATATTACGATAATAAAAAAAATAGTTCCATAATAACTGTAATATTTCATACGAAAAAGTATCATTTTTATAATTTATTAGAAATGTGTAATGAATTTGTGTAATATTTATAAAGATTTCCGACTATATGTATTTTCCAATTTTAATATATTTCAAGCAAAGTTTAATTGATTTTAATACTTTTAATATTTTAATAATACTTTTTGAATATTTTAATATTACAATATTATTAGATTTGAATATGTTGAGTGGAAAATATAAAAGAGCATTGACATAGAGTTAAATAATATCTACATTCCTTGAATAACATGTTATTTAATATCATTTAAATGTAGAAAAAAATTGAAATATTTTCAAAGATAATTTCTTTCAATATTTAAATTATTTTATAATGTTTCAGTTTTTTTTTAATATTTCAAAAATCGTCATATTTAAAATATTTTATATCACATCTACCTAAAAAATTATAATATCATATATAGATTTATTTTGTGTTTTTAAAAAAATTTATATTAAAAAAATTTATATTAAAAAAATTTCTTTTAATATTTAAATTTTTTTATAATGTTTCAATAACTATGATATTATATCTATATAATAATATGTGATACCACATATATATTTATTAAATGTTTTCAAAGAAAATTTCTTTCAATATTTAAATTTTTTTTTTTTATAATATTTCAGTTCTTTTACACTTATTTCAGAAATGATCACATATTTTTTAAATACATTTTTACTATATCTTTTCTAAAAATAAAGCAGATAATAGACACAGATATAAATCTTTTTATTTTAAAATGAATTATTTACTTATCATTCTAAGTATTATAATTTATTTATCAACAATAGTATTAAATCCATTTTTCACAATTATAAAACATAATAAATCTCAAGGAAAGTCGAAGGATGATGAATTATCAGATATTTATCGGGAAAATATAATGTTTGACCTATAAAAAGGGTCTCGTATCACGAGATCATCGTGTTTTCTCGCACGTTATCCAACGCAATGAGTAACGAGGAAACTATTTGATTGCGCAACATCCCGTGAAACGCGTACAAACATCAATTCTCGATTATCAAGGATTCCGGCGAAGACGCCAAATAAAATCGGTTCCCGCCACTGCAACCTTCGATACATCGACTCATCGAACGAATCTACAATGAAAGTTTCGTTGAACCATCTATATAATTTTATCTAAGATTACAAATCTCTTCGAAAAGATATACAACCTTCAATCCTATAATCGATGACCAATTATATGACGCATCTTAGGTCATTGATTTGATCATTGATTTATTTTAAATACAAAATTTTTTTATTTTTTTGTACAGGATGAGTTTTGTAACACGATTATTTAAAATTAAATAATATAAAAATTATATAGAAGAGGATATAATATGGTGTTATGAAAAAAAGTTATTAAACCATTTTTAATTTAAATTATTTTAGAAGATATTTTATAAAAGAAAAGAGTAAAGCGATATTTTTCTATTCTTTGTCTTTTATATAAATTTTACGAAATTCAAATTATAATTTCTAAAATAATAATTTTTTATTTTAAAGGATTTTTTTATAAGCAATAATAATTAATTAATTTATTAAAAAGTATATGATTCCATAACAAAAACAAATTTGACTTTAATATGTTTATTAAATAACCAAAAAATATTTTGCAAATAAATTAATAATCTTAATTATCTTCTCCTATACTTTTATATCTCTTGTGCAATTTACATGTACATATTCATGTTACAGAACTCATGTATGTTATTTATTACTTTGTATGTTATTTATTAATTATTTTGGAATAATTCTGAGATTTCAAGATCATATTAGGTCATTAAATTCTTTTTAACATTTATTATAATGAAATGACTCAAAAATAGGTGGTTCATTTAAAAAGATTAAAATAATATTAATATCAATTCTCAATTTGTAATTATCTTTTTTATTCAAAATATTTTTGCTGAAATTATCATTGTATATCATTTGCATAAGAGATGTAAAAATATTGCTGAAAGTGCCTGAAGGGGACCACTCTATGTATCATTTATAGATTTTATAAAGTACAAAATACAAATTAAGTCAGATATTTTATAAACGATAGCAATGGAATATCGTTAATTAACATTAATTAACATTATAACATGTTTAAAATTTTTGTATCATTAACATTTATTTGTGTTTAATTGAATAATAATTTAAATAATAATTCGTAAGTATTTAATCTTTAGAAAGTGGGTACGATGTAGTCACAGGAGCAAAATTATCAGACGTAGACAGTCAACAAACCAGAGAAAGTTGCTTATTCAATGAAATGTTCAGCAGTGGACACTTTATTCGTGTTGCAATGTGTTTGTCACGGCGAAAACCGCAAGCCTGATCACCATGTGGACACAGGAAACAAATTCCTCAAAATAACTTGCATGATACCGTTAAACATGTTCCATTGTATTGTTTTCTTTCTCTCTTGCAACGTTTGTACAATGGAAATATAAATAATCTTCACCAATCCTCCTCCTGAATTTTTAAAATACTTTTTAAAATGCTAAGTATCAAATGATGATATTTTGATATTTAAATATTAATAAAAATTTATAAAAATTAATTAATTGTAATTAGTATTAGGAGAAAAAATAAATCGAAAAATGTTATTTCATGCTAAAAATAATTTACTTTATATATTTCTTCTTTTCGTTTTAACCTTTAAATATTAAAATATGTAGAAAAATTGAAATTTGAATGTTCGTCATAAATATTATAACCTAAATTTTAAGAATTATGATATAAGAATTAATGTCTTTCATCAAATTATTATTATAAATAACTATAAATAAATAATTAAAACTTTTTCGTTATTTATTATCGATGACGAAACTTATGGAACTTATTTTCAGTTATAACTATTATTATTGAAGAAAATTATTTTTTGGTTACAAATAATCATTATCAGTGACAGAAGCTCGTTTTGATTAAAATCAATATCGATGATACAATGAATTATAGAATTTATGTTTTTACAAAATAAAAATATATAAATATATTCTGTAATAGTTATTAGTTCCAGATTTAAAGATAATAGATTAAGTCAAATCTTGCCAATAAATTTCATGAATTTAAACAAAAAATGTTATATAAACATTGTTTAATATTTTATTAAAAAGATATAAATAAAAATACAAAATTCGAAGAGAACAATTAAGCGATATTTATCTATATTTTTATATTATATTTACTATTTGCAGTCATTGAATTAATATTGATTTTTGTTTAATATTAATCATTTCTACTGACACTAATTTTACTACTAAATATATATTTAATATTGTTAACAGCAATAATTGCGTCTATTACTGTTTTCTTCTAATTCCATATTTTTGTTTACAACTTTTGTATAGATCTATATTAACATATATAATATTTTTTACTTATTTACCATAGAATATATTGACAAAATTTGCCATCTTAAATCTAGGATATCTTGTGTATCCTATTAAATAAAAATCCACCATCCATTTTTAATGGACAATATGTTAATTCTTAAAGAGATTTCTCTATAATTTTGATTGTCCAAAAAAAAAAAAAGAAAAAAAGATACGATTAATTCATACTTCTAATTTAAATCGAGAGAAGAATCGTGTATCGTGTTCAAAGGGAAACAAAGCATGGCCGCGTAACGTTCTCATATCGTGTCATTTCGTTAACGTAATCCATCCTTTTGTTCTTTCAAATTCAAGGCTACGTTTCAGAACCGCGGCAACTCTGACACACTGTTGCCCCTTAATTGTTTTCGCCACAGAAGGAATTCATTGTTCCCGCGAATACATCTGTCCGTCCTCGCGTATATCGTTTCCCGTTGCTGATTGACGAACCAGATTAAGTCCATCCAGATTGCGCCTTATTTTCCATCCAGTTATTTTATACCGGGTAATCGCTTTTATTTATTTTTTTTTCCCTACTTTCTATAAGCTTCTATAAAATTTTAATTGAGAAATTTGGATAAATTGAGAATGTTTTTAATTATCAACAATTAATAGATTTATACGAAAATTTGAAGAATGTTTTCTATCGTAGATTTTTTAAATAAGAAAAACAATTGTGGAACGACAAAAAATGGCATATTTATTAACATTGGTAATTGAATTGTAATCAAATGAAAAGCTTAAATATTTAATAATAATTCTTTTCCACTTTTTTATATTTTTTGAAAGAAAATTTACAATGCAATTGTATGCGTTACTTACTGTAAAATATAAAACGAGACGTTCGTGTTTTCCCTACAAAATGTGTTAAACGATATTTGTATCTACAAGAAAATCACGAAATTAATTTGTTTAAAAGATGTATGCATTAATCTCACCTTAATAACTAAACGCTTTTTTACTATAAAATTTTATTTCTTCTTAAAAGATTAAAAAATATGTGCTACTTTCATTTCAATAACTAGCTCCTCTTCTTCCAACAAAGAATTCCAATTATTTAAAAAATTGGAGAAATATAATCTTCGAATTAATATATTACAATATATTTTCACTTTAATAATTAAAACTTCTTCTTCTTCCAACAAAGAATTCCAAATTTTCCACGGGGGAAACACAATTCCCAAAAGTGGCGTAAATGATCCATTATTTTCAATTCATATTATCTCCAATAAGTTAAAGCTTCAATTATCCTCGCCATAAACTCCCATCTCCCGCTTTACCATTGAAGAACCGATATTGCACAACTTAAGAACAATCTTTATATTAATCCCCGTAGTTATGGTAACGCGCAACCCGGTCTTGGTCTTCATATCCGTGGATGATACAAGTTCAGAAAAACGCGAAGAACAAACGATCCTCTGTTGTTCGATAGAGGGGATAATGGGCACGAGGGAGCGTCGATTGAAAATTGCTGCCTCTCCTCCCACTCCAGTTGCAAATTGTTCACGTTCCATCGTATAACCGTATACGATGACATGCATGTACGTATTGTGCGTACTATGCGTGCCAGACAATAAATGGATGAAAGAAGTCTCGTGAAAGAAACGCGGATTTGATTCGAATATAATTATCAATTAATTTTTTAGATATTAGAAATTAATTTTTATTCTTTGTTTAATTTATATCTCGTGTTACATCAAGTTCAACGAAATGAAAAATAAATATTTTTTTTTTTACTAAAAATAAGGAAATCAAAATTACATAGTAATTAAATTGATTGAATTTTTAAAGAATTTCATTCATATATATTCGATGTCGCATTACTCTGATCTTATTTTTAGCTTTATCTTATGATAAGAAAAAGAAAGTGGACTGTAACATATCTCTGTCAAATTCATATCAAATATTACATAATGCTATACATGTCTAAAGTTAAGTTAATCTAAAGGAAGTATCTGAAAATTGAAAATTGCAGCATTTTTTCTTTAATGAATGTATAATTATAGCAACAATTACAAAGCAAAATCGTTGTCAATGAATTCGATAATGTAAAAATCATATATTATCAAATTAATACAAAAGATTTTTGTATATTTATTATGTAATATATTTATATTGTTCAGTTTTTAATTATAATAATAGGATTTTTCTTGGAATGTAAAAAATAAACACCAGATATTAAAAATATTTCGAATCCATTAAATTTAAATAAATAAAATATTATTTTCAAAATGTTACTATTATTGTTTAATTTTTTTATTAAAAAACTAATTCTATTATAATGCAAAACCACAAACAACAAAAATATTTTACATAATAAATATTTACAATTTTTTATCTTTCATAATTATTTATTGAATAAAATAATTATAAAAAAAAAATAGTGAACTTACTAATTTTGTTATACTGTATATTTCGTGTTAAAAAAATAAAAATCGCAAAGATAAATTTTTCTACATTACAAATGAGAGAATAACACGAAGGATTACGAGGATTAAATATATCATCTTTATACTGTTCCACGATATTTCTTGTGAAGTACATAAGCATATAGAAGATCACATATAGATAGAAGAAGATTTTGCAAGTGTAGCACCGCGAAGATGGCCTCAACAACAAACTGAAAATCGTGAAAACGATGGCTCCAGTCTAATGATGCCTCGTGAAACGATTGAATAAGCGAAGAGCAAATAATTACCAAGGGGAAACCGTTCTTATACTTGCATTATAATTAGAGTGGGTTTAATGAGTCTGAGAGGATGTTGCATTAGCGAATTATTATTAGAATATGAAATCTACAGTAAAATCGACAATAATGTCTTGAAAAGTTGGTACAGTTATTGCGGTTAACTGAATTGATTAAGTTTTTATCGAGATTTGATTGTGTTCAAGATGAATATGAAGATTAATAGTGGTATCTTTTTACGCGAGTTTTTCTGGAAAGATTGTGCAAGTTCTCTGGTTGATTGGTTTGAATTTCTAGGAGATAGAGTTTGAGAACGTTCGAGCAAAGTGTTTTTTTTTTTTTAATTCGAATTGACGGGAACGTGAATTTGCTCACGTACATCCCTTTGGTCTCTGCCAAAGAGAACCAAGGCTGCGTTTACTTTCGATTCGTAAAGTCGTCCGACTTCTAAAGGAGACAAGGTTTAAATTCGTGTTCTTACTTTTGAAACACTTTCCTCCTCGCTACAATTCGCGTGTGTCTTCCTTTGTACAGCGACGAGATGTGTGTTATTCGATTCTTTTTTTTTTTTTTTTNTGTTTTTGCGGTCTGCGAGCAAGCGAGGGATTAAGTTAAGATTAACTTGGTAACTTGACGCTTATTACGAGGTTTAAAACGGAAGTTGTTCGTGCACTTGTTAATTTCTCCATAAAACGATCTACTCTATGGCAGGCAATTTTTTTTGTTCCAAACCTGTTCTTCTACTATTTGAGATAAATTAGTATTAAATGAGAAATAAATCCAGGGCTCTTCGATAATCGCAACTGATAAGAAAAAGGATGGACGATTAAAGATATAATCCTATATGAATCATAAATTCCATCATTTTTTTAAATTAAAGTATTTATTTTAAATTAAAGTAAATTAAAGTAAAGTACTAAATATATTAAATAAAATAATGAATATTGAAATAAACTAAATATGTAATATCAAAATTAATTAATAATCGTATGATTATTCTTTAAAAATCATAGATATTTGCTACTATGATTACAAACTTCTTCTTCCAAAATAATAATCTTCTCAAGAAAAAAGAAATTATTTTTTATTCTTTTATTATTCAATATAAATATATTTATAAATAATAAAAAAAAATAGCATGTGAATCAACTTAATATTTTAAATTGGATTTGAAAGAATATTTTATAAATAAAAAATTTATTAAGTAAATTTATTTGTTGTTTTTATAAAAAATGAAAAAGATTTTGTTCTATTCAGAATTGTGATTGTAGTTCGCCTGCAAAATATTAATAAACATTGGAAAAAATATCTAGACAAAAATAATATTATATACAGTAGCTCCAAAAAATATTGGCAAAAAAGATGTCTTTAAAACACGATAACTTTTTTACTTGATCATTTAATAATTTGATTTAACAACTTGAATTGGTTTTTTAAGAAGTTAGAGAAATTAATGGTATATAAAAAAAAAAATCTTGAAAAAATTATCGTGTTTTAAAAGTTTTTTCATCTGTGCCTGTAATGAAAATTTAAAAAAAAACATATTCTAAAGATTTATTTTTAATTTCGATGAAGTTTTTATAATGTATAATATAATTGACATAAGTCTACATAAAATATATTTCTTAAATTATATCTGAGTCTTTAATGAATCGGATACAAATATTGAAAAAAAATAACAATCCTTTTAAAATTTCTTTTATACATTATCTTATAAAGTAAACTAATCTTTTTAACTTCTCAGAATAAATCAAATCGTTAAGTCCAATTTTAAAAAAAATTATCGTGTTTTAAAAGATATGCCAACAAAATTATTGTAAATAGTATCATTTCATATTTATATTTGTTTTAAAATCAAAGATACACGATTCTCAAAAACTTGAAATTTCTTATCAATTTTGATAAAAGTTGAATCGTGACGAAAAATTGTAAAATTAACACGATCCAATTCGGGTCCAAATTTTCGTGTCACAGTCGTCTGGTTAACATAGCGTCGAGAGATGAAGGATAATCCGAGAGATCAGCGACACAACCCTCTTCCCCTCTACTCTTTGTCGTTCCATCGTAATAATATTCTACTTTGTTAACGTGTTAACTTGGTAGCCATGATCCGTTTCCACGCACCGGTGCGCTCAACTACGCTCAACGTTTACGCGGTCGTCGTCATCGTCGTCACGCTGGAAATCCAAGAACGCATCCAACATGACGACGATGATGATCCCACGACACGTAATTCTTCGTATCATTCGTGATCCTTTCCCCTCTCCCTTTTTTTTTCATCCCCTCTTCTTGAGATGATCGGTGTTGCGACACACGATACGCACGATGGGTCATCTAGGATTTCAGAACTTGATGGATTTAATTGTTCCTGGTGTTGGCCACGTCCCACATGGATCGTGAAATATACGTTATTTGTGTTTGTGGACATGATTAAAAAAAAAGGAGTAAATCGATGAAATTGGAATTTAAGATATTGATCGAATCGATTTTTTGCAATTATGATTTTTTTTAAGATTATGGATATTTAAGAATAATATGAGCAAAAAAGGAAAGAATATCGGAAATTGAATTTTAGTATTAATTTGTATTAAATCGATTTTTTATTCTTATTTTGAGATTTTAGGAGATTTAAGAAATTCTGAGTAGAAATAAAAAAGAGAAATATCGGTGGAAAAAAATTCTGAAATTTTTGTGATATTCATTTCATATTGATTTTTGGTAATTATGATTTTGAAAGTTTTGAATATTCAAAAAAAAAAAAATATGAAACAAAGAAAAGAATATCGATGAAATTGAATTTTGTCGATTTTAATATTTATGAATTTAAGATTTTGAAAAATTTAAATATTCTAAATATTGTAAAATATAAAATATTTAGCTTATAATGTAATAGCTTAATTTATGAAAATTTTGTTGTTTTATTTATTGGTATTCTGGAGATAATAAAGACATTGAAATAGACAAAAATATAATGTATTTGCACTAGATATTTTAAATCTTCAGAATTTTTTCTTTTTCTTTGCTAATTATTTCATAATTGTTTCTTATATTGATACTTTGTGTTTAAAAAATAATACTTTGATGTTAAAAATATTGAGAAATTTAAGTAATCAATGGTTATTATATAATATTTATGTGAGAAGCTTATAGCTTAAGCCTTAATGAATTCCTTTCATAACGATTTTAAAGATTTATATAGCCAAGGCATAATGTGAAATATTAACACAACAGATTTTCAGGAATTTTTCTTTTTTCACCTTTTAACTACTATTAACTAAGAATGCAACTACCTTTTTTTTTTTCGAGCAGGATAATGCATTCCTTATGGAAATTAAAATTAATTCAGCTCATTAGATAGATTGAATGTAAAAGTACAAACCATCTGATTTCATATTCAGATTTCATTCACAGCAATTTTCTTTCGTAACGATACTTCTTGCGAGCGTTAGATACTTTCATTAATTCTATTTTCCACCAACTCCATCAAACATTTTTGAGGCAATACGAAAGTAACTAACAGAATACTGATCGAGAATACAGTTCGATATACAATTCTAGTTCTAATAATCTTGGTTCGAATCGTCGACTAGTACCAGTTCCTCGTTGTACATAAAACGATAATAATCATTGCTGCAATCGTCTAAAAGAGCTAATTCGAACCGTAATAAAAGAAATTATAGGAACGAACTTTCTGTTGCGAAACGTGCTGTCCTCTCTTACTCGAATGATCGTCCATCTTTTCCAAGACCAACATTTATTCGAAAATTTTCTTATCTCTGAACTATTATCGAGATTAAAAGTATTGAAATATTCATACATGTCTTTGTATTGCTGATATCTATAACTGTATGATTAATTCGTTAAAATCCAATATTATAATTATATTATATTAATGTGATGTTTTATTTGTCATTTCTTTCCAATTAATTTATATTTTTGAATTGTATTTTTTTATATTATGATTACGAAAGAAATTTCAAAAATTAATTTCTTTTTTTCTTTATTTCCTTAAATTTTAAAATATTCTTTCTAAATTGTAGAAACGATTCTGTTTCGCGTTGATTTCTATTTTTCTATCTTTTATAAAAGATTCTCTTCGCGGATCTAAATTATCCAAGGTTCATTTCGAAGGTTTCACTGCAAGATTTCCGAAATCCAAGGTCCCGTCAAAATGGATCACGATGATATGCAATGAAATCGCAATCTCTAGAAGGACTAAGAGAGCAATCGTGCGGAACCACGATCGATCGAATGAATCGCTATTGTTATGATAGATACTCGATGAATATCGTTTTTTGCATTGAGAAGATCGTTACTTTCAAATTGTGCGAAGAACTGCAAATTTTTATCAGATTTATTGATTGCAAAATGTTTATGATAGATCATATTCTATATGCAAATTGATTATATGAAAATTTTATTGTTAACTATAGAATTACCAATGTATATAAATAGTTGATTACAAGTTGTATTAATTTTTCTGAAAATACCCGTATATTTCTTATAATTGCAAACTAAAAAAAAATCGAAAATCAGTTATTTCGTTGAATTTAGAAATTTTTTTAATATTTAGGAAATTCTTAAATTTTAATAATTTAATTTTTCAAATGAATAAATTTGGATATAAATTTAATAATAAAAAGAAATCGATTTTGAAAAGATGATAATTATGTGAACTTAAACTTAACAATTTAAACTATAAAAATATAAAATTATATAATTATATAATTTATATAATTTTTCAATGTAATTGAATAGAGAAAATTGATTGTGAATGTAAAAAAGATTTTAGAAATTTAAGAAACAAAAAATTTCTAATATCAAAGAACACATTTAATAATTTTAATCGTTCTTTAATTCCAGATCAAAGTGCCTTTGAAAGTGAACTTCTCAGCCAGGCCCAAGGACGTGTCGGTGACGATCACGAAAAAACGATTGACCTGTGGCATCAAGGGTCAACCGCCGATCATCGACGGTGATTTTCCACACGAAGTCAAAGTCGAAGAATCCACCTGGGTGATCGAGGATGGAAAAATGTTGCTTCTCAACCTGGAGAAGGTAAGTGATGCAAGCAAGCGAGCAACTCGATGCTGGATACGCGGCCTTGTCAAAACGAGGATTCCAACGATGCTATCGCTTTAGCGATGAATTTCTGACGGATGATATCGGATACGCGAAGAATTCGTTGATTTGACGTGACCATGAACGATCAGAATAACGTATAGAGAGTTTGGTGAAGTGTGAATCGTGATCGTTTAACGAGAAAATTGTTCACTTGATATTTTTATTGACACGATTCGGTGGCATTATTGATATTTTAATTGATCTTGATAGATATTCCATTTAATAAAGCGTATTTAACAAAGGTAAAGATTTTGATTCTTTCTGAAGTCGATAGGTTTATAAGTCTCTTTCTTTTTAATAATATTTTACGTTTGTAAAAGTTGATTTTGAACTTTTCGAACTTTAATAGATATAAGATTTGATATATATATAATTAATTGTGGATAACGTGGACCAGGAAAATTGAACTATAAATATTTTTTAATACCATAAATCTGTTAATTTCTTTCTGATGTAATTAAATTATTAAAACATTTATTAAAACATAAATTTTATATTATATACCCAATTATATTCATTGCCTTGTTTCTCTTTGATTAATTTATAAAATTATTGTGCAATGTTTCCTGATTTCACATTTCATATTTTTTTAATTTTCTTTATTACCAATTAAACTTAAATATTTGAAACAAATTAACTTTCAACTTTCAGATATTAATGCAATACGCTTCCATCTTATTTCTATTTTACGATCACTAAAGGCAAGAATCTTCGACTGTTTTCACAGGTGAACAAAATGCAATGGTGGGCGCACGTGGTAACCTGCGATCCGGAGATCAGCACGAAGAAAGTGAACCCAGAGCCGAGCAAGCTTTCCGATCTCGATGGTGAAACCAGAGGCCTCGTGGAGAAGATGATGTATGACCAGAGACAAAAGGAACTGGGTTTGCCAACGTCCGACGAGCAGAAGAAGCAGGACGTGATCAAAAAGTACGACATCAAGTATCACGAGCACACATAAATCAGCATAAATATCATAGAGATATCTAACAATCTTAAATTTTTCCTTCCAGATTCATGGAACAGCATCCAGAGATGGATTTCTCCAAGTGCAAGTTCAATTGAAACGGTTCCAATTAGATAGAGGGCCGAATATTCAAGGTGTTGTTGTGAAATTGATAATACAAAAGATAAAACAGATGATATATTATCGATATATATCCAATCGCGAAATCCAGAAAAGCTCTTTATGATACTCTTGTTAATTGTCACTGTGGTGAAGTTTTCTGCACCTGCTTTATCGTACGGCCATCAGTTTCCAAAGCGTAAAAGATGGCGCCACGATCCATGCCACGATTGGATCGTGGTTACGATAAAAGGATTCATCGTTTCCTTTGTCACAACGCTCACTTGATGATTCCATTTTCTCTCTCTCTCTCTCTCTCTCTCTCTCTCTCTTTTTTTTTTATACCTATCTTCAAACCGTTCCTTTTGATTACTGCTCCAAAGGTAGCAGAATCAATCTGCACAAATATGTATATCGTATGATTTTTTCACATTACGTTTCGTATAATTGAATAAAGAGTTTAGAAATGAAAAGATTTTTTTGTATTCGATTCCTGAAATTGACAATATTCATTCCTGTTTGATAAATCCGATTCATTTCTATCTATCATCTAGTCGTGTGAAATAGTCTCTCATCTACAATGTCTTCATCTACAATGTGACATCGTATCGGTAGAAAGGAAAAGAGTAATAAATGGCATTCGCTTTAAGTGGCAATAATTACTCGTTTCAAAATGATTACTCGTTCTTATACCTAATTAAAAGTACACTGGATATTGTTCTTAACTTAAACATCACTGAACAGTTAATAGCACTGAGCACGATAATTAGAACCAAGCACATGAGCGTTATGAAAGTTTTAATTAAAGTCATCGGTTTCTTTCATCACTCTGCTGATCCAGCGAACATAGTTCGACATTCTTGCGTAAATTCCAAATTTCCCTCGTTTTCCACATCCTTCGCCAAAACTGGTAATGCCAAAAATGGTCCAGGGCCGATTGGGTCTTCTAGGATCTTGGCACAGAAGAGGACCTCCGCTATCTCCTGCGCAAGAATCCATTTTCCCGCGACGATATCCGGCGCAAAACATGTTATCGGTGATTCTGTAGTCTACATAAACATCTCGACATGCTTCTGAAGATACTATAGGTATCTGAAATGGAAGATCGAGTGAAAAGTTAGATAAAATTTTTAAATCAAAGATTTTAATCCTTATTAAGTTAAAAGACTTGAAATATTAAATTTAGATTTTCCGTTCTTTCAAAATCGTTATTAATGATCATTATTAAGTCCAATGACACATAAATGTAACTTACTCGTGCCTCGTGAAGAATGTCAGTCCCGAAGTCATCGGTGACTCGCGACTTTCCCCAGCCAATAATTGTGCATAATTGATTGGCAGGTAGAGGTTGGTTAGGCGCCGGAAGGCAAGCAATTCCTCTGGACGGCGACGCTGTTAAAGTGACCGGAAGACGAAGCATTGCAACATCATTGTCCACTGTGTCCGCATCGTATTCCGGATGTATCGTGACTGAATCCACCTGGGGGGAAAAGAATTAAAATAAAATTAAAATTCTCCAAAAATATTATTTTTTATTAATTTATAAAACGTTGAGTACTCTTAATTCCAATTCAGTGCCTTCTTTCACTGTCAAATCGTGTTCACCAATGCGAACATAAAGCCTCTTTCTGATGCAGTGAGCAGCAGTTAATACCCATCTTGGAGAGACTAATGTACCTCCGCAGAAAGCTTCCTATAAAAATTATTACAACGATCAATCGTGAAATTATTATTTAATAGACGAACGATCCTAATTTTTGCAATAACTTACACGAAATCTGTTCAATACGGCCACTTGCCATGGCCAACTTCCCGGAGTCGATGGCCGTCCACCGATGATCCTTGTAAAGTAAGAAAGACGAGAAGTTTTTTGAATACTCGGGACGCCACATTTCCAAATATTAGAATTTTTCTCGGGGATGAAACTGTCCACCGTGTTGGGATTCAACTCGAACTCGTCTAATACTGTATCTGTGAATTATAAAAAAATAATGAATATTCTTTCAAAAAATGAAATAGAATAACGAGTGAATAGAATACTTTAAATTTAATTCACCATCTTCTTCTTGATTCCCACGAATTTTTCGATGAATCCATCTTTGGCAGAAGCTACCTTCGACGTAACAATAAGCACTTTCCCTTATCACATCGCGTCCGCAAATCCCAGGTTTCTTGCACCACCTTCCATTATTTAAATTGGAAATTACGAGATATAGAATTTTTATAATCGATCAAAATTATTATGATTTCGTAAACGAAGTAATGAATGCTACATTCACCTATGACGTTGAGTAGTGCATAATCTCGTACAAGGTGACCATTTACTCCACTTTCCGTAATACCCTACAGATTGGTCCTTGCCTCTCTGTCTGCCTTGCCTAGGTGCAGCTTCTTTTCTAGGCATCTAATATCAATCGATTAATTCATAATTAATTTCAGAACAAAAAATGTCTCTTACATATTGAACTCAGTTTTTAGAAATACGATGAAAATGTATTGAAAATCTTACCTGAATGACGTGAAATTTATCATTTTGTCGATGACCTCTTCGTTGATGTTGCTTGCACCTTCTCCACCTACTTTTTCTATTGTGTTGACAAGTTCGTTCTTCCTACATAAAATAATATAAATGAAATATTTCCAATGAAATAAAATGAAATTCACAAGCTCACCTTAAGTATCGTGGTACCACATTTTTTCTTCTCGCGACACCTTCGAACGCGATTCTGCGTGCAGTGTCGATCGCACACACTCCATTCGCTCCAATTTGTGAAGTACGACAACTTTGTGGATCCTAAAGTGTTTGTATTTTTAATACAAGAATAATACAAGAAGATATAAGAATTAAAAGAAGAAGAGAAAGGAATTTGAAAAACACTTACTGTTCTTTGGTAATTGTTCCACAACAGAATCCTGATCGACCACGCGTTGCCAGCTAATGCTATTGTTCCCGTTGGTCACGAACGTCCCGTTTCCGCTCTAAAATTAGCAAAGAGTAACGTGTAATTAATTATCGATACCTGAAAGGGAGAACGCGATCGTGACAACTCGTTAAAATGATTATAAATATATAATTACTATAAATAGGAAAAAAAAATATTTGTATAAAAGTTGCAAAAAATTTTATTATACGTACACATATGAAGAAATGTGTGCAGGAAAAAGCAATTCTGGCGTGTTCATCACGTAGGCAGATCGTTGCAAAAATAATCTGAGATTAACAGCTATGAAGTGAACTAATAGATGCTGCACCGTGTTCGCGCTGATGCGTCTCGAGGATTTCAATTGAAGATGTTAAATTGTGGTGACTTACGTTGTGACATGTTACTGACATTTTGACTTAAATGAAAATTTATCTCTTTTATGATTCATATTCATATGTTTTTTTCTTTTATAATTGACAGTGATTATAGCATAATTCTAAATTTTTATTTAAAACACATAAAATAATTTACAATTGATTAAATCTAAATATTTTTATTTTTATCATAATATAATATTATATATTGATATAATAATATAAATTTTATCTTTAATAATATTTTAATTTGTTATTTTAATGATTAATAATTATAATTGAAAAAAATTTATACACTTTTCCAATTTTTATTCTATGATATATATTTTAATTTTAATTAATAATTCAATCCATCGTTTCATTGATAATTTCATTAATAATATATGATCAAAACTTTGTTAGTCGTAATCTTAAGGAGTTTTGTGTATTCTAAAGTGAAAATCTATCGAAAAGAAAACTATTGCTAAAAGGAAACTAATTGTAAATCTATATTTAATAGCATTCAAAGAAAATCTAGCCTCTTTATTCCCAATTCAGAAAAAAAAACCTAACCAATTACCATTAATTTGTAATATTTTCTTATATCCGTTGAATATATGTTTAACAACCCATTATTTCTCTCGCGTCAACCATTTGTCGTACGTCAAAAAGAAAGGTTCGTGAAAAAGTTGCTCGAGACAGAAACAGAAGAAAAAGCAATAAAAGTTTGAAATCAAGTCTTCTGATGTGCGGATCGTTTTTTTCGAAAGAGCAAAATAAAAAAGCACGAACAATTACTCGTTCTTAAGTAAAGAGTTAATAGACCAGTTGCTGACGTTGCTGTCAACCATCTCGAGCATCGTCCAGCATTCTCCAAGGCTGTAACGATCAGCACGCGGCACTAAACTCAATTTGCCGGCTCGTAAATGGCACCGCGACGTAACCGGCGTCGTTGCTCAATGTCATCGGCGCCGGTGGTTACGATAATTCTAAGATTTGATCATATGGAGAATTTTATGAGTATCGTTAAATCTAGAAACGTATTTTGTACGTGTAATTTCATTAATTAGATGGATTGAAAAATATCAAAATATCATCTTTTTTACGAACTTATGGATTATCGTTGTAAAAATTGTACACAAATTGTCAGAATATTCAATTCAAACTGTAATTTTTTCTATGGATCTAATTGGAAATTGATAGATGTCATCGTCAGAATTGTAAATTTAATTTGTATCGTTTAATTTTCAACGATTACTCCCAAAATAGTACTTTCTTGTAGATATAAATGGGCATTTATTGAAAATTTCGTTAATAATTTTTAATGAATTTTAAAAAATGGTAACTTCTTTGTGGATCTAATAAAAAATTGATAGATATCTTCATTAAAAATTCTGTAAATTCAATTTGTATTATTAATTTTCAACGACCATTCCCAAAAATGGTACTTTATAATGCATATAAATAGTTTTATTGAAAAATATATTAATAATTTTCGATGAATATTCTATGGATTTAAGTGAAAATTATTGAATTGGATTAATTATCATCAGAAATTTTATAAATTTTATTCATATGATTAATTCTCAGTGATCATTCTCAAAATGGGAATTTCTCCCATTAATATAGATAAAAATTAATGCTATGATAAAAATACTTTTTGTAATACTAATTATGGATCTTAATTTTTTTCGATTTTAGAATACTTTTAAAATTATAATCAATAAATATAATAATTTCAAAGAAAATGGATCACACCCTTCTTCAATTCAACCCATTATCCATTGCCCATTATCCTAGACAATAGTTGGAGCAAGGCAACGACAAAGTTACTTCATCGAGGTCGTCTTAAGAAATTCAATATTAGATTAGTCGATCATGGTTAATATCTTACAGGGTGGGTACACTCAGCGTGGGCCTAATTATCCCCTTTACTATTTGAAGGTAAAAAACATATTAATATAATGAGACAATAGACGAGTGATGTCATGGGATGTATGAAACGCGAAGGTAATCTACTTTTTGCGAACTAGTTTCTGTAGACCTTTGGTTTCCTTAACTCGTCACGATATCTTTTTTAACTTAATTGTCTCGAGTTTTTTTCCTTTGACCTAGATTATTAGCATAATTAACAATATTTTCAATATAAATTCACATGTTTGTTTGATAAAAAAGAAAAACATTTTTTTATTTTTTTTAACAAAATTATTTTTCTACATTATTAATCTTTATATGTAATTATATCTTTTAATTATTATTTAGTACTTGAAATTTTAATTTATTAATTAATAAATTATAAAATGATAAATAATAAAGTTACAAAATTTTCTCAAGTGAAAAAAATATTTTTTTATTTTTTTTAACAAAATTATTTTTCTACATTATTAATCTTGTAATCATATTTTTTAATTATTGTTTAATATTTGAAATTTTAATTTATTAATTAATAGATTATAAAATGATAAATAATAATAATACTGTGCTAAGTGTCTTTAATGTCAAATAATAATATAATTTTTTTTTTCTAAAACTAAAATATTGAAAAAAATCAATATTATCTTTCAAAAGAAAATTGATAAAAAATTCAATAATTTGAACAAATATAAATCCCACGAATGCAAAACGAATCTTGAAATCATTGGACTTTATGATGTCATTGCATGGATCACGACAATTGCATTGGTTTCATTTAAATGAGGTACAATAATTTCGTTGTTCCACTCGAGTTTATGATCCGATTAATTCTGTCCGCGCAAAGAACCTCTTAAATGTATGCAACCCGAGAGTTCAGGGTTAATGATGTTCCTGTATTGCACAATTAATTTCTTTGAATTGTCTGCAAAAAGAAAACAGGTTTTCGCTCGATTTCCTTGCTCACCACAAGTAGATCACGTCAAGAATTTAAATTTAATTTAACTTGTAACTTGTTCAGTTTAATTCACTTTTTTTTTTATTATAACATGTTAAATTATCTTATCTATATGTCTGAATTTAATCATCTTATGAATTTAATTCATAATGATTTTATGGAAGAACTATGTAATTGCATAAATTTTCTTTTCTTTTTTTTGTCATTTTTACAAATAGAAGATAAGTAAAAAAGTAGAAAAGTTAAAATTAAATTTATTAGTATAGTATTCTATGATAAATTTGTCCATGTTGTTCATGTTCTTTATATCAAGTACTGACAAATTATATAAATATATATCTTTTTGTTTTATAACCTTGCTATTTTCTAAATAATTTAAATATTTTTTTTACTATAAAACTCTTCTTTATTAGAAAATTCAGATACATGTACAATCAATCAAAAATGTCTTTATATACTATTTTAGAAAGAAATTTATCTATCTCTTATCTAAAAATTGATTTTAATGAAAAATTGTGTATAATATATTATATATAAAGTAATTTATTTTTTGACAGAAAATTTTTTTAAATATATAAAATCAATTTTAAAAATTTTTTTATGTTTTGTATACAATTCCAATATAATTTGAAAATATTTTTTAGAACAGGATAATAGAGTATTAAAACTTAAATATTTTATAATCTAAAATCTTGTTCTATCTCATATCATTACAAAATTACATTTAAAAAAAAAAACATAAATGATATTCAATGTTTAATTTAAGAATATACTTCACTATCTCAAAATAATATTTATTAATGATTCCACTAATAAAAAAATATTTTCATAAACATATAAATCATTATAATGTATTTACCCATAATGTTTCATATAAAATAGAATAATTACTGATTTTAACAATAAAATTTATTAATTGAATTCTCTAAGGTATATAAAAGATTTCTATATTTTTATATCCTTGATCTTTTAAAAGTTTTGACAAAATTTTGCAAACATTGCCAACTTGAATCAATCATAAATTGCATTAACCATCTTTGAGAAATATGAATTATTGAAAATCCATTCAAGTATGGTATCTCAAAAATATTCAAAATATGAAAATTATTCGAGGTAATAAGTTTCAGAGATCAGATTCTTCGCTTCTTCCGCGACACGGTTGTCGAAGTGAAGTAGAAGAAAAAGAAGTGGATGGTTAAAAGAAAGAAAGGAGAGGAGAGGAGGTTGTCTACATGAGGAATTTGTATGCGTTGCGGTGAACATGGCCAAACTAGGCTCAAGTCCGCGGTGCCTTGCATCTTCCCGATGGAATCGCAAAAACCGCGTGCCACTCGCGTGGTAGAAACGATTCCTAAGGATGGAGACCGACGAAAATTGTTATTATTATATCGACAATTGTCAGCAAGAAATCGAAATTAGAGAAAAAAAGGTTTATCTTACTCGAAGAATTGACCACGAGCATTTTCTTGGTTGGTTTGCAAATGTATCGAGAATTCCGTTGGATCATACCAGAAATGATTCACTGGCATTACGTATGCAATACCTTTAATACCGTTTCGTATTCAAAGCATCTCTGAACAGCACCCTACCAAGACACATTCCGAAGACACATTCTGCTCTCACCTGTATTCGTCTGCACCTTATGCAGGTGTAATACTATGTCTTGAGTATGAGTGATTGTTTATTTTGTGGAAATTAAAAATAGTATTTTTATACATTTATGGAAAATGTCGTATGAATGGTTTAGAATAAATCACATTAATCTTAATCCTCGTTTTAATTCTCATTCATAGAAGATCTCTAAATATCTCTAAATATTAAGATTCTACTTATCGTTAGATAGATAGAAATTATAATTATTACTTTATTAAATTAAATATTTTTATCAATTTTAATCTAAGTCAATATTTTAAAAATATTTTAAAAATACGAGTTATGATTTCTTAAAAATTTTCTACTATTCATTCTCTTCTTCAAATGTATAATAATCTGCAAGATTGTATTTTATAATATATAATGTTCATTCAAGTAATTGTAACGAAAGAATTATAAAAATATTATTATAATATTACTAGTCATGGGTAAAATTAGCAGAGTATTAAAGCTTGAGATTCTCTCCAGACATTTTTGAATCCCAAACATCCATTTCTCTCTCAACATTCCTTTATATCTTCAAAACCACTCTATAAAACGTGCACTTCACAAATCATTTTCCTTCTTATTATTAACCAAAAAGCACACTTACACGATTACTTACAAGACTCTACTTTTATTAAGGATCTTCAATATCTCAAAAATAATTCTAAATAAAATATTTTGTGTTTTCATCATTAAAAATCTTTGATATAAAAACCAAAAGCCACTTTATAAAACAAAGTCCTTAATTAGCAACTTAAAATCAAGTCACTGTCAAGAAACCAATGATTAGAGACGAATAAAAAAAAAAAGAAAACGAGAGAAAAGATATTACATCACCATTCTCAACATTTAAAAACCATTTTACAAAACGCATCGCAATTCATCATTCCTCCTATTATAAACAATTCAAAAAGAACAATTATCCACAAGATGGGCATTATCTTCCCAACGAAATCAAAATAAACGAATAAAGAGAGAAGAGAGGGAAGAGGAGAGGGAAAAAAAAATGAATCGCGTCGCCATTTTCGCCGCCGAGAATCGAGATGCAGTATATCCCGATCCTGAAGAAGGGCCCGGCAAAAAGAGGGTCGATGAAAAAAGAAAAAAAGAGGAAGGATCGGGCCGCGACAACGTCGATGGAAAGAGGCCGACGCGACGACCATGCCGAAGAAGATGGATAAGGTTCAGAAGCAATGACATTCGTTTCGCGAACTGACGCCCTGGCTATACCGTAGATGGTAGCGCGGCCGGTGTGTCCAATGTCCGAAAATGGCCGTTGATTTCTTCCCAGTGGCTACCGTGGATTTAATACTCGCGGCCGAACGATGGAACGCTCGCTATGGCGCGATCGCGGCCTGATTTATGTGCTGGTGCGCGCGGATCCGAAGGCCAAGGTCCTTGTCCACCTACTATGGTCAGGATGACGTCTGGTACCGGAGACGTCGTCGGCGTAAATCGTGCCTACGTATATTCGCTTACATGAGAATTCCCCGAACGAACAAGTCGCCGCTGTCACTCTCCGCTGCCTGATTTTCCTTGGGTTAATCTGTGCCCCCCTCCTCGTTTAATTGCCGTCGGTGAGTCTTTGTACTGAGACGGTTCGAGTACGGCAGGATTGTACTGATGCTTTGCTTCTGTCGCGTCGAGAGCCACTCGTGTATAAAAATGTTTTACAGTTCTCGGTATGCTTTTGTGGACTAACAGGGTGCAATGAATGAAATTTTTTATTTTGAATTTATAGTGAAATGTTTGTAGTATTTTCGAGAGTTCGTTTGAAGAGAGGGGGAGAGGATGAAAAATGTATTGAAAGAAAGTTGAAATAATTTTTTCAGAATTTTTGAAAGCTTAGAATATTGAAAATATTGTTAGAATTAAAGGAAAGGTATTGTTGAGGATTTTTAAGGTTATTATAAATTATATGATTTAAAATGAAAAATTTTTGTCAATATTTATAGTTTGGTTAATGGATACAATCTATATTTCAAAACTATTTCAAATTATTTTTGTAACTTGTATTTTTTATTATATCTAATAAATGTTATCAATTATGTTTATCATATAGAATATATACAGAATAAAAATTAAATATCCTTTCTTCTGGGTGACTTTTAGGTGAATCTAATTTAACCTATGTTGTTAGGTATAGTCACCTATGACCTAACAATAATGATTAGTAATTGATTCAATCATTGTCTAAAATCATCTCATACATTATCTCCTATTAATATTAAATTGACAACATATTTTCAGAACAATACTTTTATATCTTAATCATATCTGAAATATTAATTGTTTCACATTCCATTTATATTCTTTTCAAAAATTAACTAAATCTCCATTGTTAAACAGATAAATAATTCTTAGAAAACTTTAATTCTAATATTCTAATTAATTGATTCTAGATCAACAGTTCTTAACACAAAAATCATCATTAATTTTCTTTACTTTACACAAAGGATTGAAAATTATATTTTTGAGAAATTTCTCATATATATTTTTTTATATTCCCCAGTTTTACTATTGGATTAGACTTTGACTTGTAATTGATATAACTTTATTTTCTATTATTATCTCTATAATTATAATCATAATATAACTTTATTTTCTATCGCTTACACGATAAAAAAAGAAATTAGAAAATACCATTTTAAATGATCTAAGAGATATTTACTATTCATCGCAGAAATGGTTGTGCCTTGTTGCACAAATGAGGCACAGATAAGAAGATCGGAGAATACAGATCCTCTTACATAGCCCGTTGAATCTTTTGGGCTGGGCCCGAGTTAGCGTCGCAGTCACGGTACGCTAGCAGTCTGCGTAAATGTCATTCGTGGCTTTTTAAACGAACCGTAACAGCACCGTGACTGGATAGCCACTGTTCTACCACTGTTACGCGACATTTCTCCAATGCACCCGGCCAATTTGTATTCCTATTTATACAACCCATTCCTATTCGACAACTAACTCTCAAGTGGAAAGTTCATTTCCTAAGATAAACCTGCCTTATTAAATATATAATCGATTAAGATCGGCATCGATCAGAAAATTCGAAATTGTTGTGTTTCCATTGTTGTGAAACGATATACACCGTGGGACGTTCCGCGATATTGCACGGGGTTGTTTTACGCTTGTGACGATTCAGAGGAACGATTTCTCGTCATGCGACTCTCGTCCCTTCTGCGAAGACTCGAGGCATTTTGCGAAAGAACGCGGTCTCGGACAACGTCTGCGGATTAACGATCGGTCTGTCCACTGCGAGCAGATTCCACTTCTCGTATGGGACATGCTAGGAGCCTTGTCCGCCAAGATTTCTCAAATATTTCTTCCTTCGTTCGTTTTCTAAAGCCACGTTTTTCTTTCTTTCTTTTTTTTTTTAAAAAGATATCTGAAGTAGAAACTGAAGTTGTTTCGTACAAAATCGAACACTGAATAAATTTGAACTAGAAAAAATATATTGGAAATAGTTGCTCGAATTTATACGACACGAGCGCGTAACATTGTTCCGTGCAAATAAAGGCGAAATTATAGTTACCGCAGCGAAAAGATAATATTTTTAAATGTTTCAACATACACGGTTGGCTATTTCCTGGCCGGGATATCATAAAGCCTCCAAGTTTATTATCGAGCAATTTGAAACGCAACACTGGCGAAGACAATTTCGAACTGCGCCCATCGGCCTAGAGTTTTACTATCCTTAACCAAGTCCCAATCCCAATTTGCATCTCTTTGGTTTCACAAAAGCCTGCCCCCGATCCGTAACCAACGTGGCTGTTTGTCGTGAGCAAACTCACGTGAAAGCGAGAGTACAAGATGACCGGCCTTACACGTACCATGTAAAAGACTTTCCAAATCGTTGCACAATCGAATTCTCCTTCTTCCCTTAAACAAAAATCCACTCAAGAGGATTTAGATATATATATATATATAATAGATAAGGATGGGGAGACCACCACGGATCATTTTGCAGAATCATCCGGCAATTCGTTTTCTCCCTCCTTTTCCCTCCTTGGAGGATCGTTGGTTTCCAAGGGACGATTTAAAGTTCTCGCCCATCGTGAGTGAGTCGGCCAGTGAGTCGATTTACAGTGAAAAACGATAACCCTGAGCTATTGCTTGGGCGTTGCTCGTTGCTTGCAGTCTGGACACGGAACGCTTAAACGTGTCACGTGTCGGAAGAAAGGTTGGTGAGCCAGACTCCCACGGAATTTATTACATGTGCAACGGTAGCACGGTCGCTTGTTTATCGCGTCTCCTGTGTAACTTCCATGCGCATTTTCCTCGTCTCTCTTTCTCTCCGTCCCCTCTCCTTTCTCTCTGTCCCGCAATATCTTAATGCCCTGATGAGATCATCGCGTGATTTACTGTCTCCCTTGTGCAATGAGGAGCAACACGCGGCCGTTGTCCGCCCACTTCAGCAGAATCTAATGAAAAGAGATTCCACGAGTTTGTAAGTACATGGACGGGACTTCTTCTCTTTTCGGATATTTCGCAATTTGTAAAATTGAACGTTTGAAGAGGTGAAGTTGAATAATTGAATAATTTATAGTCTCAGAAACGTTTAAGAGGCACTAGTTCAAGAGGAGGGAGCACGAAAGGAGCGTAAGTTTCTTGAAGATGTAAAATTCAGTTATAAGTCGTTGTCGTATCAAGTATTGTGATAATATTGATTGAATTTTTTCGAAATGAAAAATAAAATCTCTCGTAGTTTCTCAAAGCGTTTAGTTTCTTTTTTATATGTAAAAAGATATTTGTTATTAAATTGTTAAATTAATGTCTTTCATTTATTATATTAATTATTGATTAAGTTTTCCATTTAATTACCAAATTTGTGAAAGAGACTTCATCACTTTTATAATTTTTCTTTTATAATTCTGAATCTATTGTATGTCATTTTTTTTTTTTTTTTTTTTAGTTTAAACTTGTCGCATAGAAAATGAGATCGATAATGTAAATAAAATACCAGAACCAATAAACGATTATAATAAAAGGAAGAAAGTTCAATAAGATCAATTACAAAATCTTTTAACATAGCTAAATTATACTTGTTAATATTAACGAGATTAGTTAGATAAGCTAACTTCATTTGTTTACAAACCAAATATTGATGATAGAAAAAAATTTAAATAAAAAAATGCTATCTAAGTTTTTGGATTGATCCAAGTTAATTATATATCTAAAAAAAAAATAATAAACAAATTTTAAAAATATCCTGCCCAGACTTTTGCAAGAGTTTATTATTAAAAAGAAAAAATATTATGTTGATAATAGTATAATATTTATATTGACAAAAATAAATCTACAATATTATGATTTTAATAAATGAAACATAATAATTAATACTATTCTGTTTTATACTGTCTCTTTCATAAGACTACTTCTCAATTTAATCAATTTATAAAAAAAAAAGTTAATAATATTAAGTAGTTGATCTTTACAATTAAAAGTAGAATAATCTTTTAATTTTTTTTACATCTTATTCGAAACAAAAATATTTCTTTCATGCCATTTTTTCTACTGCATCTTCAGAAAGAATGTATGTAAATAATTATGAATATTTTCACTGATTATTTTTCTTTTTTTTTTTTTTCATTTTATATAAAATCAAACACATCGCGAATCAATAGTTTTCTCTTAAATTTAACCAGTAATATGTTTTCATATAAATATTTTTAAGGATAACAATGAAAACTTGAGAATTCTCGTGATCCATCCACAATGTAAAGATTGATATTAACGTTAAAATAAAAAAAAAAAAGAATCAAATAAACGAAGGGAGAATTTTGAGTTAAAAATATAAGAAAAATATTGTTGTATATGTATCCTGGTAGAAATTGGAGTTTAGGTATGTGAAATTGGACTGCGAAGCCTTTGAGAGAGGAATGTTTATGTGGTTTTGCGGGGAGATTGCTTGGTCTCGTCGAAGGGAAACGGTGTAAAAATAGTCGTTCTTGACGGCTTTAAACGCGTGCATTTGTTTTTCCGTCGCTGTTGTACGGGCCTTGATTACGTTGGCTACCGTGAACTAAGGTCTTTTTCTGGAAATGGATTTTTAAAAAAAGATTTTCAGCTCACAAAACATCGTTCGAAGCTCGTTCGAATTTGAAGAAAAGAAATCGGTATGAAATTTGAATTCATTATTTAATTCCAACTTTTCCAACAACTTTAAATATTTTTGCATTCATATTATCGCTTTCTGTTGTAGAGAAATACGAATATTTTGTGAATAATATATATTTTACAAAATTTCTAAATATATATTGTTAAAGGGGAAAAAATTCGGTTTTAAAAGAATTCCAAAAAAACTCGTTAATGGAACATTCTTCAAAAAAAAAAAATCTCCCTCTCTCGTTCGAACCTCCCCCCTTTTCTTCTCTGTCTTCCTCCAATCCTAAACATTCAATTCCATCAACATCTCTATCCATCTATCCAACAAGTCCCCACTTGACATTCCCTCCCTAAATAACCACGCGATCCTTCAGCCATCCTCTTCAACACCTTCGACCCTTTTCTTCGATCTCTCGTAATTCGCGGCTCGTCCACATCGAATATGAACACGTTCTTTTCACGAGGAACAGCACAACTGGAAACAGCAGCGATCCGGAAATAACCGTGGCCGTAAACCGTGAACGGGGCGGCGAGCAAGAAGAAGAAGAGAAACGCTTAAAGTCGTGGAAAAAGCGAGCCAGGTGACTGGCGCATCCACGGCCGTCATGGCAGTTAGCTTTATGGTTTCACGGTTGGAACGTGCTCGACTCGAACTAATCCCGCGAATTAAGGCTCGTTAATAGCCGGACAGAAATAGCGGATCTTTTCTCGTACGGTGCTTCCGAACGAAGAAATTGAGCGAAACCGGCGGAGGAAGAACGTGCGTCGAGCACGACGAATCAATTATCATCTCATTTGCCGGGGGACGATGTGATTCCACGATGGCTCTGATTGGACCGTGCCGATCCCTCTCGAACTGGTCGTGGATCGTGAACTTGTCACGGATGCTTGATTCCCCTTTTGATTTTTTTTACCCTTTTTTCCTTTTTATTTAATGAGTTGAGGATGACACGTTGTGCTCGCACTTCCTTTTTTTTCTTCTTTTTATTTCGTTTGTTAAGTTTGCCAGTCTTCGAGTATACACTATGCTCGTTTCCCGAGGAACAAATGAGAATTATCGTTATTATTGTTATTTTCATTTATAATTATACGGAGGTATTTTATTTATATTGGTGTTACAAGTATCTGAAAAATAAATGCACTATTGTTGTTTCTCAATTTTGTCAATTTGATCATGATTTCCAAGAGAGGATTATTATTATTATTATTATTATTATTATTATTTCTATTTATAATTATATACATATATAAAGTATTTTATTCGATGCTTCGTTTTCGAATAAATCCAGTTCAAAAAATTGTCAAGTTATAGTTGTGTATAATATAGTTCCTATATTTATCTTTTAATTGGTTCTAAAATATCGAAATGGATATAAAATATGTAATATATAGATTCGTACTTATACATGACTATATAACAAAAATATTTCGTTTAAAATTAATAAAAATAATTTTATAAAAGTTGACAAATAATCATGATTAAAATAGTATACTATTATAAATAAAAATATGAAAATATACGTAAATATTGTGTTTGATTTAATGATGGTGCTACTAATGTAAATATGACGTAAGTAGAAAATAACGTAAGTTGAAAATACGTAATCGATCAACGATTGTCAAGTAGTGAAATTAATTGTTTACCGATTGGATACAAATGAATTATCAATAGGTAGTTTGACATATGAAGATAAGAAAAAAAAAAATTAGTTTTCGAGAAACTTGAATTTGAAAATTTGATCATTTGAATTTTTAATATTTAATCAAAAAAGAGAACATAAATGATAAAATTTTACTTTATATCTTTTGCTTTTTCATATATAATAATGATGATAGTTCATATCATCAATTACTTGATTTATTCAAAAAACGAAGCTTCAAATGAATAAATTTTATTCTACATTTTCGACTTATTTTTTCATATAAAATTATCCTCTGTTCGATTGTATTTCCAGTTTTGAAATAATTTATGTAAAAAATTCAAAAATAGAAATTTAATAGTTTTATTTATTTACTTCAATGTATCTATACTTATAAAGAAATTATTTAAAATTCAAAAAAAGATATTAAACATTTGCTGGAATTGTATATTAAAAATATTTTATATTTTCTTTTCTGTTATTTTTTATTAAATTTGTTGAAAATATATACAATTGTATTTATACAATTGACAGAAATTTTTATAAACATAATAAGAGAATTTTAAATCGTGAAATATTGACGAATATTTCTTATCATTTTCTGTTTTATTGCCACTTAAACTTTGACCTCCACAAAGTTTCATTCCAATTTTGGCAAATCTAATCTAATCTGTGTGAAGTCTAATTGATACACGTTTTTTATATACATATATTTTCAAACAACAAATATTATATAAATAAATATATATTACTCACGATATATCACTGTCTCGGATATACAAAACATATTTTCAAAACATTTCGATAAATTAACTTAATCTCTCAACAAATTTAAGATTCATCTCCTCCATAAATCCGCGAATATTTCACTTCACGAATTGAACGAATAAAAGTAAAATTTTCCCAACTATTCGTCACACGCGATAACTCCATGCGTTCGTTTCTCAACGAATCGTCCCCTGAACCTCGTAAAACAGTGGTTTCTGTAAAACGTTTATGGTCAGAAAGGCATTCGAAATTCATTACCCGAGTTCTCGTATACGCGAGTTGTGCGTTCGTCGTTCATTCAGCGTCTGTCCATTCCATGTTCGTAAATTTCAGCGATTAGCTCGGGCTTTCGCTGGATCCCAGTCCGCTCGTCTATTCCTTGAATTTACGCGGTATCGCGCGGAAACGGCAAAAGTGGCGGTGTGTTACGACTGGCTGTATTCCAGCTAGGACGATCCGATTGCCGCTTCCTCGTACGATAGAAGAATTTACGGCTTGATTGTTGAGAATGGATTAATGGCGCGTCGAAATGGAGGGTGGTAAATTTTCAGTTGATTTCTCATTAAGTTCGATTAGATTTGTCTTATAAATATTTCTTCAAACAGCTTTTCAATTTTCACTTTTTTTTTTTTCATTCATTCGTTTCTTTTGTATAAAAGCTCTCTCGAAAATACGCTCTTACTCACCAAATCTTAGTATATTTAATGTTTAGAATAAATTTGATTTAGTTTGAATTAGATTTAGATTAGATTCGTTATATTTAGATTATCTAAAACTAAATCAAATACAACAGTATTTTAAATTCAAATCTAATTAATAATTATTTAGTTGTATTTTTTTTAGTTAAGTGTTAATAAATACAAAAACACAACAATTAAAATTCATTATATATTGCTCCAGTTGAATTCATTCAACTGGAAACATTTTTTTCATTATAAAATACTAATATTAAAATCATATTTGTGAAATAAAAAATGACTAATATAATACTAAAATCGATATTTTATACTGTGGAATATTAATCTGTTCTTTTCATACAAATTTTTTTAATATAATAATATTTTCACTTATAAATCCAATTAAAATTTAAAATTGTATGTCTGAAACCAAACAATATTCATATATATATATTCTTTTATAATTAATTTTAACATAGATTAGATAACATTATTTACTGTCATTATGAGTAAGCTTTAGATTAGGTAAATAAGAACAGTGGTTGCCATTAGGTGATCGTTTATGTTAGAAATTTTTTTGCGAATATTTCGAAAAGAAATCTAAACGATCTAACAATAATATATATAGAAAAAAAGTTATTCAAAGTGATAATGTTGATAACATATTTCAAGTGAATCGAAATCGATCGAACTTGTCCCTTTTCTATATAATTATCACTTACTTACTGATTCTATCAATTATACAAATACAAATATTACTTCATATCATTTGATCTCTGATGAATTTAAAATTCATGCATAAAATTCAACATCATCATTAAATGAATCACTTATTCTAAATTCCTCTTAAAATTCTATTGTTCAGAATGATCTGAAATTTCATTAAAATTTCTCTTTTCTCGGCTTCTACGTTTTATGTAAAGAAAAGAAACGTAATGGACGATATTAATTGGCGTGCAGCACGCGTGACATTGTACCTTTACTCGGTCTTTAGCAATCGTCCGACGAGAAGTGGTAACCTATCAGAACGAGTTATTCCGGTATAACTTGCCCATGCACAAAGAACTGCCCTCATTAATATTGTGTATTTAATACAACTCGTTTTCTGCACGACCGATTTAACGATTCCCGCGAAACTGACCCATGTTTACCAAACCGAGCAGTTTACGCTGTTCGAGACCGTCTTTCCTCCGATTCCCAGCGATCGGCGTTGAATTATCGATCTCATTAGCCGCGAATGTTGCCCCCCTTTTATCTACTCCTACTATCACTCGTTTTACGAGTTTCTGATTAAAAACGCTACGGGCCACAGTAGAGTTTAAACCTGTATCCTGTGGTACCTATAGAAATACTCGCCACTGGCAAGAGAATTTTATTCCATTTGGATTTTTTAAAAACAAGTTTAGTACACGGATGTCGAGTGTTTGATCAGATTTCAATCCCTTATCTTACTGACTATCGCTTTCTATTAATCCGATTTAGAAAGGGTAAATTCAATTTGTGACGTTTATATTAAGCGTGTTAACACTATGCTGACTGATGATGCGACACTAGCGCCGCGCGACTGTTAACTAATAGTAACCAATTACTTATCTATGTACGAGTTTTTTAGATTATTTATTTACTTCTGTTCTTTTTTTTTTTTTTTTTCTTTATTTTCAAGTATATTTGAATCGATACATTTTTCTATAAATGTAAAACAAAGATATATTTTGTTTCTTGACGTGAAAATTATGCGTGGAATTATATATTATTATAATATTATTGAGAATTGAATACTTGTGACTGAACTTTACAAAGAATAATACGAACAATGAATTATTTGAATTACAAATGCAAATTTTTAAAATGGGTTAAAGATGAACAGTTTTCGTACACGATCTTCGTATTTTTCGTTTAAAGTAAATTTCAAACAGGGGCAATTTTTACAGAGTTTCCTTATCTTTCATCATCACAAATAAATAAATTTCACCGCGTCTACATACGTCTCGACAAATCAACCTATCCATGTCACACTCGAGCGGTACAATTGGAATCGTTAACCGACTGACAACGACGTCGAGGAATCCGTTTTCTCGCGGAATGCTAATCGCCATCCCGGCGATCTTCACCGTTCCAGTGGACAATGAGGGTATCGCGCTGAATACGAAAAGAAAGAAGGCAGGGGAAAGGAACGATGGGGTGACAGAAGAAAGATCGGTGACAGATTCACGAACGACGAACGGGATCGAGGATCGTGAATTGTTGGAAGAAGAACCCTGGAAAGAGTTTCTCCTCTCGTTCTTCTACGATCATTCTCGCTCCTTCGCTCTCTTTCGTTCTTTCCTTCCTCTTCGTTGCGACTACTTTTTACCAGATACAAGGTTAACATACTTCCTGCAACAGCACAAATTCCACGCGATAGTCGTAGTAAGATGATACGTAATAAGAAACTAATCGAACTGTTCATCCTGTGGGAAGAGAAATCTCCACGGGGCGCTTTTGCAGCTTGCGCTTGGAGAGAATTGTATGACATGCTTGATAAGTTTAATTAAAAAAAAAAAAAAAAAAAAAATGAAGATGAATGTAGAAAATAAAATTCTCTCTGAATAAGAGAATGATCACAAGAATTGTAAGATAATCTTAAGAATCTTCTAATTGTAAGGAATGAAAATTATCTGAAAATTAGAAAGTATTCGAACAACAATATAGTTGGAATACTTGTTTATCAAATTAATTTGGAATGATTGTTTTGATTGGTCATAAAATGCCTAATTAACAATCCAGAATATGGAATGGAATATTCTTATAGATATTGAAGATTTTTAATTATAAACATCTACATTAATATTACAATTTTTACAGAGATGAAAATTCAAATCTCATAGAATAGAGACCATTTTGATTTTTATTTTATACAATAACTACCCTCCTCTAGACATCTCATTAAACTTTATCACAACGTGAGCTCCCGTGGTTAACAATGCCATGTATTGTATTATGAGACGAAACGAGAATCATAGCGATTATTAATCTTCGAAAGACGACGAGACTTCATCTCGCGATCTATTCGCATGGCTACATTGTCCCCACATGACCCCGTGTACTTGGTTGAATAGCTGGTAAATTATTCCGTCGATCTCGACTTGCTAATAGAATAACAAGGAAGGAAAGAGAGTGGAGAAGAGCGGATCTCGCGACAGGAAGTTTCGCTGCAGGGTGTCTCGAGTCCCCGAGGTCAGCCGCCATTTTTACGTGGATCGAGAGTCACGGGTGATTGACACCCGTCGTCTTTTCTTTCATCGTGTCCAAGCTTACCGAGAGCCGATTATTAATTGCAGAACGCCACTCTCTTCCCCCTGGGATAAATACGTGGATGAAGATGGACGACAGGAAGTTGACCATTCTTTCGCTCGAATTGAAAGGAAAACATCACCGTACGAAACCTCGTCTCGAATACACCATTATTCTTGGTTTGATTTTTGATTCTCTGATTTGCTCTGTTTAAATTATGGATAATTCTTTCAATCGCCAAAAAAGTAACTAATTACTTAGAAAATAATCACAATAATTGTAATCATTAATTAAGAAATCAATCACAGAGAAAGAATCTAATGCAATTTTTCAAGCAATAATTAAAAATTGCTTGTATCATTGTATGAATTTTTCGATTTTGAGAATATCACTATTTTTATTTTAACAATTAACGAATTATTTTGTACGTACATTTATATGTTTCGTTTGTGCAAACGATTAAATACGATCGGATATATGACAAGATAAAAAAGAGGATAAATTAAAAATCTAATTTAGATCAGAGTTCATAGTTCTCATGTTACCATCCACAGATTCAAAGACATCAAAGAACAGCCTTTTGGTGTTCAACCAGGACACTTGCAACCGAATTTTTTCCAGCCCTGCCACCGATGATCTCGATAACGTCTCCACGAGAAATACACCGTTCACCAGTTTATATTTAGCGCATCCTTCCTTCCTCTCGCTCTCGATCACGATGTTTTCATGCACCATCTCGGTCCCAGCCGAATCGTAAATCCGTGGAATTGCTCCTCCTCGGCTTGTCAAACTCACCACAGATTCACAGCCGGATGAGGGCCTCGAGTGGTAACATCTATACCGATGCTCGATTGTCGGTAATCTTGTAGGAACAGCGTTGTGGTTAGACGATGGGACGAGGGATGTGTATCAGATAAAGGATAAGCATTTGTTTCAGTTTCTTCTTGACTCCCTTATCTGAGCTAACAGGCTAATTTATGGGTTCTCGGACGGACCGAAGATAGGAAACAGATGTTGGATCATTGATTTCTTTCCTCGTGCTCCTTTTCATCGAGGTTGTTGCGTTTATTGTTATCGAAATTTCATCGAATGGTGAACGATCGACAGGAACAAGTCAGATTCTTTGGATTTAAAATTAAAAATCCAAACGATTTTTCATTAAAATAATAAATTAAATTTAAAAGAAAACAATTGAATTTTTCTTTATGATAAACGAATAAAATTCAAAACATAATTTAATTAATTATTGAAAATTATAATATATATATAATGTGAAATCACATTATTAATCACGATTATCGATTATTTATTTAATTAATTAATTTAATAATTTAATATTAATAATTAATCACAATAACTGTAATCAAAGATCATCATTTTTATTTGATCATTATATCCGAACTCATCACTTTTATACAAATATTAATCTTTAAGTTTTGAGTTTAGAATTTTAAAAATAAATGAAAATAAAACTGATTTCTTTTAATATCCGCTTTATCTTATGATCGTATATTAGGGCTCATCATTTCTCGAAAAAAATATCAATATTTAACCGCCTATGGAAACTTCAAATGATACGAAATAATCGGGATTAATGGATTAAAATTAGAGTATAAGAGAATCGATAACACGTTTAATAGCAGAATTAAGCCTTCAGTCATAATGTAATAGCCTCGTAAAGGTTTAAACATGGAAGGATATCTCGAAGCGATAATTCGATTGAATATTCCGGAACAAGATCCGTTATTTGAAGGGGAGTACAAGCGCGGCAGACCTTGAGACTTAGGATCAGCAGAATTCGAGGGAACGAAATGAAATTATAGTTATTACCAGTGTATCTTATGCCAGGGAAAGCATAGTTCCTTAAGCATCAAACCATTGCTTTCCTGTTACCGGGTTTAGGCTGACACAATGCTTGGAGTTTCGTCCCCTCCGGGTTCACGCGAGCCTAAAACTACCTACTAAACACCATTCGACCGATCTTTCCTCACCGATGAATCGACACAGATTATTCGCCATTTTCAGAGAGGAATAATCTGTTTCCGTTCGATCGTAGGTACCAGATCGTTCCTTTTCTGAAAACCATCTTTTAAACTCGCTTCCTTCTGTTCCCATCCCCCCATCTAGAGAATTCTATTTGCGGCGCGTTGTACATCACGAACGCGCTATCGACTTTTGTTCTTGAAATAAGTAGGGTGTGAAGTGTTTCACGATTGATGGAGATGGTGAAATATTTTAGATACATGTTTTTTTTAATTATTCCCTATTTTTTTAAATAAGATAATTAATAAGATGATCAGTTTGATGAAGGTCTTGAGATGATCATGACTTTAGGAAAAAAGTCATCTTGATTCTGACATCGTATAACACTGATGATGATCTTGTATGCCTTTTAAACGAACATAAGATTCAATAAATTAACCTCGATGGCCTTCGATAT
The DNA here is from genome assembly GCF_014066325.1 of Apis laboriosa. Taxonomy (NCBI): domain Eukaryota; kingdom Metazoa; phylum Arthropoda; class Insecta; order Hymenoptera; family Apidae; genus Apis; species Apis laboriosa. The sequence continues at coordinate 225,555 of NW_025223827.1, forward strand.
ATTCAATAATATAATATTGATGATTTCTCATGATAGTCAAATGACCTATGAGTTCCAATGGTACAACCTTGGTAGCTTTCATCTTCAAATGATCTTGGATTCCAATTATAATTTTGATGATCTCAAGTTGATTTTCAATGTGAGTTTAAATGTGAATGTCACACTCTTGATGTATAATTATTTTGAATGGAGATTTGAAAAATTATAATATATTCTAGTAATCTTAAATTATTAAAAATTCATTTTATAATAACTTTCCATTTCTATGTATATTTCTAAAATGATTTATTTATATAACATTGCGTCGATTTAATTGGCAATTAATTTAATAATTATATATTAAATTTTTTGTTTTATCTTTGCTTTATTTTTATAACAATAATCATTAAATATTTAAAATTTGTAATCACGAAATTATTTTTTATTTTTTATTTTTTTTTTTTAATTCATAATCACATTCATTTTAATAGATTCAATTTTAATGATTTGTTAAACTGAATTACACATCATTGCGTCATTCGTGCAAGAACTATGGACATATTCATAACACAATGTTAAAAATATAATTTTTTTATTTTTCTTTCTGCGATTACGTATAAGTATAATAAATTGTATATAAATGGTTGCCATTTACTATTGATCGATTTACTTTTGCTCACAGTAAAGGAGATAATCGCAAACACGTACGAGATAATCGCCATGATAATTTATTTAAATGTACAATAATCCGTTATGGTTTGTCGAACGATTTTACTATCGTCCAGGTCAACCGTTCCTTTCATTCCCAGCATTAACGTCAATATTAACGCCGCAGTAAACGAGAAACGTATTGAAACATTAAAAAGAATTGTCCAATTCCAATGCATCGAGTTCAGGCTTCGATTAGCGACGTCTTGAATCGCTGTCGACTTTCATTTTAAAGAGCGTGGTTCTTACAGATACGCAGTTATCTCGCTTTTAATTAAAGCACATTAATATGCGTCTTACTCTGATTATCTCATCGTCAAGATTTGTGAGATGTTTTTATTTTTTTTTTAAGAATTAATTTTTTTCTCTTTCTCTCTTTCTCTCTCTCTTTCATATACTTCACTTCTCTTTTAATCAATCAAGAATTTTATGAGTAATTTTTTCCGCTGAACGATTACTCAATTGCGCGTGCACTGCATGGAAATGATCTTTTGGATCAGATTTCCACGATGAAAGTGAAACTAATGGAACGAGGGCTCTGTGCCATTAATTTTAAGGAAGTTTTACTCGCTACCGTTGGTTTTTTCACAGCAATCGTGGTAATATCGTGTTCTGCACGCGTCACGAACCCGCCACCAGCTCGAAGACACATGATTATTTAGAAAGTATCTTGCCTTGGATATTATGGATACATAAATATCGATTGTTCCTGCTCAAAATTCTCTGAATGTTTGCTATACGATCAAGTTACTGCCGAAAATGTCATTAAAAAGTATATTCTTTCTTATATAATATTTTTATTATATAATTTATATTATTATATTATTAATTAATTAATTATATTATATTATTTATATAATATTTTTTATTATATTATATTATTGATAAAAATTAATAGGGAATTCAGATGGTATTAATGAAAATATTAACTTGTGTTGCTACATCACGTATGATGAAGAAAAATGTTATTTCAAATAAAAATCGTCTTTGTTGATTCTTATATTATTTCAAAGAGAATAATTTAAAAGATTCAAAAATATGAATCTTTAAAAATGATTACGGAAACAGTTTTGTTGAAACATTAAAAATATATAGTATTTTCAAAATGTTTAACAAAATATTAAATAATACCATTTAATCTCAAAATTAAATAAAATGACGCTTTTTTAAGAATATGTATTATTTTATAAAAATTTTATTACAAATAACTAAACATATACGAGACGGTTCACTAAATATTATCATTTCATTTTATGGATGTTATTATTGATAGCAAAAAATTTTTCAAATAAAATTAAATTAGTTTCAGGAAAAGTATATTCTGATATTATTTTTTTATAGGATACATAAAAAAAACGAAGATCATTAATATTTTTTAAGGTTATATTTTTTATAAAAAAAAATATTAACCTACTTGTCAAAAAATAATTAATTTAAAATAAATATTTTAATTTAAAGTTTGTAAAATTTATCATATGAAAAATAAATAGAACAGTAAAGTGTCAGTGTTCCGTACTTTTTTTTTCTTTTCTTATATATATTATAAACTTTGGATTAAAATATCTTCTAAATTAATAATTTTTGAACACAAATAGGTCTTTTTTGCAAAGAATATCAAGTTATATCAACTAATATAGTAAAATATATATAATTCCATTTAAAAAAAAAATGTTAATAATCGTCCCTATATCCTCTACGCATTTATCTACAAAAAAATTACAATAACACATGTGCCTTTCTGAAACCATTCAAAAACCCCATGAAATATTTTTGCTAGAAATGAAAAACGAGATGAACCATTGAATATAATATAAACCCTGTATATTATAATTTAATTTCATTCGATTTTTCATTTAAAAATTTGATGCCATTATACGCCCGTATAAATTAATCCGCGAATAAGAATGAAATGTCCCAAATTCCTCCTTAGATATTTTCAAAATGTTACTCTCCCTTCAATCGTTCTAACTGAAACTCGTTTCAACACTTTCGCTTGAAGGAAACGCGAAACGTAAACTTCCCTTGCCAGTGCCAACAACCCGTCCACTCTCACCGAAACGTCCAATCATCTCTCAGTCACAAAGTTGCTAAATACTCACCGATGCTTGGTCGAGGCAGACAGCGGTGCGCGTCGTGGCGAGAAATAGCAGGAGGAGCAGGAGGGCCGCGTTCGCCCCCAACAGCCGAGCGATCATACCCGCTGAATCGAGGAGGCCTGCCAGTGGGGGCAGCGAGCGCAGACAGTTCGACGACGTCGAGGACGTGCTCGACGACGAAGCGGGCCGGTGCTCCTGTCGCGGATGCATCGCTTCATGATCGCAACGTGCCCCTTTCTCCGTCCCTCCGTCGACGCTTTCGTCCTCTCGTTCCCTCTCTGTTTCACGCACTCCCTATCCTCCCTCCCTCCTTCTCCACCGCCCTCCTTTTCCTCCTCGCGCCTTCACCACCTCTTCTTTCCTCTTTTTTCCTCCTCCTGGAAGGTGGATTCTACGTGCGTGAACTCGCGAGTCCGCGCGCGGCTCTATAAATACGTCCGCGACTCCACGCGAAGAATCTCAAACGAGCTCGCCATAAAACACCATGAGTAGAAGAACACGAGGAGGGGTTAAAGTCTTCTTCTGTCTCTCTCTCTTTCTCTCTCTCTCTCTCGTAGATGCTATTGGATCGATCCCATCGATCAAAAGCGACCACTCAAAGCTTCCGAGACTTCTGCTCTCGTTTCTGTTCCCGATCCTGAAACCATCGATCAAGGAAAAGAAGCGTGTTATTAGCGTTTTTCCGGATGCTTGAGGCCGCCATCTAACTCGCTTTTGCTTTGTTAATTTCGCGTAATACCCTGTAACGAGTTGATGGAAGGCTCGAAGCTTCTGGCTAACGTTTCTTACGTTTCTCTTACAGGAGGAAAATTAGTATGGATTTTGCGATGGAATTTGATATTTTGTTAAAAGAAGAAGTTGTTCGAATCGTTGAGATACCGTGGAACTTAAGGGCTACAATTAAAATGGAGAAAAATGTTCAGTCGCGCAATCAGTTTCCAGTTCCCTGTTAATTGTACCAATGAACTATTGGCTCGTAGTAAATTATTATTTACTCAATAAAAACGTATACTTACTATATATATATATATATGATTCTTTCCATAATCATTTTAAAAATTAGATATCGTGCAATATCGAAAACAAAAGTCTCAATTCAGTCGTTCATTCTAAATGATCTATTTATGCCTTTAAGAGGATACGAATGGAAATTAATAATCAGCAAATAAGTTGATTCGTGAGCTTTAACGGTAGAAAGAACTTGACGAGTCATTGAATCGATGGTCTCGACCGGAAATAGCCGAGTGTGTAGGATTACAGTAGGAGGATCTCGCGAGAAAGAGCGTACGTGTGGGATACAGGTGGCGAGGCACGTTCCTCGGGCGAAAAGACACCAGGATATTACGGGCCTCGATGCAAAATAGCGGTGTACACATTACGATTCTTTATGTAACGCGAAAGTGGATACCATTCACGGCATATGTTTCTCCTATTTCATCGAAGAATCGAAAAAGGTGTTCTGGTCACGAAACCGTTCAACGTTCGATTACTCTTATCGAATTACTCGACGCGTAACAAAAGCAAATCTGATAGAATTCCGCGATACAACACGAGGAGGAATATACACTTACCTTATCCGACATGTCCATGTTGCCAAGATCCATCGGATTCAATCGATCGAATGCTTCATCGGAACGGGATATTGATTATATCGATCTTCTGCACCGACATCGTCCATTATCTTTAAGCTTTTGGGAAAAAAAAAAGCTTTTTTTTCGAGGTAAGATTAATTAAACGATAACGAACGATAATGTCCTTAACGGTTAGAGATAAATGTCCTTGTGGACAGGAAGCGGATCACACCGCTTCGACTTCGATCAACGTCTGGAACCTCTCAGCAGGATTACAAGCGACCCAACGACTCGTTCTCCAGCTGGTAAAATTGTTCAAGTTGAAATACAGCAAACCAACGGCGTGCCAACGGCCGATATTTTTAGTTCTCCCTCCCTCCACCATCTATCTTCAAGTTTGGATTTCCTGGTCGTTTTAGACGCACTGTCGAGACGGCGTGGTTCTTTCCGATCCAACGAATAAGTTGTTGGCTATTCGTTGTGTATACTTAAAGTTTTTAAATATTTTTAATCGCACTCTGTAATTCTTTCAAATTCTTCTTAATCAGTTAGCTAATTCTTTGACTTGAAAACTCGAAAGAATTGACATACTCTTCCATCCACTTCTTCAAAAATCGATTCCTTTTTTTTTTCAAAATCACTCTTATCACACACACGAATGCTTTTGCTAATTGATTCTCTTTGTGAAACTCTTTCGTCGATATATTATTAACGAACATGAAATGAAAACTCGATCGTGAACGAGCGAAAAGACACTAGCATGCTGGAGCTTCTCGAGCACACGCACGTGGCTCCAAGCCGACTGACGAGATACACGCGCGAGGAAGTATCAACAGAGGTTGAGAGGAGTGGCTACCAAGCGAAGCGGAAGTGGAGGGTGATTCTGCGGGAGCAGACGGTGGTGGGGTAGATCTCTGATAGGGGATATTCTTGGTGAATCCTTCGTGGACGAAGAAGACCACGCTCGGGGGACACGATATGGATACACGAGTCGCCGAAGATGGACATTGGAAAAGGGTTACGTTTGTCTCTAATAAGGACAACGTTCGTCGTCATCATCCATAAACGATGATGATGACTTTTTTTTGTTTTTTTCAACGTCGAATAAATGTCGTTACCAATTTAGGTTAATGTTTTAGAATTACTTGAGAGGAAAGATCGAAAGGTTACGATTGTAGAATGTATTTAAATGTTTCTTTATAGAACTGTAGACATAATCGAAGGATATAGGTCGATCGTTACGTATCTCTTATGAAATGACGATAATACGAGACGAATATGGAAGCATAATGATATTGCGGTTAAAAATAACTAGAATGATTCATTGACGATTGTAATTTTTAGATAAAAAAATATAGAAAAAATATAGGAATGTATGTGTATCACTCGATTGATAATATTCTTTCATATCATTGAACGATTAATAAACTAATGAACGTTTCTTCTCGTCAGGTAATGGGAGGATGTTGTTTGGAAATATCAATTTTGCGAAATATCAATCAAGAAGATGACTTTTAACGCAACCACGTAATTCGAAGATCCATTCTTTCAACAGCGGGATGAGAAAGATAGGCCAGGGTCGTTTGGAAGATTCGGTTTAATGACACACATCGCACCGGTTTCCTAGCAGAGTATCTTTGCGGTTTGGCCACGCCCAAACCTTTGCGAAGATTACACGAAATTACCTGATTTTTAGGTAAAAAAGCCAATCTCGAGGAGAGAGTCTTGTCGGCTGATTTTATAGCAGAAATAAAGATCGTTTTTCTTCTTTGGACTGGCCTTGATAAAGAACACGAGCATTTTCTTATTTTATTTTTTTCGGAAACATCAACACCCGTGATGAAACATCGACCTATAAGGATTGATGGTCACAAAATTATACCATACGCGTTAACTTGAATATTTTACTGGTTCTTATCGTTTAATTGAAACAGCATCATGCTCGGTGGAAGAATCGAATGGTTTCAGAATTAATTCCCACGCGAGCAATCGCGAAGACCCGTATCCTTTTAAAGTTAAAGAGACGGTGAATGTCGCAGGAACCTAAGGGACATCGGTGTATAAATCAACGTCTCAGTTAATAAGAGCGAGAGAGAAGGAAAGAGGTAGACAACGAAGAGACACAAACCGCAGACAGGAGAGTCGAGGCTCTCTCGGAGCCTACTTATGCTAATGCCGGCAAATCAATTTATTTATATTTATTTATAGCATTCAAATGTTTTCCCAAGCTGTGTCTTGTTCTGTTGGTGGACCACCCGCAAAAGAGAATTGATTCTGTTGCGGATCACGAAGTTTCGTATACTTTTATTTTACGGATGAGATAAAAATCGATATAATTTAATTGTTCAAGATTAGTAGTATTTTTTAAAATTATGATAATGAAAAAATATATATTTATTTAACAAAAATTTAAAAAAATTCAGATATAATATTAAAAATCTAAAAATTTTTAACCTCTTGAAAATTTTTTTTCGAAGATTTAACAAATTTTCGAAAATTTAAAAATTGTCAATTAAAAGTTGAAAATTGATATAAATATTTTTCTATCTTTTCATAGTATTGTATCTATAATAGATCAGAACAATCATTTGTCAAATCAAATCAAAAGATCGTATTATTGTTCAAGTACATAATGTGCATTTCAATTAATTGATACATTAATCGTTGTTTAACGATGCATTCTTTCATGGACTTGCAATTATTAAATTAAGACTGTATTCATTGAATGTCTCACATATCGGGCGCGGTCTCGATTCGAGACTTAGTCATGTGATCCGAAAGAAGACGAATTTGTACGAAATACTCAGTAGCGTATAAAATATGATATTCTAACATTAATTTATTTTATTTTTCATTAATATAATATTTATTATATTTCATGTGTAATATATGTTAAATATTTTCATCAGTCAAAATTTTTATGCGTTCATTATAATATAATTGCGCTAAATTTTTTTTACGTATAATTTTAATTTTTAATAAAATTTATACAATCTATGAATTTAAAATTTAGTAAATTTTTTATTTTTTATTTAAAATTAAGTTATTAAACTTTTTTATTTCATATGAAATAGCAAAATTACTGTGACGCGACAATAGTGAGTTTAGTGGCGTGGTCACTCGTAGGCGTGGGTAGTTAGAGTAATTAAACGTTACGGTTTGTTGCGAGTGTGAAAGTTCTTATTAAGTGATCTCCAATTCCTGAAAGAATGGTGAAGGAAACAAATTTTTCTATTTTATTAGCAATATTATTCTTTTTTTGTTGCATTCAAGAAGGTAAATATTATTATTTAAAGTCGATCATTTAGTTTTATGATCTTAACCTCAAAATTGTCGTGAAACTTAACATTGAAAATAATTTAATTTATTACACTACAAGAATAACAACTATATAAAATATTCAAATATTGTTTATAATATCTTATTATAACCAATTAATAATATATATATATTTTTAGTATATATATATATATATAAAATAAATAAAAATATAGAAAAATATAGAAATATAGAAATATAAAAATATAGAAATATTTTATTATATGAAATAAATTTATCATTGTAAACAAACAATAATTTAATTATTTCTATATATTTTTATAGGATTATCTATCAAATGCTGGGTATGCAGGTCTGATTCAGATCCAAAATGTGCAGATCCATTTGATAATACTACTGTGCCTATAACTGATTGCAAACAAGAACCTGATTTAGAACATTTACCAGGTGTGAGACCTACTATGTGTCGTAAAATTCGTCAAAAAGGTATGTTAATAATTTTATGTAATAAGGTAAACTTTGAAATAATTTTTATAAGTTAAATTATATTTTTATTCTCAGTCAATGGTGTGTGGAGATATTTTCGTAGTTGTGCTTACATGGGGGAACCAGGAATTGGTGGCGATGAAAGATTTTGCCTTATGAGAACAGGAACATATAATATATTTATGGAATATTGTACGTGTAACAGTAAAGATGGTTGTAATACAGCCTCATATAATCATGGAAGTATATTTGTTTCTATTATAGCGTTAGCAATTTCATTAAGATATGCACTTGTTTACACTTAACGTTTTTGACCAAAGATTACATTTTAGATCTAATTAGAGGATATATATTTGAATATATTTTTTTTATGATATAAACATTCATTTGTACTTACTAATGACATTCTTTTCGATAATATGATCTTCAGGGAAATAATATATATCATTTCAAACTATTGAAATTGACATTAGAAAAAATTGAAAAATCATTTCATATAATCAAGTAGCATTTTATAAGCATTTTGTGTCTTACGAAAGAGATAATAATGAGAAAATACTCTAAGGCAATTTTTAGATATCTTTTTATCTTTTCTCAGAATATTATAGAAATATATTTTTATTAATATAATATACATTTTAATATAAAAATATACGTTTGTATTATATTTACATTTTAGATTTTTTTAGTACAAAAAAATAAATATTATATTAATCAAATATATTGAATTTATATTAACATTTAGCATATATAGCAATATAAATAAGACTGTAAATTCCGTCCATTACTAAATCATTTAGTATTAGCATAAAACAATTGTGCTTTTGTATTTTTGTATTCATTTTCTGGAAACATGGTTAATTATTAAATGTCACAAAAATAAAATCATTGCCCGCATAATGCATCATTCCTTATACATTTTGTACATGTGTATGATAAAAAGAATTAAATAAAGATACATGGAAAATATTATGTGTAAAAAAAATAAAAATCATCCTTTATATAACAGGTGTATTAAAATATATTTCTGTTATACAAAAACGTTATTATATTGTACATACAGATTTTTTGGTGTGATTGTATATTGATTCTAACAATATTTGTTGAATTATATAATTAATTTTTGTTACAAAATACATGTACAATTAATTACAATAATATAAATAGTTCTTAATAAACGTTACTTTAATATTTTTAATTATTTACGATATAATATGATCAAAGAAAATTATAATTGAAAAGATGAGCAAATACATATTGTTATTATCATTAAAAGTAACATCGAGTATTATTATAATATAAAATACTTTATTTTACACATGACGAAAAAAATACTTTCCATTGATTTAATGATCTATCTTAAAAATGTTAATGTAAAATTGAAGATCAATTTAATAGTAAATAGAACAAAAGCGCTTCGTTACATCTGCATTATATCGTAACTTACTTAACAGCTAAAAATTACTTGGTCGCGATCTGGCACAAAAATTTACTTTCTTCTTTCAGAGATAACTTCTAACTCGGACTCTCTAATAACCTGGAATTTTATTTCAGCCTAAGGATTCTAGTTTTATCTATTCAAAACTGGCAGATACTAATTTATTGGACGGTTCTATTATTTTGATTCTTGGCAGAAATTTTTGCGATTTCTCTGCCTTGGAATCGAGGACGGTATAAAAGAATCAATACATTATGTGTGCATAAATGCGTATCATACAATAAAACAGATGCATAATTCTTGTACAACTTGTCTTCCATTAGAAAATGTCACAAGGAGAAGAAATAGATAAAAATAATGAAAAACTAAGCAAAAATAAATTTCGCGAGAGAAATAGCTTATGATATATACCTTTTGTATCCACAGATGTTTGCCTAAGTATTCTTTGGAACGGCACTATCGACCATGTGCTCAAATATTCATAATATTCGCACAGGTTGAAAGTAGGTTTATGGTCGAAGGAAAACTATGAGTAAAAGTCGAGCCAAGAATGCTCGATAAGTTTATTGATCTATTTTCTCTCATTCTCACTCGAATGACTGCCATTTCGTTATTTGTTGTCCTGATTTCGCTAAAGCCTGTTTCCATTGTTCGCCGTAAGTTCCTCCTACATCTGGTCCGATCACAAAATGACCAACAGTTGTTTTCTTTCCTAAAATGATAAGATTATTCAAGATTAGTAAATAAATAATTCATAAAAATTTTTGCAATAAAATTCCACCAAGATGGTTCACCTAATTTATTCTTCGAGACGAATTTAACAACGAAGCTAACATCCTTCAATGCTCCCTGATACGGATTATCCGCAATCACTCTAGCCATTTCCGGCGAAAATTTCATCGACACACATGGGGCAAAACGATCGCTTTTCCAAAAATGAGTCACTCTACCGTCATCTACCACGGACATCTTAATATACATCTGTCCTTTCAAGGCTTCATGCTCGTGCATCGTTTGTAACGAGCATCTCAGACGATGCAGGGACAGTATCAGTTTTTCGCTACCCTCCTCTTTCTTATCGGCCTTTTCTTGGCACAGTGACAACTCGACTTGGCCTTTCTTATTTTCCTTCTGTAACAACAATGAAGATAACTAAAACTTATTAAAACTATAGCCGGATTACATACTAACATTTATAATATCTAATAAATAAAAATTTTATGATATTTTAAAATTTCTGATGATTTACTCTTTCTTCAGCTCCAGAAATACCACTAGCAATCGGTCGCAATGGTCTCCACATATCTCCTGTCGACACGTCGCTTGGATGCTTAGCTTTTGGTGGCTTCGAAGTGAAGTTCTTCGGATCCAAGGAAATCGTTGTGGCGCCTACAGTTCGTCTCTTATCAAACAATTTTCTTTCTGGAGTTGCGGTTTCCACGGATTTATCGGTTCCCTTGCCGAAAAATTGACTGAATAATTTGTTCTTCGTTGGCTCCTGATTCTCCGTGGAAGCACCTTGACCATCTTTTTTCTTGTTGCTCTTCTTAGGGGATTCTTTAGTGGGCGACGTTTTTTCTTTCTCGGATTCCTTCTTCTCAGTCGCTATTAATGGTTTATCCTCGAGAATCGCGTATAAAGTCGCGACGATAAATCTGGAACCGCTTATCTCCTCTTCGATCACTTTCGTTTTACCAAATTTCTGTTTTGTTTCTTTTCGCAAGTGAAACGTAAATTCCTCGTTCCATTGCGGCCACGACTCGTTTTTCGACGTTGTCTCGAACTTTTCCTTTCCTGGTATTAACTTCACCTGGAATAGAAACGATTTACTTTCCTTCCTGCACGAGTTTTTCTGTTAGATATAAAGAATAATGAAGCGAGCAGTAATTAATCCAATAATAAAAAATGATATAATTCGTGAAAATTATTCGTACAAAATTTATCAATATAATATTGATTTGCAAATAATTTACGAATCACGCACAATCTATTTATTTTGAAATTCCTTTCGAATCAATCAACAAATTCAAACGTAAGAAACACCAAGTATATAAGTGTATGAAAATAATCTCAACTTCCATTTGACCATTGTAATTAATATATTTTAAATGCATCGTAAAGAGATAAGGAAACTCAGATTCCCATAAAGTGGTATTGTCTTGTAAGGTTCGTGAGTCAATAAAGACGAAGTGGGCGCGATGATTCCTTCGAGTTACGTAACGTTAGATAACAATTCAGAGAGATTATTAGTATCTAACCCATGACTACCTTGACTACGTAGCTGTTGACACGAGTAAAGCCGAAATTCTGCGGCAAGTGACGAGCACCAAGTACCGTCACGTGCAGAGCTTTCTCGTTGATCGAATGAACGATTTTAATGCCTACTTCCGGCTCCAGATTCACCGTGCGATCCAACGGAGTGGACACAGTCTTAAAACCAGTATCTATGAAACTCTTGATCCTCGCTAACGCCATGATTGTTTTTAATTCGTGGATATTCCCGATCAATTCTTATCTATTTATCGATCTTGAGCAGTGATAAATTCATCGACAGTGATTCTCGACTGGTATTCGCTGTAAACATAAAAAACGTCTCGTCTAAATTTTGTATAACCTCGTATACTATTTCTAGGAGTACTATTAATACATGCAAGCTATAGTTACTCAGTTTGCCTATTAAAAGATATATTTTCAGATTAAATAGTATATCTGATCCGCATGAAAATCCCGTCCAAAATATTTCCTGTTCGTTATCCACCGTGTTTAAACGATAAATATAGCCAGCACAGATTTTTCCACTCGTCTCGCGACTGACACGAAATTCGCGTTAATAATCGAACTCGCGCCGGTGTTTACCGCGCTTCAGTGCAACGTTCTTTCGCGGCTATAGAGTGATAAGAACAACGGAAACGGTCGAGCTATGATCAACGTCAATGAGTAACGGTAAATTTCAAAGAGACTCTGCGATCGAGACTGCCTCTCGAACACAACGTTCATGCTCTGTTTTCTTAACGATCTTGATTATTCTTTATGAACGAACAAATTTGATGATAACAGCAGGTGATTGTATCAGCTGTTTCCATCGACGGTGGTATAATCTTCTCGGATAAAGAAAAAATTCGCACAAATAGGTCTATCTAATGATCGAACTTTCTCCAGCCAAGGAAAATTGATCAAATTACCGGGCGTTGTCACCTGTTCGTTCCCAAGAAAAACCCGCTTGGAAACAGCGTACCTACCATAACCGCAATGATTTTGACTGGGTATGCGGCGTGGATCGAGAAAAAAAATGGTCGACTGGTCGATTTTTGATCTTTGTTGAAGCACTGAGTGGGGAATATTCACTAGTAATCGAGTCTACGGCATATATCCACTATATAAACTCTGATCACTGTTTCCATAACCACAAAGGTGAATAAACATAAACATATAGCGGGATAAAGATTGCGTGTCTTTCACTGGTTATACACGATGTCGCCATGCGGCTCGATTTCCTCGAGTTTATTGCGCATCGCGCTTTAAGATGGAACGATGTAATCGAATATCGTAGAAATTTTTCGTTGGAACGTAGATGGACATGCGTTTGTTTAGAATCGAAAGATTTTTATACGTAGAATTGTCAACTTTAAACTTCGAACGACGCGCTACCGTGGTATGCGGCCCGCGCTCTCGCGTGGGTTCGCTTTATAAGGGGGCAAACGGGCTGTGCAGGGACGGGTATAGTGAAGGCGTTGTTTAAGGGGTACCGATAATGCGATGAGAGATTTGATTTCATAAAATATCGATTTTGATGGAAAATTGATTTAAATTATGAATGAAAGAGAAATTTTAAATTGATAATATAATATATTAAATATAAAAATTGGTAGAACGGATTTATAATTTTCATTATTGAATAGGGTATATCATTATTTACAATGTAATTTACAATATAACATATTATTATTAATTCCCTTACTTTTTAAAATTATATATTGTGTTTAACATTATAATTCAAATTAGATTAATTTTTATTATAAATTTTATTATAATAATATTTATAATATTATATTTATTATACAATGTTTAACATAATTGATATAGTAGAAAAAAATGAATTTATTAATTGGTTACAAGTATTTGTCATAAAGTATTTTTACATCAAAACAAAGTTTAATACTCATTTATGTTTCAGATTTGGAATTATTTTTGATTAATTTTATAAATATTATTTACAAGCATTAATTGTTTTAGAAAAATTTGGAACAGGATAAGGTTTGTAAAAGTAAAAGTACGTCACTGTCGCAAAACTGGCCAGTCGTTCTGAAGACACACACCACTTGTACACTTCATCGTACAATCTTTATAGACTCTAGTTGGTTCCTGACGCCTGTTGCGCACACAAGGTCGCGCATTCATGTGCATGTAAATGTGTATGACTATGTTTCTGCACGTATACGAGATGTATGCGTAGTAAATACGATATAGTGAATGAGAATGTATAAATACAGTGACGTATTAATATCAATCGTCGCCCAACATTTTCTAATATTTACAAATATAATTTTAAGCATAATTAATATTAAGTCAAAATGAAAGAAAATTTAAAAAGAATTAGGAAAAATGATTTTTTATTTATTTTTTATTATTATTTTTCTAAAACTTTAAATTATTATAATTAACAATAATTATAATAATTTAAATATTATTATAATTTATGAATATGTTTATAAATACATATATAATATGAATGTTTTATTAATTAAAAGGAAGTAATAAAAAAGAAACTTATGAATAATAAAAATGATTGAAATTAAATTGACGCGTAGTAGATCTAATTGTAATGTGTAACAATATCGCACAAACAACAGAATGGAATGCAGTATGGTGCATTGTGCTGCATAAAAAAACAAATCGCGGAAGAGGTATCTGAAGACGTATCAAATACAAACATACAATATATTTTTAAATTAATCTATTAACTTTATAATTAATTTTTTAAAAACAATATAATAATGTATCTTCTGTCACATTTGCAAAAATAGTAAATTTAAAAAATTTATATAAATTTTTTTATTTTTTTTATTTTTCATAAATATAGCTAATTAGGTATATAATTTTTCCTTTCTTTTTTTTCATTAAAATTGTTAAATTACATTGTATTATATTTATTTACAAATATCTAAGTTATTTCTTTTTTTTAAATAATCAAGTTTAATTATTGAAAATAAAACCAATTTGCATCTAATTCTAATATGCGTCAATATGTCTATCAGTACACATTTAGAATGTTATTCTTCGTATAATAAACTATATTGATTGCACGTGATAACATGCAAGGATATATTTGACAGACACATTAACCTTCATTGTTGAATAACTTGTCATGTTTAGAATATTAGGAAAGTATAACTATTCTTAAAAGAAAATGACATTTTTATTTCAATAGTATAATCAAATATTAGATATACAAATAGCTTAATTAACTAATACTTAAGAGGAATTTTAAGATCTATATTTTATAATCTTACCCGTGATAACTATATTCATTAAGAATATAAATTTTTACTTTTAAATCTATTTATTAAAATTTAAATGAATATTTACTTTTTTAAATTTTAAATACTTATTTAAAATACAAAATTTTTGTAAAGTAAATAAAAAAGAAATTAATTTTGTTCCAATTTAAAAATAATCAATGAAAAATAAAATTAATTAATAATTAATATAATATAATATCCTAGATTTCAACTTTGCCTTCGAATAGATTTTCGGTTCTAATGTTTTAAAGTCAAATGTTTCCTACATTCGTCGTTAGATGGCCGTACATACTTTCTAAACCCTTTCCAACCCTAATAACGACCCTCCCTCCTATGAACAGCTGTTCTGCACCGCCATGGCGCACGCGACTTCGTGGCATCAAAAACGCTCTCGACGTTTTCGATTTTACCGGTTTGAAATAGTGTTTACGTGTCCCGCTTTATTGTATCACGCGTCGCATTTCCGGTCGTAGAACGGTTCTCGTGTAGAATGAGTGTAAAAAAAGAGTGTTCGTGTTTTGTGTCAAAGTGAGAATTTCAGGTTTTTACATTTGCGAGATCCACCGGTTCCACTGTCACTTCTGAGAGGTAAGTGATGTATTACTACTTGTTTTTTATATTGTTTTTATTTGCATATAAATGTAAATATCATACGTATGATAAAGGATATTTATTCATATATAAAGCAATATACATGGTGACGTTGGTTTTGCATACTGGTACGTTAGAAGTGGCGCTCATAAACGTATCCTCCATCAGAAATGGATGTAATTGCAATTAAATTTCCACGAAGATTATTCTCGTTAAATTCATTAAAATAATTATGCGATTTGTTGATTTTGAAATAGATTGATAAGGTAGATGTAACGACGGAAATATAACGACGGATCTCATTTTATAATTCGAAATTTTATTGTCGATTTTAACATATGTTTATTGCTGTATCAGGTAAAATATGTTTTTAAAAACATTCATTGCGATGTGACAGTGGCAAAGATCGATTGATTTATATAATATAGAATAATTAGAATATCTTTCAAATTGTTTCGTATAAATGAAATAATTTTATTAAGACAATTGTCATGTAAAAAAGATTAATCCTAGCTGGAGTGCGTTGTACAAAATATTATCAGGAATTCTGCAATCCTGTCGACAGGTGGCAGCACATGACTATATATTTGAATTAATCCGCGGTTTTTAGAGGATGAATTTAGAATTTCGATTTAACATTTATATAGGATATTTTATATTTCCAAATTATTTTTTTATCACCGATTGTTATTAATATTATCAATTTACCAATTATTTCTTTTCTAGTTTTGCTTGATAGTTTAAAAATTTCAAAAATATTATTTTTATGATAAACTGAAGATCGCTTTTTTAAAATAATTTTCTTTTCAAACATTGTTCATAATTTATAGTGTACTTATTATAATAATTCATAATGCATATTATGAAAATTCATATGAAACATTTAAAAAGACTTAAAATGTATCTTAAATATAAAAAACATCAAATAACATCAAAAACTCAGATTTCATATTTATTGCAAAAAATATATACAAATAATAAACGTAAAAAGTATATTATACTTTGAAGCAATGTTCAGTTTCTCATTTCAACTGAGAAATAACGGAAAGAATATTAAAAAGTCAGACTGATGAGGAAAAATATCAACAAGAAGTTCGAAAAACAAGAAATGAAACGAGACTGAAATCGTGGCGCATGATAACAATTTATGCAGCGTTACGACATCTCTTTATCCGTCTTCCTTTCCATTTTATTCATGGAATGAAAGGAGACGTCGAAAAAGAAAAACTTTCCTTTATACATATAATTCATGGTCTCTTTTCTTTTCTTATGTTGTATACTGCGTTCATTTCTCATCCTTCAACCAATTTATTTATTCACATTCGTCTATTTATTTCTTCTTCTAATAATTTGAAGAATTTTAATCATAATTGCATCATTTCAGCTGTTTGTATGTTCCCTCCGTTTCGCTTTTTGTAATTTAATGAATTTAATGCCCCATTTTCCAATTTTGCAAACTACCACCAATCTTTCTATTGGTCGAATATGATTATTTTTATGAATTTTTTCTTACTATGCTCTTATGTTTGTTATTATGGATTCCTTTGTATAGAAATACAATTTAAAGATTTAACTATACGTTTTGATATGAAAATGCGCCAATTCAAGCTGAAATAGATTGCAAGTATCGAACAATTTTAGGCAGTTGTCGCGGCTTAAGCAATTATTAATTTCGTTATTTATATTGTGAAATTGTTACGTGATAAATGCAGTTAATATTTGATCGACGTGGTGTTGGGTATATGGATTTTGCCTATCTAGTTAATTCATAAATTACAAAGAGTTGAAAACATAGATTTTTGGCATATAAAAGGATCAGTTTAATATAATATATAAATAATCTATAAAAAAGAGTTTTTAAAAAGAGTTTTTGCTGTTGCTTGAAATTATGAAAGAATTATTTGAGTCTATAATGAAAATATGTTTAATAAATGTATATAATTAAGTTATATACATAGTTTCATCGAATTAACATACAAAAAAAATTAGGACACGATCGAAAGTTGT
The DNA here is from genome assembly GCF_014066325.1 of Apis laboriosa. Taxonomy (NCBI): domain Eukaryota; kingdom Metazoa; phylum Arthropoda; class Insecta; order Hymenoptera; family Apidae; genus Apis; species Apis laboriosa. The sequence continues at coordinate 243,229 of NW_025223827.1, forward strand.
GAAAAATTACAAATTTTCGATTGTTTATAATTTATAGCAATATCATTCTATTATCTTTTTCTTTTTTTCTAAATTTCAAAAAAATTCAAATGGTTTGAAAAAATTATTTCTTTTTAAAAAAATACCTCTTTTTTTCATTGTACTTTTTCATATGTATCACAGATACATTTATGATTTTTCATAATTTTTGAATTAACTTAAAAATCGATGTATTGTGAAATTAGGAAAAACATGACATGTTGTATTACCTAATTACAGATATTAGAAAATAAAAAATCTTATTACACCATAAGGAAACATTTTTCAATAACAATAATAATAATATTCAATAATAATAATTAGATCAGTTACACAAAATTGCACGAAAGATACTTATCAATGGAATTGAATTTCTTTCACAGGTATTATCGTTCAGTACATTGCGAACGTCACTATATTTTCGTTTAATCCCTCACAACTTACTTGGAGAAACTCATACCGGCGAACAATGGTCCGGAATATCACATCCAATTGAATATTCCACGGAACAAAATTCATTCCTCGAAATTCCATTCGGATAGTCGCGTTAGAAGTCGCAACAACTTGTTCGCAAAAACCCTCTTGTCACCACCCCCACTTGACCAAAATTATGCAGGAAATATGCGGCCGCAGAGGAAACCGGGTGCACGTCATTTACCCGCATTTATCGCGGACACGAGTTGTTACGGGGCGAAACGCTTGTTTCACATCTCCTTTGAGCCGTGTGTGCACGACCCTTCAAGTGCATTAAGCGCCGGTGAAAAATGATTTCGTTACACGGGGGCGTGTATTATTCAACTGCGCGGACGAAAAGTTATTAGCACCCCTGGATAGCAGGGGGGGGGGGCTCGACAAGTTAGGGAATTTCGTCCAGACGGGAACTTCCGTTCCCCGGAACTTCCGAATTCGCGTCTGCAAATGTAATTCGCGGTTGGAAATTAAAAAACGTCCGGTTATTCCGAATCACCGGCCCGCGAGAAACGTCTCTCGCTTTAATTAAGCCGGAGATTGGCTGATATTCTCGCGGAACGTTTTTCGACGAATTTTCCATTCAACAAGGGGGATGCGTTTTTCCTGGCATTTATATATGTGTAACACATTGGATTTCAATTTTAATATGTATATCCGCGAAATCCGAGTTAATTTCAATACGAGAAAAATTATTTTATGGAATACGATTGATACTCGTGGGTGGTGGGGTAGTATTACATATAGGGTGTACTAATTAAATCGAATCACTTGAATATTTTGCATCTGTTCGTGATATTGACGAATATTTCAGAAATTGGATTATCAGTCGGTGTAGTTACTCGTGTGTTGCGAATATTTTTCAATACATTGAGAAATATAGTTTTCAAGATAGTGAAAAAAATATGTTTTTCGTCGAAATTTTGAGACCTGTTTTCACTCTCTGGATATAAATGATTCTCGATATGAAAATATTTTTTCAATATCTATCTTCTTCAAAAATTTAATCAAAAAAAAATTAAAATCAGTGAGATATTCTTCTTTTTTGAAGATATTTTTTTTTTTATATTTTTCATTTAAATCTATTTGCGCATATAATGTTCGATTTCATTTTAAAACGAGAACAGATACGTATGTGCGTAATATAACCTACATAAAATTACTGATCCGTGTACTACGTGTAGTTTGGTATTCTCTGTATTTATTACACGCGCAGCGTATTTAGTCTCTCTTTGAATCGCTGGCACAGCCCTTTAAGTGCATCATTACTTATTCCCTTTTGTCTCGACCGGCTTCCTGTTCATCGATGCATTTCCACTTTTCAACCATCTCGAAACAAAATGAATTGCAAACTGTCTCGTGATTTATCTCAAACTTCTTTCGATTGTTTCTCCCCACTTTTCCTTATTCTCTTAACCAAAGCGTAACTTGATTAGTACAAGTTATTAAAATGTTTGCAAAATATCAAGCAAATCATTAAAACTTTTGATTCGATGAAACGCTTTTTGTTTTTTCTTTTTTTCACATTCATTTCATTACAATTCTTAAACATTGCTGAATGAATAAATGTCTCGATAAGAATCCAGTATGTTTGTATATATCTTGTCTGCATAGAAGTTGAAACGAAGAGATCCATGACGATTCAAAACTGGCGAAAACGAAGATCCTCGTTTCTTCGTGTAAATCGCGTAATATATATCATTTCTCGTGTATGGATTTCTAATTAAATCGTGGAAAAAAGATCCACGGACAAGTTTCGCGCGAAAACTTTTTCGTTTAATTGCAAAAATCCGGTGAACCGATATAAGCGTCGATACCCTTCGAACAAATCACCTCTCGCGATAGTTTCGAATTTTTATTGGAACCGGGTTATGGCTGGCAGATAGGATTGGCGTTGGGCAACGTTGATAGATGACAATTATCGCAAATAAACAATCGTTCGTAATGAAGGCGAGGACCGATGAAACGATCGGCGGCCGCTCATCAATCGTAGCCGCGAGTGCGCAGACAGAAATTTCATTTATCGAGAAAGTTTAAATCAAACCGCCATTACTCACGGTGCTGCAACTGTGACCGGCCGTTTCGATTCCACCAAAAGCCAATTGAAATTCGTTTCGTCACCGGACTGGCCGTATCGTTTCTCTTTTCCATGCTCCCCCTTTTCAGCGTCTGGATAACTATTATTTGAAAATTTTGAAACGGGCAAATTTCGTTTCGTCCGAAAATTCGCATTTTCTGTTTTTTTTTTTTTTTAGATATCGTTTAAACATTAATTTTTTTCAAATCTTTCTTAAGTTGCGATTCCCTAGTAATATTCAAATAGTAAATTAAAATAATTAACACCTAAAGAAAAAATTAAATAAAAATAGTAAAAAAGTATTAAAAAATTAATAATTTCTTTATTGTTTATATTTTAAAAAGAAATATTATGTTTTTGTATATTTCTGTAATTAATTTTAAGAAACTTTAAGAACTTATATTAGAATTTAAAAATGAAAACAAATTTTTAATAAAAGAAAAAAATGTATTGATGTTGTGATTTTGTCAGTTATTGAAAAATAGCCAAGAAAAGAATGAGGAAATTATGGATACTAATTATTTTTTATAAAAGTCACATAGCTTTTCTTAATTTTTCCTTATTTTCTTTTTTTCTCTTCCGTTTGTCTCTCTGTTTCCTCTTTAAAATTTTAAAAATTTTTACTTTATTTCTAATTAGTTTTTTAATATTAGCTATTTCTTTGTTCTTCTATTTTATATTTCCTATCTTTTTCTTGTTTTCTTTCCTCTCTTTTTCATGAAAATACAAATTAAAATCGTTAAAATTTTTTTATATTTTATATTTAGCAGATATTGTATTATATTTTTATGATCGAATATTGTAATTTTAAACACCGAATAAGCTTTTGTTGTTTTATCTAAAATATCTCTTATAATTTTTTATAAACTCTCCAAAACATGTCTTTCGTTTGTAATTTTTTGGAATTTTAAAAAATAAAATCAATATTTATGACTTATACATTTCGAAATACGAGATAAAATATAATGATGAATGAAATAGACTTTCATAATTTATTTATCAATGTTTTATAAAGTAAAAAACAAACAAACAATAGAACATATTAGATTAGAAATGTTAGATAGAAAATATATTGATTTTAAATTAAAATCCTTGATTTTTTTTTGTTCTTTAATATTAATATATCGAAATAATTATAAATACAATATGTATATTTACTTTAATTTATCGAAAAATTATATGAAAATGAACAAAAATTTTTACTTTTAACGTATATGTTAATTATTTCATAACCTAGTGTTACACGCAATACGAGCTGTCATGTAGCGAAAAGCTTTTCTAACGTAATATGATATTCGTTTTCGTGATTCCTCTATGTTCCTGTTTCACCTACATTTTAATTAAAAAAGAAAAAATAAATAGCAACTACCTTCCGTAATATTCAAAACAACAAATTAAAAGAATTTACTAATTAATTTTTTCTTTTTGAGTCTTAAAAATCTTAAAAATCATTAATTTAAAATGTAGCGATTTAAAGTAGATTTTATGAATTAATGATAATAATTTTATTTCATTTCGTCAATTTTAATATATGGATATTTCCTTTCTTTAAAATAAATCAATGATTTTCAAATCCAATTAAATCATTATAATTTGCAATTTACTTATCGATTATATAACAAATTTGCAAATTTTATTACTAAATTATACGAAATTATTAAGATTAAAAGTTGAATAATAATGATTTTGGATATTGACGAAAAAAATTATGCGAAACAGAGTATCTGCGATTGCTCAAAGACGCGGGACGTTTTATAGGTGGGGATTGTGGAAAGTCCGAAACAAAATTGATTAGCAGAAATTATTCGTTCCAAAGAGAACGTTGATTGAGTCAGCAGTATCCTCTGGTTCTGCCAACGGGTCTGATTAAATTTCTCAGTTGGAAATGGATAACAAGATTTCGACGGAAGTGACCTGGATTGCCCGAAGGTAGCATAATACGTTTCTAAGTACGATGTATTTATTGCTGATGTTAGTTCCACGCGACTGCTGTTTTTAAATGAGTCATCGGTATTTTCTTTTCCCAAATCTCATTATTCTATTTACTCGAGACAACTACTTAATAACTTATGAATGAAATTCAAATTTATAATAAATTTATAATAAATAAGATAAAATATAAATTTAATAACTTTCATGGATAATAATTAAAAAAACTGTAATTTCTTATGTTCATTTTCTAAATTTTTCTTTTTGACCATTGAAATATTTTATTTTTAAAATTTTATACTTTATTCAATTATTATTTTAATTATTTATTTAATAAAAAACGTGACAAAGATAGAATGATAATTTTTATGCATAAAAATCCTAAATTAAGAGATTTAAATAACTAATCAAACGCAATAACTTTCGCGATAACTTTTAATTTTTTTAACTCCTCTGCACACGTAATAAAGATCCCATAAAGAGATACGTAATTCATATCACGTCCAATGACTTTATTAAATTCGCTTCTTCTTCAAAAGAATACTCGATCGAATCCAAGCGATAAATCCAATATATCCGTTGCTTAACTCTCGCCAGGAACAAATTTGGGAGGAGGAGTGAGGAAAGGATATTATATAGTGCAATACTTCCTTTCCGTTTCGAAAATTACCACCACCATTTACAAAACGTTCTCTTTAACGGGTATTACGGATATCTCCTCTGTTTTCTGTTGCATCGTCGTTGATTTATTCAATCGAGCGATTGTCGATATTTATCGTCTGGACTCGGGTTCCAACCCCCGGGGAGGGGAGGGGAAGGGGGGTTCACGAGACATTCGATGAGATAAATCATATTATCGTGGACAAGTAGCGTGGCCAGTACGTGGCAATCTGCGCCGATGCCAAAACGGGTGGCCGCGTATGAACATGGAAATCATATTAGACTAAAACCACATTGCTTAATGGACGCCATCTGCCTTAATCCCATTATCCGGCCGCAATTCATCACGGCTACCCTTTTCTCCTATCGATGCGATACTGTTTGCTTTAACAACTCTTCTCCGATCTTACTATCTATTGTCCCGTTCTTCTCTTCTATTGCAACCGGAAATGTCGAGTGGGGAAGGAGGAGGGAAGGAGACATTTTACTACACGTTCATCCTTGCAATGATCGAGAAATATTTTCATACGCAGAAATTTTAATATTGTCATTTATTCACGTGATAATAAGAGAAATATTTTCATTAGAAATATTTTCATTAAAAATATTTCTAGAACATAGACGAAATTTTAATGTTAATGTTTTCTAGGTAATTTTACTCGATCCTCGCGATGGCCGAGAAATATTTTCATTAGAAATGGAATATTGGACTAAATTTTAATACCGTAATCATTTTTATTACGATTATTATGATCTATATCTATTTATATCGAAAGAAATGATATTTGAGAGCGATGAAATTTCTCTTTTTTTTTTTTTCTTTATCTCGTTTGATTAGCTTAATCAGTGATCTGTGATATCGGTTACAAAATGACCGATAAAAGTATAAAAATTTTTATAGTTACAAGATTTTCCTTTTAATGATCATTAAATTTTGCTACAACGATCGAATCAACGCAACGATGTTGACAAAATTGTTCAATTAAATTAAAGGAACGAAAGGAAAAAGGAATTTCCACTCGGAAGAAACGAATACCCCGTGACATTTATGAATTCTGTCAGGGGCCGTTGTCACAAACGCCGCCCTTTCTCCCTTCCCTCCCTTTCCCTATACTCCACTGTTACACTATCGAAACGCGAAACATCGTCCCGCATCCACCCCTCGGGGACGACAGGTCGATCGATTAAAACGGCCGATAGACCGTCCGTAGAAAGAATCGAATTCGAGTTTCAATCCATTCGATTCGATCGGATTGCGATTCTTTCTGGCAATAAAAGGGAAACGCGATGAAACTGGCCGTTCTGACGCACAGTTTCGGGTAACGCGAAATGGTTTTTAATATTCTCGAACGACACGTGAACGTATAAAGGAGTTCGCTCTCCTATCTCTCTCTCTCTCTCTCTCTCTCTCGATGCTTCGACAGAGTGGAATCGATATTATTCCCCATCGAGTGGCGGCACGTCGTTGGCGCTCGTAAGTTTTTGAATTTTTCCCCAGAAATATATTTGGTGGATGTTAGTTTATAGGCGGTAAAACCGTGTGGGGGGAGGGAGCCCCCTTTGTTTGCGTGAAATCTTAAATCGAAGGGATTTCTTGTGTACACGTACGGGCGATGGTGTTTTCCAAAGTCTCGGGGGCCGCGGATAGGAAATCGATATTCCGCCCGAACGAATTGAATCGAAAGTTTCGCGCGGGTGCGAGACAAGAAACGCGGAAACTCGATAAACGACAAATCCGTTACCCTGGTCCGGGCACCCTTACCTTTGTTTCAGGAACTTCCACTCTTTCTTTCGTCCCTTGGTGACGCGTGGAAATCGAAAGGAACCCAAGGTTTTCAACGTGTGAATCAATTAATGGGACATTTGTTTGCGGGAAGATGTTGTATAACGATAGTGCGAGCAAAAAGTTTATAAATTTACGCAATTGATCACGGATATATTCATATGAGAATTCGATTAATATATTGCGTTATCGAATATGATGAAAATATTATGTACATAATGGGTTATACACGAAGTCACTTTAAAAAGATTAATGCTTAAAATTTCAATATTATTTTCGTTTTTAAAAATATAATTTCACAATGGTGCGAGATAAAGATAATATTTAAATTATGAAATACTCGAATTTTAATGCTTTATTGTTATAAAAAATATTTTCAGATGAAATTATATATGTATGAAATATGAAAGGATAATAAAAATTTTGATTTCACGCACTCAAAAAGATTTTCCGTTGAAAAATATAAATTGTTTTACGTATAATCCATCAATATACTTTGTATACACTCGAATTTTCATTAAAATCAAATTTTTCAAAATAGATAAATTTTCTTTTTTAAATAGGATTTTTTTTTATTGTGTATCATTCACCAGAGTTACTCAAGAACTATATCCTTGATATTTAACATTTTACAAATGTTTATTTAAATAAACATTTTGATTTTAAAGTACAAGATTTTAAAAAATGATTTAAAAGTAATTCTATTTTGATTAATTTGACTTTTGAATATACACTTTTTATATGTTTTTATAAAAAAAAGTAAATATGAATTACAGAAAAAAAATCATGTGCAGTTCACTTTTTGAGCACCGTGCTATCATTAATTCAAAAATTTCTCATCTTTTGAAATAAAATCACAATCTTCGACTCCTCCATCTTTACGAAACTACACTTCGTATCTAAATAGTCTAAACCTCTGTTTTCCTCTTGACAGTTGTTCGCACAAAATTATCATCTTGTCTCGAACTTCCAACTTTCTTCAACGCGTACATTAACTTTTAATCGTACACAACAAGTAATCATCATTCACTGCCCAATTTTAATATCTCCAATCACCTGTAAAAATATCTCTCACCGCAAGTAATCATCATTCACTTAGATACTCAGACACTCAGAATATCCTTCTCCAACCAACCCCTCGACGCTGCGAAGAAAGATTTAAATATGCACGCTCGGCCGTGACCGCGTGCATACATCATCTTTATAACATCCAGCGTTCGGTTGAAAAGAGGCCGACCATCCTGCACGGCACGCGTGCATTAATGCACACCGGTTGGCGACCGATAACGACTTCCTGCGGGTACATTCTCGCGAGCGGAAGTGGCTCCATGTACGATGCGCTTCCTGACATCCATCGAGATTCCTCTCCGACAACGTCGCCTTTAAAACAGTATATTAGGGCGGTGGTTATAAATCAGGGTGGCATGGGGTGTCGGTCGCCGCTTCAGTGCTTGGTAAGTAAGACACCATGATACGTGCAACGTGTTCTACGTGTTGCCGTTACAAACGGTGTTGTGCATCCACCAAGCGTAGGCAGAAATACCATCGAGCCGGAGTCACGAGATTCTCGGGGTTGCCTGCCGCTACAATATTGCTGCTCCCTGGCTTCAGGCCAATCCTAAAGGAGCAGGATGAACAAGGAGAAAGTTAAAGGATTTTGGAAGAAAGGAGAGAGAAGGGGACAGGTGGAAGAAGATTTGACGAGGTTTTTTTTTGGATCATGTTCAACAGGAGAATATTGTAGGAATAATGGATATAAGTGTATTCGTATGTATTCATATTTGAGCATTTGAATTTTGATGTATACTCAAATTTCGAGTATCCAAGCAGGATATATTTTATATAATTGTATTTTTAATTGTAAATTTTTACATAGTTTCCACAAATATTATAATTAAAATAAGAAATATAGATAAGTATAAAAGTAAATAACTAAAATGATTAAAAAATATTTTATTTCTGAAAATATCGTGGTATAAGGAATTGAGTACACAAACATAAATAGGTAAGTACATTTCAAAAAATTTCAAATTTTTCATTTCTATTCTGTTTTCCTATTACAAAAATTGGACGAAAATTTGTTATTTGATATTTAGATTCACAAGAACATAACTTGATAGAATTTAATACTTTTACATTTTCTCTAAATTTTCGATTTTGTAAGAGCATAATTTAAAAGATGATAATACGTGTAAAATTTTTTTGATATTTCTAAGAATAAAACTTTAATCAAATTTTATTCTCGTGTTTTCTTGTTTTTAAAAAATTTAGAAATATAAAGATTCTTTCTCGATACATAAAAGATCTACGAAAATTGATTTTGTATCTTTAAATGATAATCTAATTTTTTTAACTCGATATTTTTCAAAAATCATTAATTAAATATTTTCAAACCTACTGATTTTTTTGTTATAAATGAATCATTTGATAAATTTCATAAGAAATATTTTCTATTATCTCTTTATATCTCTTTATCTCTTTTGGAACATATAGATATCGATATTCGTATACCGATCTCGTGGCCTCATTTCTTCAAGATCTTTTTTTCTCATCCGGTATCATCAATAATATATAAATAGCAGAAATCTCGATACGATGTTATCGTCTGTTCGAAACTTTTTCTATTGATATTTTTATTACGCGAAAATACGCGGTCAAAGCGAGTAGATAACTCTAAGAAGTCTATTTTACGAGCGGTACCATATTGCGGATTTTCAGCGGTATAAGAATGCTCTTTTCGGAATCCACCGGCCTTATATCGACTTGCCTCTCTGGAAGATTCGTTCCGCGGGATCTACGCGTTTCACGAATTGAAAATCTCGACTTTTCAAAAGCGACTGACAAACGCCGATTTCGCCTCCACGTTATGGATCACCAGACCGAATATTCCATCGGCCACTGTTCCGCCAGGATCCATAAAATCACGAGAGAGAGATTACTTTGGGACTGCGGGCATTATCAAGCGACGTTCAATCGAATTCGATATGATCTTATTTCCGGTGTGCGACCAAGTGAAACAATTGAAGTTACCATGGAATACGATTTACCTAAGCTCCTAACTTCAAAATAACGATCTACCTCGCTTGAACTTTTGTTGTAATACGAATTACTTTTCTTTGAAGGAATTCATATTTGGATGATGGAAGACAATCGATAATGTTATCTATCGTTTTGATTTCTTTTTTGATAATATTCTTATGAGATATGGTAACATTGAGATATATTAAAATTTTTATCCTCGAAAACGTAATATTATATTTATCTGTAACAAATCTTTTGAAAATAGTTTTTGATAAAAATAGAGTCGCAAAAAAAAAGAAGGAAAATATCAATAATATATCAATTTCAATAATTTTCTATTTTATATACGTAATTCCAGAAAATTTCTTGATTAAAAAATATTTTTCGGAATTGCTTTAATTTTATCATTCAGGTCAATTTTGAAAAGAGAGGACACTGATGCAAATGGTGATTGCTAAAGAATATTGAATTCACAGTGGTTTAATTGAAACTATAAAATGTGAAGACGTATGCGACAAAATTCACTTGTATCAATATTAATTGTAATATTGTAACATCAATATATCGATTTAATAAATAAATTATTTTAAAGAATAATTCAGTGAACGAATTATATAATTTTAATATTACGAAAAGAAGGACAACACGAAAACAGGAGAGAAGAAATTCCAGCAGTGGAAGAGGTCAAAGCGAGATCAAACACCATTAAAAAAATTCCACGAGAGCAGAGCAAGGACATCAGAAGAAAAAAAGATTCCAAGGAATGTTAGGAGAGTGTACCAAAGAGAAAGATTCTAGCGATAAAATAAAATAAAATTCAAGGACAGGATCAGAGGGAAGTTGCAGTTTCTACCAATTTCACACTTTCGTTTCCACGAAGTCAGTCATACCAATCGAATGAATCTTCGTCCCTTTCTTTCGCATACCAAATTTATCCCCAGTATGAAAATTGCGTACTTGTCATCAGATTTCATGAGATCTTCCTCGTCCTCTGACAGAACTGCTGTCGTGATCGAGCCAATAGGGTGGCCAGGGTGAACGAAGTAACACCGACAAAATTCCTCGTCTCTTGTTTTCCATTCATCACAGGAACGGGGACGAGAGAGGGTGGCACGAACGTACGAGCCATCGACCATAAACATCAGACACGACGGAACGTGGCAAGTCGGAGGTGGTATGGCCGTCATCGTCATCCCCATAGGTGGTTTTCCGGGTTAACCGACGCAGCGCAAGGTGGCCACGGAGCGCCCCATTGTAACCGGCTTGAAAATCGCTCGAGTGTACCGGCGGCGGCCAGACGGGATGGCCGAAGTGCGGTCGCTCATTGGACGTTATATCTGTTGGATTGCGCAAGGTGATTCATGAATGCGTGTGTTCGCATATATCAGAAGGCGAATGTAGAAGGATTAAATCGAATAGAAAGGAAGGAAAAGAGAATATAGGGAATGAATAAATGTATTATTTAATTATCGTAAGCTTTAATTTTTATTAAAAGCTTCTTTCTAACTCGGAATATAATAAATTTTTATTTACGTATAATAAATGAGAAATAACGTTAATATTTTGATTAAAAATAAGAGTTAATTTTTTACATTTACATAAATATCATTTAAATTCTTACGTGTAAATGTTTTTACTTGAATTTAGATGAAAAATAAATAATAAATAAAATAAAAAGTTATTCGTAATAAATAATAAATTTATTTTTGAAATATTTGAATAATTTTTATATAATTTTTATGAATACAAAATTAATTGTTATTTATAATTAAAATATTATTAAAATATTTCACTTAATATTTATTATTTACTTAATATTATATTTATTAATTAATTATATATATAAAATTATTGATCGTTCTTAGCATTATCTTGTTTAATTTTCGTTATAGTTAATCCCAGTTAAGCATTTTAAATAAAGTTAAGCATTTTAAATAAAGTTACTAATTAAAGTAATTTTATTCGAAATTTAAAATTAATTAGTTTTAACCTATATCCAACTTTATAAAAAATTTAAAATAACTTAATTCAATTTAATATTTTATATTATTTGTAAGATCGTTATAAGCAATAGTTTTTAAAAAAGAAACATATTTATATATTAAAATCTATTAAAATTAGGAAAACTTCAAATTAAGTATAACTTCGAAGATAATGATTTTCAATGGATGGAAGATCATAAGAAATAAGGAATCTTGCCCTTTGAAACAATTTCTTATTCATCTCGATATGACTTTTATCGGTTTCTGAGATATCGCGTATAAAATGATAATTCTTAATCGTTTCATTTAAATCTCTTTCTCGCACTTTCATTACTCTCAAGCTTTAGATAAGCGACAGATATAAATTCTAAAAGAATATAACTAGGACTATAATATAATCTTAGTTGTTTGACGCTACAATTATCTATAATTCGATGTTTCGAAAAATAAATTATTCAAATAATTTTATTCCTAACTTTTAAAATTTTGCCTATCTCTGAACACATTATCTCAAGCATCCGTTGTTCAAGTTTCATTTGCAATTTTGCATGATTGTATTACTATAATTCTATTACTATAATATAAAATATAGAGAAGCGTGAATTTATTTAATTTCACTTTTGCTTCCTTTGTAATACGTACTTTCACTTCCTAAAGTATTTCACACGCTTTTATGAATCATTTTGTACGAACAGATGAGAGCAGAGAGAAATGAAAACGTATATTACGTCTCCGACGTAAGTGTACAAATGTACATAGGATAACTGTGATTCTACGAATCGAGAGAGAGAGAGAGAGAGAGAGAGCACTGGTTGGCCGGGTATCGGTGTTAACGTCTCAGTGGACACGCCGTGGCGCTGTCCGCTTTAACCGATAACGTTGCTAACTCGTTAGAAATGAATGGCCCAGCCCGGAGGTAGGTGCCACAAGGGTCACAGACAATGGAGCTTGGCCACCTCCCACGGCCACCCACTCAGTACACATGACTTTGTTCGGCTACTTCGTTCTCAATTACTTCAATACCCCGTAATTAATCTGGAGAGCTGGATGGCCGGCTAAAACCTCGTTACAAGGCTTGGTGCTCTAACTCTCTGGAAAAAGGATGAAAGAGGGTGTTAATACGAATTATCACCTTGTTGTTGAAAGACTAGAGAAAAATGACAACAAGCGAAAAGGTAAACTCTATTTTTATCGATCAATAGCCGGCATAGAAACAGATCAGAATTTATCTAACAGCTATTATTTTATCCCATTATATCGTTATATGCACGAATATTTAAATATTATATTATATCTAGATTATATATAAATTATTGCTTGCAATTTAATAGATTTTTCTTAACTTTTGGAATAATTCCTTAAATTTTTCTTCCCAAATGCTTTGTTCAAACATTTTGCAAATGATATTAATACACATATATATATATATATATTATTTGCAATTTTCAAATGATATTCTCAAATTAACCGACCAATTCGTTTATTTGATTAATCGTATTATTAACAAAGTCTATTGAACTTCGCTCGTGCGAAGATTTTTGAGAGGCAACCGAATCGCGTTGACCTTGTCGAAAACTGGAAGATCCGAATGAATTAGACGATTTCCAAGATGGCAGAGTTCAAAGGATATCGGATAAAATCTCGTTAATCCGCGACCAATCGCGTGGATCTTTCGTGAAACGCGGGTGTTCGAATTCTTCGCCCGCCGCTAAGGAGCTTTCCATGAAAACTTTCGAACGATCGTCGTCGAGGAGGAACATCCCGGGTTATCGATCGACGACGTAATCGCGGCATTAATACAATCCGATCTTCGCCACTCGACGCCAATGCGAAAGACGGACGGGATCCTCTTCTATCGTTTTCTCGGCCGATAACGCTCGCATGGCCCCTCCCCCACCCCCTCGCGAGAGTAATCGGTGTCACACGATCGTAGCCCAACTTTCGGCCGGGCTGTAGATCACAGTAAACCACTGCACGTGACGCGCGAGAAACTTTACAAAACTTTGGTTTCCCTTAAACTGCGCGGCATTAAACTCGCCCTCGGACTCGGTGGAACAACGAGATAGCGTCTATCGATCGCAGACCAACACCGACAAACAACCGTCGCCGTTCCCACTCTCTTCTCCTTCTCCTGGACTTTCGATTCGTAGATCGTTATCGATGCCGTCGTTTCGATCGATGAAGGATTATTAAACGGTGGGATGCTGGAACCCAGGGTTCGAGGAAGATGAACTCGACGATATATACCCGGCGGGTTAAACCGGTTGACCCGGGGTGTCCCGTTATCCGAGGAAGCTATTGCCACGAAAATTTCTCGATTATGGCGTCGCGACGTTTCTCGATACCTCACGAAATCGAGCTCACTTAGAGAGGTATATATATATATATATAGGGAGGCGTATTAAAGAGGATGGAGAAATCGCTCGGTGGGAAATGTAATATCGGAAATAACGAATGCAAGGTTGAAGTTTCGGAGGGGGAGAGGGAAATTGGTTTTGAGGGAATTGGGAGCTCGGTGGAAAATTCTGCGCGGGTCTAAGGGTAGATTGGTTGATCCCGCTGATTCCGTGTAAATTGTTGAAAACAAACGTTCGAAACTTACGTAAATCGCATCTGGCCCGAGTAATGTCCAATTTTCTGCTTCGCTACTGCGAATAATTTACGCTGCGCGTCTACCCCCGTCGTATGCAACTCGAGACGGGGAGGGGGTTGAACGATCTTCTCACGCTTACAAAACCGATATTGCCTCCCACTTTGCTTTTTCTCTCCTTGCATCTCGTCCCTCTGCACTGTACTCCATTTTTAAAACCGTTTCCCTCCAATTGGGGGGGAGGGAAAGCGTCGACGAAGCTTATAAATCCGAACGATCGCTCTCGAATTTAATCTCGTCGGGGATGAGAAGGGAAGGACGAGGCAATCTGCCGGTTGTTTTTCAGCCGGAAACGATCGACGTCGTACGGGGGAAGAGGGATCGTTCGCGCGTCGTAAACTTTTGGGCGGGGAGGACAAAATGATTCTCGAGACGATGGAGGAAGGATGTTGCAAGTATTGTTGCCGCAGCTTTATGATGGATGGACGAGAAGAAGAATTCCGTGGCTTCGAGTCTCCTCCCTCCTCCCTCGTGATTCTTTAGGAATGCTGCCCTTTAAAAAGAGGATAAACTCGAGTAATTTGTCACTTTGCCACCGAAGTTCTTTACAACATGTTCGCCCATCCCCGTATTCGCAAAAAACAAGCCCCTTGTCTCGGTTACCCCTGTACGTGGGATAGATATGACGCACTCCATTCCGTGATCTTAACCATGAAAAATCTTCTTTTCGCGTGGATTTCCCGTAATTTTTGAGATCGTTGTTCTCGTGGACGTTGTGATGTTGATTTAGATATTTGCTAATATTTTGACCATCTATCCAGTGAATAGTGGTTTTGTTTCTTTTGGAGAAAAAAGATTGGCAATTGGAAGTTATGTGCTGTTTTAGTTTAAAGTTTAGATCGATTGCATACATTCTTTGATCTTTTATGTATATATTTCTTATGTATATAATTATTCATATACCAGCTCTTAAAATATAATTGTGATATCAATTTATTAAATTTATTTCACCTATTGACTTTTTAAATATTAAAGTTTTATGCAACTTAATTTTAATTAATTTGTTAGATGCTTCAGAGATATTTATTATTATTTAAATGATGTATAAAATTTTGATGTAAGATTTCTATAAAGCTTGAAAGTTAGATTAAAATGAAATGAAATTTGAATAATACAATAATTATTAATATAAGTTCAGATATTATCTGATCTATCGATTAAATGAAATTCAAGTAGTATAGGTCAATGATTCATCGATCTAGATATTAATACATAACAAAATTAAACATAACTGCATTTCTCACAAGAACAAGTGAAACTCTTAACAAAATCTTTCACCAAAAATGTATCTCTCTCTATTCCTCGAAAAAATATAGATTGCTAATCGTCCAAATAGAATATATCTGTTTTAAAGAGGAAAATATTCTCTATCCTTATGTTTTTTCTTGCAATTCTATCCGATTGAGATCGAGATAATCGATCATCATCCTCGTCGAATATCGTTCCCAATTCTATCGTCTAACGAGAAAGAGGAGTCGTTGCAATAATAAAGATCTTCTTTTAGGCTGGATGAAAACAGTGGATCTCTGAAAATGTACGTGTGATCGTACGAATCCTTTGGTAGAAATGGAAATAAAACGCGTTGTCCAGGAACCTCACCGTCATATCTCTTCCCACTTGCCCGCCTTTCTTTCGTCCATCGACCCCCGCTTTCATTGTCGTCCATTCTACTTTGTCCGCGGACTATGTGTATAGAAAAATGCGCTTGCTGTGTGCGCGCATATAAATATGAGTGGAAACGAGCGAAAAGGAGAAGAACGAAACACGGAGCCGTAGATGGCGCCTTTGTGAGAAACGTTTAAGAGATTCAAGGCTTCGAATGGTTAAACTTTGGATTCCTTAATTGCGAATCCTTGTACATATTTCCATAGAGGGTTCTCTAAATGTTACTCTCGAATTCCAAGTGAGTTTTGATTGCTTATGGAACTTGGAAAATAGTTCCACCCTTTTGGGGGATCGCTAATCGCTCAGATTCAAACAATTTAGATTCAAAGGTATATAAAGGATTATTATTCATAGTTCTTTCTCATATACATCTTTCTATTTTGAAATAATTGAATTCTAAAAATATCTACTATTCTTCTACAATAAATGACAAGTCTTCTCAACAAATTTAATTACATCTGTTTAACGAAAAAAACTACTTCTCCATATCGCGAAGAATTTCATCCAGACAGGTGTTAAGTCCCTCTGAAGCTTTTAACGCGCATTGAAACACAATTACGAATAACTAGCCTCAGCAAAGCCCGACTCAATCTTCCATCCCTTCAACTTTTTATAACTTTTCTTACACAACGATCCAACCAATGATCTTCGAAATTTCTTCCCGAGATAGCATAGCTGATTGCACCATATCCCTCCCTCCCTCCCCTTGTCCTCTTGGGGCATGCTAATATATGGAAACACGAGCGACCAAGCGAGCGAACATCGTAAAGCGGGTAAAGAGGGAGAGAGAGAGAGAGAGAGAGAGAGTTTGGCAAACGAGATCAAACGTTGCAATTAAGTAGGCGCGGTTGCTCGTATCTCTACAGGAAATCTACCTACGTGGACGTTGAAATCGGTTTCCATCGTTGGCGCGCGCGCACACATACGAGCCACGAGGAAAATTGCAGGTAGGAGTTAAGGCCGCGCGTTATCCAGCCGCGCCTCGATATCGATCGATAAAGCTTATCTCGGCGTCGCAGCGCGCCGGAATGCGGAAATTTTCGTCGGGACGGCTTTCCTTCGCGCGGGAGTGAATTACGCCCGATGGAAATGGAACGGTTTTCGGAAGGGAAAAATGAGCAACCGCTGTTGAGCTTACACGTGTTTCCGTTCGTGTTTCGGCGAGATAAGAGGAATCGTTGGTTTATCGCCGAGCGGAACGCTTCGTTTCGCAACGTAACAGTTTCGCTTATTTTCGTACTTTGTGAATTTTAATTTCAATCGGGGGCATTGTATCACTTTCTTACGAGTAATTAATTTTTAATTTTTTAATGTCCCCCGTGTACGCTTTTATAAAGAATCATTTTTATGAGATATTTTTATCCCAATTATTAACTTTATGAACGAACAAAGAAAATATTGTATATTGTTTTATTCGTTAGTGAAATAACGTGAAACGTGTGTAGATGGAATATTGTAGTATCGTTCACGACAGTATTACAGTTAATCTAATATAAATTGTGTAGTTTTGACAATATCCTGTTTATCAAAGCTATAATATCTATGAGCGGTACGTGTAATTTAATAAATATCATAAACGATAGAAATATTTAATTCATTTTATGGAATTTGTGATAAAATTAAATTTGAAAATTTTCAAAAATGTGTGGAATATAAATGCATTTAATAGTGTTGAATATTTAGATAGAAATATTTTCAGTAATATCGAAGGAATGAAGGTAAGAATGATAGATAGGTTTATTTGAATTGGAATGATGAAGATATGAAAATGTTTCCATTTTCAATGTTGTGCTATGATTAAAAAGAGAAAAGAAAAGAATATTGGATTTGCTAAATTATATGAAATAAAATATTTTCTTAAACATTGTAGAAGAAGTCAAAGAATTTATAGTATTCTCTAAGTTAATTTAACGATATTTGGGAATCGAAAAATTAACCACCAAATCACAGTTAAGGAAGTTGAAGTTAATGGTATTCTAAATCTAATACTTTTTGATTTGTTTTTACAAATGCTAACCTCTTTATATTTCACATGATAAATGTTAATTATATTTATATTATAATTTATTTTATAATCCCTACAAATATTACATTTTACACAAATTGATTAATAATTAGTTTTCCAATTGCATTCTTAAAACATTTATTATCTCGCAAAATTTTCACGCAACACGTGTAGCACTATCAAGATAATAAAGAAACATTAATACTTATCAGAAGAACAAACAGACTGTAATAAATTTCGTTTTAAAATCAGCCGCACAGAGAGTGGAAAAATAACGTGTTAATCACCGATGCGATTCTGTCCCTGAAACAGTAGTTTCTCTTCCACCCTCTTCTCTTTCCCCCCTCCCTCCTCGTTTTGCCGCCTCAACTTGCCACGATATCCCTCGCCAATTTATCTTCCGACGAACAAAAATAAGGAATTGTAGCCCGGCTAAGGGGTTCGACGCGCGTTGGTGGTCGCGAGAATTCAAGTCTTTGCAGGTAACACGGGTGAGGGGAGGGGGAGGAGGGGTGGAATGGGTAGACTCGTAGGATAGGATAGGACAGTCGTTTGTCATCGCTGAATAATCGCGAAGGGCAGGGTTGGTCGGGGCGACGACACGAAGGAGGTTGAGTTGCTGCAGGTCGTTGAATGTCGGAGGTCGCGAGGGTGGAGGGGTTGAAGTCAGGGACGTTTAAAAGTACAATGGAGACCATTTACCCTCGACTCTCCCTCTCTCTTTCTCTCTCTCTCTCTCCCTCTTGTAACGGTCCGTTCACCCCTCGGCTACGTTGGTTCGGTCAGAAAAGTGGCTGGCAAGGGGTTGAAATCCGGCTCATTGATGCGATCGTGCGCTGGTGTCCGTGTGAGCCGGATTATTTCGCTGGGAAACGTAGAGCAAAGGAGCGCCTTCGACCGCCTTTCCCCCCTCCGAACGATTTGATATTCTTCCAGTAGGATCTTAATAGAATTTTTTGCGGGTCAGGGAATTCCTTGATCCCGGAGTAACGATGCGTAATAAGCTGGTTGATATATATGTATATATATATATATATATATATATATATTCTCCGGTATCGGCTATGATTCAGATGCGCGATCTTTCGGGGCAATTTGTCACTGTCGTTTCACACCGCGGATCGTTACGCCACCCGCGTAAATACGATCGCGCGTGAGATCACGCGATCTATCGCTTTTGAAGTTACGTGTTTCTACATTTGTCATGGGTAACAAGTTGCTCGAGGAAATGCAGCCGCGAGAATATTAAATCACGAATACGAAATTCTGTAGGCAATTCTTGAGTTACAATAATCAAGCGATTAGATAATTTTTAAATTTTTATTATTTCTTTTTTTTTGCATAATCTTTTTATAACAAGTATATAAAAGATATATAATGGTTTTTAATGTTGGAATTCATTTGTTACATGTTTAACAATTATTGTTCATTTTGAAATCATTTGTGGATAACTTCTTTCAAGATTCTTTCTTTTGGGTTATATGTTGTTAATATATAACTATATAAATAGTATGGAAATAAACTATTAAAGTATTAATTTCTATAAATATTCTATTTAATTCTATAAATTATTCTATAATTATTAAATAATTCTATAAATTAGTTAATTCTATAAATATTCTTTTTGTTCTAATTTAAATAGCAGAGTTTTTAAATAGTATAGTCATTAGAATGCAATTTTTTTTTTTTTTTGCTTTGATTTTGTTTTGTGAAAATGGTGTTCTATAATTAGAATTATTTATTAAAGTCTAAAAATTACTTGGATTAGTGAATATAATTTACTTACATTTAAGTAATTGTTCTATGTAAAAATTGTCTTAAGTATTAGGGACAGAAGAAAATTATATAAAAAAAGATATGATTTTTGAATATATGAAATATTTTTAATTTTGAATATATGAGGTTGATATCATTATCAATGTAATTTTGATTATTAAAGAGTTATTTTAGAGATCTCTAAGAGATCTTGAGAAATAAATCTAATTAGTAATCTAATAAGTATTTCAAAACTTGGTAATATTTTAAACAACATATAAATTTGTAATGAACAAATGATTTGCGATATTAAAAATTATTATATTTCGTTTAATTATTAGATTATGAAAAAAAAAAGAAATAATGGCCCAAATCGAAGTTTAATTGATTCTTGTTATTCGCGTAACGTAAAAATTTAGAGAAGAAGGAAAAAAAAAAAAAGAAAAAAAAGCTTCAAAATTTGATCTAGATTTTGGAACAGATGTATGCAAGCGCACGTATCGTTGTTCTATTAGTATTTTGCTTTGGTTTCTCGTATATATATTGGAATTCATCAGTGCAGACTACGTTTCCACATAAATTGAGATTGATTGTTCGTACGTAGTTCGTTTCGTAACGAATTATTGCACACTATCTTGACTAATTATTTATTTCCTTGTAAATGATTGGTTATCATTCCTCTTAGAGATATTCTATTAATCTAGATTATTATTATTTTTTTTAAATCTATAAAATTTCGTTCCACGATTTTTCTGAGGTTTTTCGATTTCAATGACGAAGAGAGAGATCATCGATTCCTCGTGCATCAATAATCGTTATGTCGAACGGCAAGAAGGCGACTGGTCATCCGTTCTAATTACTCAAGATGGGTTGATGGTCAACATTGACGCACAGTTGTACGATCAATGCCTTGTTCGTGTGTGCGAGAATCTGGCAATTCGACTGTAATTCGAGTTATGCCTAATGCTTGAGTGATTCAGTTCAGTGACAAAGCCTCTCTGTAGGTGAAACTAGGAATCAAGATTAGAAATCTTTCAATTTGGATTTATCGCTTTTACGTAGAATTTTCATTCGACATGAAGAGCATAAAATTCGATAATAAAAAATTTGAATCTTCGAAAACCAATATCTAAAAATTAGAAATAAAATCTTCCATTAACTTAAGAAATATAAAAAATCTATATTCTCAATTATGAAGAATTTTTATTTAAGAAATAAAGTTTTATGGTTGAAGTATTCAAGTATATAAAGAAGAAGCTACGAATATGAAATATCCATTTTATTATTTTAGTATAGAAAGATATTTAGTATAGAAATATCATTTAATTTTTCTTTTATTAATGTCAAAAATACGAATATTTCAAATCTTCATTAAAATATATTAAAACTATGATTATTATAATATAACTTATTTTTTTTTTTTTTTACTTCTTTTTTTTAAAAATCTCAAAATAAATTTAAGTAAATTTTACTTTAATAAAGTGCGCATACAAATTTTTTATTACAGTCGAAACATAAAATGCTCATTAAATAAAAAAGAAAGAAATAATTGCTATGAGAGAATGTTTTAATTGTCATAATATTTGAAATGTAATATCATTCTAACTTTGCAACTTAAAATCTTGTTCTATTTTATATCTGTGTTAAATTTCTATCCTATCTCATATTAAAATTTTTATTAAAATTCTAGAAAATTTAAATCTTCGAAAAATTTTAATATTATTTAATATTATTTAATATTATTAAATTTATTTATAATTATTATATTATTTATAATTAAATTTATTTAATATTATTATTGCCTTAAAATTCAAAAATTTAAAAAATTTGGCAATTCTAAAAGAAAAATTGAGGATATTGGAGAACGTTTTACTATGTTTTTTATCCTCAAAGTAAATGGATCGAAGCAGGAACATCCGTTCAAACATTGATTGGTCGATGAAAACGTTCCCCGGTTGTCATCTCGAATCCTCGACTACTTCAGTTTTTCAGTACGTCACCGTTGTCAGCGTTGTAAACGCCACTTTAAACGTCCATTTCAGTGACGGACCTCTTTCTTTTCATCCTTTCTCCGCTTCACGGCCATGACTGAAAAAAAAAACCTTCCCCGGCTGGTTTTAGAAGCAACTTACAAAAGGGGACATAAGGAGACGTGGCGTGCACAAAACGGAAGGAAAATGAGACAAGAGTGGGGAAAAAAGTTTGCCATTTATAATGGTCGAGATGCGGTATTTAAACTTGACCTCGATTTTCGTAGAACGTAACAAAAGCGGGCAGGAATTGCCATCTCAAAGTATTTTCATTTCAACGAACGTTTATTACGATACAATAAATCGTGAATGGGATGACATTAGACATCATGTTACATTATGGTCAGATTGTAAATTACACTTGTGGTGTGACGCGTATCGATCAAACACAGCGCTGTAATTAATGTTCCTAAACTGGTAATAGATTATTGATTATTGGTCGGGGAGGGGGGAAAGATTGGCGTGTTATTCATTTGTTGTCGAAGCGTGGACACGTTAATAATTATCACGACGTGTAATCTAATTTTAATCGGGCCTATTTATATCTCATTCATATCTCTTTGATCTGAATGAAAATTATATGCGTTATATCTCGATTGCACGAAATTGTGATGAAATAGAAACTTTTTAGTGCAAATTGTTCCATTTGAAAATTACAATCGCGTGACTTTTGTTCATCTATTTAGATTATCTAACGTGTCGACGTAACTGAAATATAGAGGAACATCGATAGCGGTACGCATGCGATCGTTAAACGAGCTAGAATCTCGTTACTTGTATCATATCATTCGATCAGAATTTAGAACCTCTGTTCGAATTAATGCATGAGACAAGTTTTACCTAATATTTAATTTTTTAACATTAATTTTCATACTAGTTATACTCCATTTATGATCATATCATATTATGTATAAAAAGGAATGTTATTATAGGCAATTTAAAAAAAAAAAATTTATACATTGAATAGTGACTTAAATTTAATTTAATCTTTATATATTTCCCTTTTATATTTAAGAACATCATCAAATAAAAAGAAATATTTAATTAGAATGTTTTATTTTTGAAAAGTACTTTTCCATTCAAGAATTTTTGTAATATAATATCTTGATTCTCTTGAATTTTTATTTACATGGAAATTTTTATTTATATAGATACATTGATTATAATATTTAGTAAATTTAGTATTAGTTTTTTATTAATTTATATTATATTTACATTCATATTATTATTTAATTGTTTATAAAAATCACAAATAATAATTTTTATATATTAAAATAATAATATGCTTTCAAAATTAAATGAAAAAAATATATATTTAACTAATATGAATTATTCCATGTTGCATAATATACTTTGTATAATATACAAAATTTCACATTAGTACTAGTAAACTTATATTTATAAACAATCAAAAAATTTCATGAAATTTTTTACAATAAAAATAATTAAACATAATAATTATAAATTTCTTAATTTTATAAAAATATTCAAAAAATATTCTTATAAATACAAAATATATTTCAAATCTGTCATCTCACATCATTTTTTTTTCTATTGCAAATATATTCCATTGCAAAAATTATAAATATTCTTCTGTTATTGATTTTATTAGGGGATTCCAATTTAGCAATAAAATTTTACATTATCCTTTTTTCTTTTATTCTTTTATTCATATTTAATTTTACTAATAATATTATTTAATTATTGAAGAATTAAAATGATATGTGTCAATTCTCAATAAACATATTTAATTAAAATGAGAAAAGTGCTCTAAAAATTTCACTCAATATACTCAATCAAAATATATATATATTAGACATACAAAATATAACATATGTATCCTGCACCTGTGTTTATTTACAAGGATTTACTACTCATTTATAGTTACACCCCCGATAACATGAGTCAAGCCAATCGAAACTCCAACAATGAGAAGCAACCAAATGTTGTCGCGAATCGAACATATCGTTTCTTATGGGTTGTTAGTCCCGATCGAACGAGCCATTACGTTATCTCACCATGGTTCTGAATGTTATCGAGGCCATTTCTCCCCGCAGCCTCGTTGAACGCCTCCGTTGAGCTATTGCTCACCGCGGTTGGCAGATAATCTAGGTTGCATGACTGGAGGCTCGTCATAAAGCAGTCGTGTATTCACCACGGACACGCACGTTGTCTGAAGGCGAATACGAGAGGGGTGAAGTTATGGATAGAAGAAGAAAACCCGGGAGGGTGGCTAAAACGCTTTTTTTTTTTCTTTCTTTCGATAAATCCTGATGGATGGAATAGATTTGGCTCGTAGATTCGTCCATTACCTTTGGACAGATGCAATCTGTCCTTGTGTCGCGTTCACGCCACCTTAAGTGAGATCACTTTCGTGTCAATGGGTAATGAATTCATCCAACTGCTTTATCTGACCGACACGACCCCATCAGATATTTCTGTGTATTCGTCTTATGATTTAGATTAATCATTGCGAGCAGTCCTTAAATTATCTTGTCGTATCAGTATCTTTCATCACCCCTTTTGAAAAGTAGAAAAGTGAAACTGTTTATTATTGATCTTTACTACTTAAATTGATTGACGTTGCAGTTGTAAGAGAATCAAAAATATTTAATTTATGTAAATATAGATGAGTTCTTATAAATATATATATAAAATTTTATATAAATGTTGAAACTCTTTTTAATAAAACTCCTTTAGATATTGTTATAATTGTCTTTTACGACTTTTTTTAATTTTACTTTTCATTTTGACAAATGAAAAAGGAAAAAGATCAAAGTTTTTATTTAAAATAGGGAGTAACACTGAAGAATTAAATGTAAAGTTCCAGAGCTTTTTAGCCGCAGGCTTACAGATTCAAATCTCATTGATGTTTCTATTAACTTTTCCCTTAGTTCTTGCAAAATTTATTAACCAAGAAACTATTCTTATTCTAAGAAAAAAAAAATTAAACTTATCAAGAATAAAAAACTGATTATTAAAAAAAATCGCGAATATTAACTAAAATTCTTTTACTTTCAAATTTTTCGAGAAAATATAAGAGATATAAAAATATAAATATAGAAAATAAAAGATAAGAAATACAAAAGAACTACATATTAAATAAAAACAAAAAATGATCGAAAAGAATCAAGTATATCCAAAACTCAAGTATTTCCCAGAACTTGACTTTCATCGAAAACAAATTAATCACATCTCGCTCGTTTCCTCTTCGCGTTTTATAACTGAGAATTGAATAAACGAACTAGCAAATACGAGAACAGAGAAAGAGAGAGAGAGTTCTTCGATCTTATTTGATTAACCGTTTCCACGAAGTATGGGAATTTCGCCACTGTTTCGATTCTGTCTTCAATCGATATATACATACATACATACATACATACATACATATATATCAATCGTCTGTAAATGAGAAATTTTCCACTCGCGTAGCTCGCTAGTCAAATGGTAGGTAGGGAAGCGGGATCAAGACTTTTCATGGGGAGCGGTAGCGGCTAGGAGCGACGGCGATATTTGCCGCGTGCTAATATTGGTCTTTGCTATTGGTTGTTTGCCGGTAAATAGGAATTTTCTCCCCGGCCGTCGGATACTTGGTCAACGTGCATCGGGAACGAGATTCAATGGTGATCGGCCGCCGCTTTGAAAAACGGCCCGTTTCGGTTTGTTCGAAGCGTCTGCCTGTGATGCGGGCTCGCGTATCCTCGATAATCGATAATCGAAACGAGTCTGTACGTGCGAGGGGTACGTTTGCTTAGCTGGCAGATAGAATAATTAGGTCTCGTGTATCGGATCCCCGATTGTATAATATCGTCATAAACGTAATAACTGTGCAGGGCAATTTAGTATATCTCTCTAACGTAATGTCTTTTATCTCAAAGATCCTCGTCGCTGTGATCGGATAGACTTAAAATATGCAAAGATATTTAACATTTAGCTGCTTATGGGGGGAAAAGGTCCCCGATTTCTCATCTTCAGATCGCGCATTGAAACGAGATACGTATTGTTAAATTTCTGTATGATGTAAATGAGAAGAAAATTCACAAATATTATGAAATTGTTTGTATAGAAATGGAGATCAATTAATAGGATTATAATGAAGTAATTGATTGATAGAATAATAAAGAAAAATTTTCTTATGTGTATAATAAGTATATTTCTTTTAGTTTTCAATATTAGCAAAAATATATTTATTACTTTATATATTCATTGCTAACTATTTCTTAAGATTTTCTTTTAAATTAAAAGTGATATATATTATTTATAGTGTATATTATGATATATATTGAATATATTTTCATCATAAAAAAATCTAAATTTAAAGTCACTTTTAGATAAATTAAAATAGAATTTAGATTGGGTTAAATTTTTATGAGAAAGGAAAAAGTTGAAGCTTTTATATGTACTTGAAATATGTAAATATTGTATTTTGTGTGAGAAATTACATATATATAAATTTTTTAAAGCTATTTTATTCCTTTATTCATTTATATCATTATACTTTTATTTGTTAGGATACGTAATTGTCATTATTTTAAGAAAAGCAATCATTTAAACTCAAAATGCTATATTAATTCATGTTTAAGCTATCTTTTTTTCAAATATTTCGAAAACAAAAAGAGTCTGTTTGTTATATCTATAAGAAAAACTTTTACGGAATAATGACTGACATATTTCAAGATTATTAAAATCGGAGATAATTCTGCAATTTTCTATTTTTTAATTATCATAGGGAATAAATTGAGATTTATTTCAAATATCACTTATAAAATATTACTTAATTATAAAAATATTATTCAGAGATCTCGCTACTCCGAGATCATTTTAATACGTAATTTCTCTTCTTCTTGTTGTTCTTCTTCTTCTTTTCTTTTTTTTTATTCTCGCTAGAAAGTGCACATTGAACGAAGCTCTCCACACCGATGGTTTAATCTCCGATGCGTTCGCCTACCTTTTCCCCCCTTCCCTCCCTCTCTTATCCTCCTTTTATTTCTTTTGCAACCTCGACACTCCTTTTGTCGCGTTCCAGTTCCACGGGGTGATGATTCTTTTCTGAGAGTTCAGAGAGGTGTCAGCGTACCGTTCGTGGCGCGCATCGATCATTAGAAAGGTATTAAAAAACGCCCCTCCCCCCTCCCTTCCCCCGTTGTTCACCGTGAGTTTGTCTAGCGTGTATCGTATCGTCTGGCGGGACCTTTGTGCTCGTTTTTCACGCGACACAGGGAAGGAAAAAAAGAATAAGAGAGAGAGAGAAGGAGAGGAGGAAAAAAGGAAGAGGAAAAAGAGTCGTTACGTGGAACGTTGGCGGGACACGTGTGGCAACACGGTCACGCGATGCACCGGTCGCCCCCCACCACGCTATCCTCGATGTCTTTATCTTGCTTATTACCGTAATGCTTCCTTAGTTCGCGGTTAGAGGGCGAGCAATTTCCTTCTCGACTTTCGAAGACAGAGTCCCTTTTGTGTGTAACGCCATGGAAATTAATCGCCCGCTTAAAGTGGCGTGATTAACGAGTAGTACGACCAGGCGTCGCCTATAAATCATTCTTTGACACACTGGTGGAAGCGCAGCGAAAACATCGCGCTCACGATCTGACCGCTCGGTGTATCAGCTTTAAGTAGTAGAGATTGAATATGGTCGGACGAGTTACTTAAGAGTATTACGGGACGTTGTTATTTTCATTCGTTCACTTGTTACATTTATCACGAATATTTATATACGCGGGGGTGAGATTGATGATTTTCGTAATTAAAGGCATGCTCGAGCATGCTTGACAAAATTAATATTGGCTAGATTTCGTTATATAGCAAGGAAGTATCATTTGTTAGAAAAGTGTAAATGAGATAATGGTTTTTATACGGGAACAACAGAAAATTGGAGAACAAATTTTTGTTTTTTTTTTATTTTATTTCGTTTAAATTTATCTTAGGATAGGAGAGTATTATTCTTCGATATTCAATAATAGTCGCTTAAATGGATCTATTTCATAATCGAATTATAATACCATTTGACTCATTGATTTTTTCAACCACTAAGAAAAACTATTTTTACGGATCTTTTCATTTCTGTTCTGTATCAATTATCTTAATTGTTTTAATTAACCAATTTCGAATTAACAAAGTTACCTAAGTTAACCTAATTTTCTTATCTTTCTTAAACCTAAATCTACAAATTTTCGCACGAAATATCGTTCAATTCTCCTTTTCATATCGAACTGTATAAACATTGCAAAATCTATCATCTCGTATAATAAAATGAAACGAACTCTTAATATTATATTTTAAAAGAATTATTTCATATTATTGTCAATTGTTAGAGAAAGAAAAGATAGAAAATATATATTAAAAAAAAAAATTAACAAAGAGAAAAAAAATATTCACGTTAAATATAACATAGTATAATTTTCAAATTTAATTCACAAAAAAATTCGCAAAAAATATTTACGTTTATATCCTATCGTTATCATCGATCGATCATCGTCAATGCGACAGTCATAAGACACACGCGTAAGACGCATAAATCGGCCCCAAGGATAATCAAATATCAGTACACCATCACGTTGACGTACTCGTAATAATTGGACGTCGGTCAGAGGGACGATTATCGTTGGACTGGAATGGGGCAGCGGTCGTGACTAATCGCGACGTTATTACGATTAGACCCATCCGAGCTATAATTAGACGACGATCAACCGGGTATGGACTCCGGTTGCGATCACGCGAAACGCGTTCAATCGGTTGACATTGGGTGGCCGCGTGCGTTCAGCAAACAACGATCGACGAAATCTATGCACACCTCGAGAATCGAAGCGACCAACCCAACCCTTCCGGTTTGGGGTTTCAATGGAGCCAGAGCACGCCTCCTGCTCCTTCCTTCCCTTTTTATTGGCCGTTCCACCGTTTAAATAAGCCGGAGATTGTGATAAGGATCGCAGGTGAAGTAAAATAAATTACATTCGTAATACCAAGTGGTCAACCCCTATTACCTCGGGCTCTCTCTCTCTTTCTTTTTGTCCCTGTTTCTCGATAACTATCTACCCTTTTCTTCCTCTCCTTTCGTTGGTCTCTCCTCTTCCGTTCGATGGGATACCCGGACTCGGAACGAGCAGATATTTTTTTCTCAATTTCCGCCACTCACGCCGCTGGCTGGAATCTCTTTTGATTTTAAGCAGAACGAGGGCTTTCGTGTTATTGGTCCCTCTTTAAACCAACCATCGTCCAACGTTTAATTTCTTCTTCTTCTTCTTCTTCTTCTTCTTCTTCTTCTTCTTCTCGTCGTAGTTAAGAGCAAAATGATCTCGTAATTTTGTGAAAAATGTTCGTGTCGAAACGTGTGAAGAAGATTAATACCATGAGAAAGAGATGGCTATTAGGAATATTATTCCTATTTTCATTCCTATTCTCATTTTTAATATCGATACGCTAAATCGAATTTCTATTTCGTTATTATAAATGATGTCGAGCGTTTGCAAGTATTTGCTGTTATTGCAAATTCAATGGAATGATTGAATTCGAGGATACGGTAAGGAGTGCGGGATTTGAAGACATATTGCTTGGATTTTATTCGACGTGCAATATGTAAAGCCACTCAAAAATCGCAATTGCACCTGACGTATATCCAAGATATATGAGGTACATCTGTATATTCCGCAAAAATATCTCGAATGACGAATGTTATCTTGCATTGTGAATCTGACAATAAGATTTGTAACTGCTGCAATTTAATCTTCTTAAAATTATTGCTTTATTCTTGCGATTTTAAATAGAAACTTATCAATTGGTATCGTACATTTATGCATACCAATATGCATATACGTTTATATATAACAACCAGGTATTATTCTTATCGCATCAGAAAAATAATGGTTTCAAAGGTATTATAAAGAGTAGTAACAGTTTAACTGTTACATCTACTTTTTATTTTTATTGTGCAGGTTGTATTTAATCCAACTATAGTTTATTTAATTCTAGTATAGTACTAGTCTAGTATTATTTTAACAAAAAAATATTCACGTTAGGAAAGTAAATGTACAACTACGTTCTACTACTAGAGATTTCCATTCCCGATTAATAATAGCTCGTCCAATTTGTTTGATAACAGTCTCGTGCAATTAACATGAAGAGAAATATTTCTGATAATAAATATCCCTAATCTGAAAAGAACAATCGCAATAAAATCGATTAACAATTTTAAATTTTATTAAGTTCGTTCGCATAAATCGAATAAATTCATTACATTCATACTCCTTTTGTGCGCGTAGCATCACGCAATCGATAAAATATTTTCAACTGGTTTACTCGATATTCATCAGAATGCATCAGAATCAGTGTTCCAGATCCGTCTCGCAACCTCGATTCCTCGATGCCATTGCGAATTCCCAAGTTGCGTGTCTCGTCCGTACACATATCCACCCCGATGCCCTGAATATGTCTCCGGATCCGAAAACATCGTTGCTTGCACGTGCTGGTAATTATTACACGATCCTAAACGTTCCTTCCTCTTGCACGTTGTTTGCCATAGTAAAACAAAGACGAGGTCGAGGTGTGTAGACACACGAGGCGGTGTCCAGTGGGACGGTGGCAATAAAATGGCGGCCGCTACATCGATTACGAGTCCGGAGGAACGGAAGTTGGCCCACGATCGGGCAATAACTCTAAATATCGAGATATCGACCGTGTGGCCCCATTTCTACGGATTAGCTCGGCTGTGAATAACGCTCGTCTAACACCGCCCATTACAGTGGTGTTTTTTTTCTTTTTTTTTTTTTTTTTCTTCTTCCTTTTCTTCATTCCCTCCTCCGGAGGAATATTTCCGGCTCGATTTTGCTCGATTTACCATCATGATTCCGGGATGCGTTAGCAGGGAGGATTAGTGAAGTTGACGTATGAGTCGTTTACGAATGATTAAACAGGAAGCTAAGGTGGATAACAATCTGTGGGTGTATTGTTGTTGTTGGTGATGATGGTGATGGCGCATTGTTGTTTGAAGATTCATGAACGAGATACGCGAGCTGTGGAAGAGTTGAAGCGGGGGATTGGATTCGAATTGGATGTTAGGAGTGGTACTTAAAATTTATGGAAAGTGTATAGAGTTATAAATTTATATCGAGAATTTTAATATTGAGGATTGTTAAGAGTTAAAAAGATTATTTAAAGATTATATTGAGACTATTGAAAAATAATAATGTGATTATTTTATTTGAAAAGACATATGTAAAAAGTAGAAAGAATTTCTTTTTTTCTATAAGACATGATTTTCTATAAGATTTTAATAATCGATAATTTAAATAATCGATATTTTTAAAATGGAACAATATATATGTTTTTTCTACATTTTTATGAAAAAATATAAAAATATAAAATCATTTTCACTTTCATTCGTAAAAAATTTACTTTTTTCTTCTTTTTTTTTATTCCTCGAGCAGAATCTCTGATTTTAATTGACAAGTACTTACTTAATATAATTTATGTCGCTTTCTTTCTTCGTTTCTAAATTCTATTATACTAAACGTAAAGAATCGTTGGAAGACTAGTCGAAATCGTTTCTTCAATTGGCAGACAATTAGCAGGATTATCGTTCTGGATTTCTATGTCAAAAGGTTCCTTTTCGATATAACGAGATTTATATAATTGCATTTGCGTCGAGCTATACAATTTTTTATTCTCGCGTAAAATCGTTGGTGCCACGATTTATTTTAACAGTCCTCTCTTGCTCTCCCATTTTTCCTTTTCCTTGCCTTTTCTTTTTTTTTTTTTTTTTTTTTTCGTTACTTTTAACGAGACTGGCACGCGCTAACGATGCAATATGCATCCAATTACTTTCACACCTTGCTCCCTCTAATTGTTAATTTCGTTTACGTTTTCCGCAATTAAATGTTTAAAAGGTGATTCTTCTTCTTTTTTTTTCGCCATGAGATATTGTTATGTCCATTCACAGTTCAAGATGATTAATCTACATTTATTTGAATCAAACAAAAATAAAACAATATTCGTGAAATTGGAATTCCTCGATGAATTTACTCGACGATGACAAACCCGTTGCTCTTAACGTGCCTGCCAGAATTTCTCTACAAATTTGATCCCGTTGTCGACCATGCAACCAGTCGTCCTCTCTTTTAATTTCGCGCGTTAATCTCGAGTCCTCAGCAACAAGTTCTCTCAACAGATTCACAGGGACAGAGAATTCTCAATGAATCCTTACAATTCTCCAAAGAAATAAAACTGGTGCAAATTTCTAGAGCTTGCATCAGGCTTGAAATGAAGTCACGTAGTTGCTTGATACTCTTGGAAAATGTTTTCAGGGTTATGAGACTTGAAGAAATAGTTCCTGTCCTAAATTGAACCAGTCAAATTTACAACCTTTGAGAAAATTTCTAAAGCTTAAAAATTCGCAATTAGGAAATTTTTCCATCTTTCTTTTTCTTCTTTAATTCGCCATATTTTCCCTTATTCGCCCATATTACACGAATCTATCTCTATTAAATAGAACAAAAGTAAATCGTTAAGTTGTCAAGAGAATTGTTATTCATTATATATTAGCATCGACTGCAAATAGTTTTCCTTTTCTCAAGGATTTACAATTTAAGATAGCTTCTAAATTACTAGGAATAATAAAATAAGATATATCATCTATTCCTTGTAAATATAATAAAAAGATAAATTATAAATACATTCGTATATTGTCACCAACAATGGCGGTCAACTTCCAATGTTTATAATAATAATACTAAATATCGATTAGTGGCACCGATAATTTTTATGTATACTAATTCGTCGATCTTTATTAATGCATTATTGAGCAATGAAATATTATATACAATTTTTTTTCAATCATAACAAACAATATCCAACATAGGATCCCTACATCGCAAAAAATCATCATTGACAGGAAAATTATTTCTTCTTTCCTTAAACAACAGTTTCGCGATAAATTGACTCGTAACTTCACTTCTATTCACACAACTTCGAAATATTCTTTGAACGATCAAATTATTGCACGCTACGAAGCCACTTGACAGCCCCTGCAACTCCTGACGCACGTGAAAAGTATTCCGTTGGCCGGTATCGAGCCGAGCGCGAAACGAGCGGCTCCCTTTGTCGAAGTCGCGCGAAGAGGAAAAAAAAAAAAAAAGAAGAAAAAGAAGAAAAAGAAGGGTCGTTCCAGAAATAAACACGAAAACGCAATGGAACTGTGAAACGAAAGCTCGACAAAGCGCGTCACTTTGTTATTCCTTTTCTCTCCTCCCCCCTTATCGCGACTCGCGCGTTCGTATAAACGATAACGAAGCCAGGTCAGATCGATATCTGGCCCGGTGTGTGGGTGTGGAGACGGGAGTTGGAATTTACCATTCTTTCTTTTATCGACATCGACATCGGGATACAGGGCGGGCGAACGGAAACGAGGGTTAGACTGCCCCGAAGGAAGGCCGCCACAGGAAGAACTTCTTTACCTGACGGCAACTTGGAAATCCTTTTATTTGCTCCCTTCGTGCCCCTTTGAGCGAGGCTTTGGGGCGCCTCGAGGGTGTCGGAGGGATCAAGGAAGGGGTTCATCGCAGGTCCTCGTCGCTCGTGGTGATTTGGGCTCAAGGACGCGGAAATAAAATCGAAGCGCATCGAGGGGGAGGGGCAGAAGGACAGAAAGAGTCGGTGGAGGGAGGACGAGGGAGAGGTAGGTTCTTGGGTGGCGCGGCTTCGAGTTTCTTTTAACGAGCCGGTCGAGCGGCAAAGTTTTTTTTCACCGCTATTAACTTGGCCGTGGCTCGTCGACGGTGGAGGGATTCATGTAAAATTCATCCCAAGTTTAGCGGCCACGCTTCTTGGCCGATCATGGCACCAGGGAAATGAACTTTTATGAAATTTACTTACCTTTCGTGGGAATTACCCTCGTTTACTCGGATAATTGTTAATTAATTTATTAATGGTAAACATTAATTCCTTTTTTTTTAACATCTTATTTATAAACGTTGTTTAATAATCTTCCATTTAGGATCTTATAAAACTTGGATGAACGAGTATAGTAGAACACTTCGTTATTCGATTATTCTACTCTATTCGAATTTGTTTTAACTGAACTTTTGTTATTCGAAACTGTACTGCTTATCTTTTCTTATCACAGCAATCAAAAAATAAAATTTAATTTGAATACATTGGAAAAATTACGCATTAAATATTGAACTGAAACTAGAAGTTCCCCAGAAATTAGAAATTAGACGAGAGTATTATAGAAAAAAACAAATAAAATGAAAATTATTTTTCTTTATACATTATAAGAAATTTGTGTAATTTAGCAGTTAAAAAAGTATGCGATCCCTAATTTTTGCAATAAGAACCATTTTCATCACTATCTTAATTTTGTAAGTAAACAAATATGTTATTTGTCTCAAAATATGAAATAATCGATAAAAAGAAAAGTGTTTCATTATTAAAATTTTTTTATCTGAAGGATCTTGTCTCTCTATTAATTCGAATAATGAAAATTCTATACCTATAATATTTTCATAAACATATTTTTCTTTAAATTAAAAAAGTTTCTTTTATACTTGTGTAATTATTATTCTAATTACATTCATAATATTTACATTATATATTGTATGTAATATTATTTTTGTTAAATAAATAATAATATTGATACAATGTTACAAGTAATATAACATGATATGATCATATATGTATTATACTTATACGCGAATATAATATAAAAGTCTTTTAAAACCTGTTGTATTTACCTGTATACCTGTTCTTTTCTTCTTTCTTCTTTTGTTAGTAACGCACGCGATTCAAAAAAAATCTGATCGTTCTCTCCACCTGTTCCCCTTCTGTTGCAGATTGCATGGCCTGAGGATTTCACGGAGGAAGCGAGAATCGAGCGTCGCGATGGGGTGAAAAGGTTAGTCGGCCCACTTGAAAACTTCTCTGTTCGAGTATTTACCATGTTACACGCAGCTAAATGTCTCGCATAAGGATGCGCACGTGTTCTTTTCACGAAGCTGTGACTGCTTTCCCGTGTCTTTTCGTTTCCTCCTCGCGAATTTTTTCCGCGGCGGATTAAGTTTTGAGTTATTCGCGAGAAACGTGGTAAATGTAATTCTGAAAGCTGTTACGCTGTCGCAAATTTCCTGTTTCTTAAAAATGAATTCGTAAAAATGAATTTGATGAGTATGTATATATATATACTCGTAGAATTATATTTTTTTTTATGATAATATCGAAACGATATATAAGAAATGAACAATTCTATAAGCGTAAATATTGCACGTTGGGCCAATAAAGTATTGACCCAATCTGGAAAATCTCAAACTTTGTTTTCTCTGGTCAAACGAAACTTTTATTCGCTGTTATCTCACAAATATTTACTACTTCCACTACTTCTATTTCAGAGTAGCCAATAGAAATATTTTATAGTATTTCTATATTTCTGTTCTTGATTGAAAACTTTCTGATAATGAATTTGAAAATGATAAAATATCAATTTGAAATATCTTGAAATAGGAAAAAAAAAATATTCTATATATATTTAAATTTTATATTTAACTGATTAATAAAAATAATCAACTTATATATATATATATATATTATAGAATTTAAAAAGATAAATAATTTTATATTATATATTCTTCTCTCAAAATTAAGTTACAAATATATTAAATAATAAATACATAATACAAAATATTTGCAACTGAATGAAGAATTGGAAAAATTATTTACCCTTTGCCTACAATAATATATTCAGGGATAAATAAAATAAAACCCAATTCAAAATTCCTGGTGGACTGGAGATCTCGAGTGGTGTTGGCCTACGAACATTTACTCTCTATCCCTCCTTTGATCTCTCCTCCTTGGGGCTTTGTTAATTTACTCCCTCGTGTTATCCTTTCCTGCGCTGTCCACCGCGATAACTTCTTGATCCTCCCTGTCCCTCGACAATCGTCGGACAGTTTCGTTTCCATCGTGCGCGAGATTGTTTACAGAACCCTCAAGCAAACGGGATCCGGACGGGTTTCGAAACTCGACTCGGTATGAATGTCTGAAGTGCGGCTGAGGGTGAGAGTCGTGCTTTTTCGCGTCGCTTCTCGGTCCAAACGAAGATTGAAACAAAAGGGGACAGCTTATTGCTCCGTTGTTGGATCGACGTTTTATCTCGCGTTGAAAAAAAATTTGAAAGGAAAGTAATGATGGTATCAGTTGGCACGAGAAAAATTATTATTTAACATATTTTTATATACCCTCAACGTGTCTCAAAAAACTTTTTTTCTCGTCGTAAAATTCTTCCAAACTGTATATTATTACAGTTGATTTGAATTTCAATTTTAATCAAATTGAATTATGATACCGATCTATTTTCGAAATGGAAGTATCAAGTTTAATCGGTAACGATTATGAGCATATTCTTACGAGGGATTGATTATTTAAGCAACGTTTATTATTCATAACTTGGCGGCTTAGGGTGTCGGAATTTCTGGTGAAAGTTGAAACAATCGGTTCGTTGAAAGGATGAGCTGTTCGCGGGAGTTTTCCAAGTGTCATCTTAGCGTTGGAAAAAAAAATTCACAGGCAACAAGTGCTTTGTAGTCTCCTTTAAACGGCCTTTCTTCCCACATCTGCATAATAGAATATCTCACTGTGGAAACAGAGAGCCGCCGATCCGGACAAAGGGGCCGGTAATTGCATGATTCATATTACTTGCATATCAAACCTCCTGGAACGTGTAATAATTTCTGGAAAGAGAAAAAATGACTTATGGTTTATGCTCCAGGGAAAGGTGAAAAGAACTCGTGAAAATATTTTAATCGTTGTATAAACTTTCGTATTTTCCCGCAGAATATTATAAGCGAGACGAATGAACGAGATATAATTTTAGAAAAATTTTTATTCACATGTCCACGATCATCATGTCTTTTTGATTGTTAGAATTATAATTGAAATGAAACATTTCTTTTTTTCTGTTTTTATTTGTATAGAATATATATATATATATATATAGACAATCCATAACAATTTACAATACTTTGAAATGTACATCTCTTATAAAAGCTGTGTCAAATACGTGCTACACTGGAAATAACAGAAATAAACAGAGACTATATTTTCGCTTTTATATAGAATATATGAATGTGACTAGAATATAGAATATGAAAAACATGAGAGTATTTCGGTATTGTATTTCGTTCACGATTAATTGTACATTTATACCGTGATGTGAATAATAAAACGTGATCCACGTTGCCTCAGATTTACTATCTACCGTTACATGTAATTTGAACAAGATTAATTCCTGAAATCTCGTACAACCTTAATTACGAAACAAAACAAAGCATCAATAAAATAAACTTTTTAAAATTTACATTCAGAAATAAATACACAGTTTACTTCGTAATAGATCATCTTTTAATTCATTCTACTTTTTTTATTATTTCCTTTCTTACGTTTTTTCTTTTTAAAATCCTTCCAATTAACAATTGATCATATATATTTCAAACTTGACAAAAAGAAAATACTAAACTTATTAAAAGTTGTTCTCGAGATATTGAATATACATATTGATTCATAATTGAATGAGGGATATTGAAATGCGACGAGGATCCATTCGTGATTCGATCTTTCAATTCATTCTATTTTTACTACTTCCTTTCCTTCATTTTTTCTTCTTAAAATTCTTCCAATTAACAATTAATCATATATATTTCCTTGACAAAGAGAAAATACCAAACTTGTTAAAAGTTGTTGGCATTTCTCGAGATATTGAACATATCGATTCATAATTGCCCTTTCGAATGAGGAATTTTGAAATGCGACGAGGATCCATTCTTATCCTGCATTTCTGACGGAAACTCTGCTCCCTGTAGTCTGAGAATATTTACCCGAGCACAGTGTTCGCCGCTTTCCGCGCTAATAAACTGTTCCTCCTACCAGAGTCGCTAATTACTCGACGAACGAACCCTTCGACGTACATACCCTTCTCGGTTCCATACCCAATTCTCTTCTCGAAACGTTGTCTCGTCTGTCTTCGAATCTCGTTCCATTTTCAGCCGACAGTCTTCGTATTTTCTTTTGGAAGAGATTAAAAGATTTTTTTTACGGAATTATTGAGAATCAATCAAGAATTTTCTTTGAAAAAATTGAAAAAACTCGCGTTAAGATTGCTGGAGATGCACGTTAGAATCATATGGAGATTCAAACTAATTAAATAATGTTACTTGGATGCTCTTCGAAATCATTTTCGAAAGCAACGATATCAAGATCACGGAAGTTGAAGTTCGAAAGTTTGAAAATTTTAAACTTATTCGAAAGTTATTCGATGATAGTTAATGTTATTTGAAGATATTAAAGTTATTCCAAGTCAGTTAAAGTCGTTCAGATTATACCGAAATTGGTTGAAAATGGTTTGGAATCAATCTTTGGAATTTGAAATTTATTTAAAAGGAAAAATAATTGAAAGGAATTTCAGTAAGATTCTATCTTAAAGAAGTTCTAAATATTTCAGAAGTCGATATAATGCGAATATAAAAATAATTCTTTTTTTTCATATGCTAAAATAAAAAGTATATTATACATGATGTGCTAACACTTTCTTCTAAGAACACATCTTGAGCCTTAATCAGAATATTACTATATATTAAAACATTTTCCAATTAAACTTTTTGCATATAATGATAAGATACTGATGAATTTAAAAATTGAATAAAATATCTTTAAACATCATTTCTTTCCAATTAAAATATCAACATAAAATATGAAAAATTATTCAGATCATATCAAAATTGAAATAATTTGAGATTAATTTATAGAATTTAAAATTTATATTAAAAAAAAAAAAAGAAAGAAAGACCCAAAAGGATTAAAATTAAAATATTTTCCAATAGAACTTTTCACTATAATGATAAGATACTGATGAATTCAAGCGTATACTCATATTATCTTCGATTGCAGTCGATTAAGCAACACGATGAATTATTGGTAACTAAATCGGTCTATCGTCCAATAATCATCTTCAGAATCCGCAATCTCTTCCCGGAATTATCGCGAGAAGAATTGGCCCGGAACTTTCTTAGAAGAAAACGTAAGAGAAGGGAAGAGAAAACGGAGTAGCAAGTAGAAGAGAAATAGAAATTAGAGACTGGAGGGCGGAAAACGTTCGAGTCGAATAATTAAGGGCAGCAGGGAGACAACGGGTACCTTTAATTCGGTACGATGCACTCGTTAATATTAAATTCAGTCGCCAACGAAAGATGAGTCGTACCCCCTTCTCGCTAATTTCCTCTCGCTCTGAACTTATGTATTATGAAGAATCTCCGCGAATTTCGAGATACTCGACGCTCTTGAACAAGCTGAAAACTATAAACTATCCCGATTATCCAGCGAAATTGTTCTGGAGATTTATTAAAAAAAAATTTCATCCTCTTTAAGGAAAACTTTGTAAAAGCTAAAGTAGTGTTGAAGAATGAAACGAAAGAGGAATGTTATTCGTAAACAGGAATTCTTGTACCAATAACTATAGCGTCTGATCTGTTTTTTGAAAGAAATGTTAAGTTGTGAAACTTTTATTAATAGTGAAAAGTATTAATTTAGAGTTTAGTTTAATTTTAAAAAGTTTTAATATACAAGCATAATATATAGTAAGCATATGAAATAAAACAGTCATGATTAGATATTTATCTTATATTATCTTGTTTTACAGTTTGAAAATTATACTTTTTGGGTCCACAATTAATAATTGACGTGACTTCTTATATAATTTGCCTTTAAAATTTTCGAAAAGTTTTAATTATATTATTATCAATTAGATATCTCTACCAATTTATCGTTTCATTTTCATCATAATTATATTATAATCAAAGCATGAATACTTTAAATTTTCATTAATATAATCAAACTACGATTATTATAGTACTTCTGTTTATTTAATAATAATATTTGGATACTTAGATATCCCTTACTTCTTCACTTAAAAAAAGAATTAGAAATTGTTTATCTTCCTTTTCAAATTTATGTATCATCGTTATTTGTCATACTTTCTTCGAATTATATATATATATACACATACAATTTAGAATTTTTATTATCAAAAAATTATTATATTAATATAATCAAAAATTCTACAACGATATGAATTTTGATTATTAAAAGCAAACTAAAATAAATTTCACTTTAATAAGAATAAAAAACTTTTTTCTCTATCTCTATCTATCTTGAAGATTCATCGCATCTTTTTTAATCCTTAAACGCTACTACGAAAGGAAATTGTGTTAAAATAATACTTTCTTGAATTAATATTTTACTCAATGCAATTTTTAATACAATTATTTTTTAATATCTCGAAAATGAAACGCAACAAAAGTTTCCAAAGATCGAAGATTAGTAATTATCGATACAAAAATATCTATCCCCACAGAATGATTCCCTAGGATTCTAGGTATTTCATCGAGATACATCGAGCCCGAGGACCGTCGAAAGTTGAAACGATCGCGCGATCTTGTCTCACGGAATATTCGCAAACGTCCTTCTACTTACGAACACGGGGGACGTTAGTCTCGAATTCCCAGAGGGTTTAATTAAGAGGGCGTGTTGTCGGTAGCTGGTCGTTGATCAATAGCTCAAGGGGTGTTGTCTATCTCTCCTCTTTGTCCTTATCTTCTGTCCGTTGTTTCTGCTCTTGCTCGCACGTCCTTTG
Source organism: Apis laboriosa (assembly GCF_014066325.1). Lineage (NCBI taxonomy): Eukaryota > Metazoa > Arthropoda > Insecta > Hymenoptera > Apidae > Apis > Apis laboriosa. Next base: position 283,939 of record NW_025223827.1, read on the forward strand.
CGCGCTTGTCTTCTTCCCACCATCGTTCGATTTCTACCGACTCGGACACTAATTCTCAACGAGATCTTTGATGTTCGATGTTACCATTGCACGACAAGATGTTGTCATCGTGGATACATTCGTAAGATCTCTCCTCTTCGCGAGAAATTAAACGATATCCCCTATTTACATTCCGCCGTAAGGTGAATCGATCTGGGATCGTAATTCCAGTTTCGAAAATACTCTCATTGTGAGAGGTATGGAATGAAAAGATTGTGAATAATTATTTAAAAGTGCGATCTTCTCGCCAATTTCAATGATTTTGAGATACGTTTGTCAAGATTATCATTCTGGTGTCACTTTTTCTTTTGTACGCGTTAATATTGCTGCTCGGCTTTAAAGGATTCCTACGTGGAGATAGAAATTTCTACGTGAATTTCGTCTGCGTCTTGAGATCGTCTGACTATTTATAGTCTATTCGTCATAACTGAATGTGCGCTCGCATACGTTGCTATGGCGAATAAAGTATAAATGGTTAGACGATTGCAAGACAACAAAACTCATATAAGAAATAGCTTTAATTTTTAAGATACTGACAAAATTTTTTTTTAAATTTATATTATTGTTATAAATTCAATGGACATCAATTTTAATATAAATAACAATAATGACTATATTCTTATATATAACATAACTTAAATAATAAAAAAAAATTAATAGGTTATAGATTAGAATAGATTTATTTGCAAATGCGGCTCTATTCTTATAATCTAATTAAACAATAAAGAAAAAAATTAATATGTTATAAATTAAATTAGATTAAGTTTGGTTAGGTTTTTTAAATTGATTTATTACAATTTATATAATTCATCATGGTGTGAACTATTTTTCGAATTTCATATAATTTCGTTCATATAATTCGTTCAATTATATCTCTAATGATCTTATCACTTTTGCTATATATATATTTGTCATTTGCAAATTATTGACAAGATATTTATCAAATATCTAAATACAAGCAATAACATATCTATATATATTATAAGAAGGGAAATATAATATATATTAAATATCAAATATAAATTTAAATTTGTCAAAAATTTTTTGCAAATATCTTGAACAACTATAACATATATATAAATTGTTCAAAATGATAATATATTTTAAAATCAATCGTTTCTAAATAATTATCAAGGATTATGAATATTTGAAGGATTGGATTAACAATGTAACTACTAATGAATTAGTTATAGAAGTAATTATTATGTATTTATTAATTTAAATTCTTTTATGATGTATAAAACATTTATTGTTGAAATAATTAAAAATATGATATTCTTATGAGTTTAAAATACTAATAATCTAATCGTTCATTTTCGAATGAACGAAAGGATTATTCTTATCGAATGTTCAAAGTGCAATGATCATAATTATAGCCTAATTGGGGTTAGTTTGAAATTAATTCTAGAATTATATAATATCTAGTAGAATTAGTACTTAGAATAATAGCAGTTGAATAGGGAAAGTAACTTTGAATATTTTAATTAATCATTTGCTATGTCATGAAGATTGAATGTTAAAATTACGAAAAATAAGGCCCAGAAATTTAAAGTTTTATGTTAATAAAATACTTCTTTTACACGTAATATTTTCTTGCTTACGAAAAAATTATTTAGAATTTAGAGAATCTTTTTCATATATTTTGATTAACATAATTAATTGTCATGATTTTTTTTTTCAAGTCAATAATTTTTCTCAAGTTCAATATAATTCTCATCATTTGAATTGAAAAATTCTTAATTTTCATTCATACATCAAATATTAACTATGAGAATGTTATTTTATAACTAAAATTAATTTGAGATTCTGTGATTCTATTCTTCTAACACTAAATATATATATGTTTAATATTATTAAAATAAAATATGCTAAAATTTTTATAAAAATGTATATATATAACATTTGTATATCAATTTGACATGTATAATTCTTATATTTTATAAACATTTTTTTGATAACTATTTCATTGCTACAATTATACTCATTATATAACTCCTTTAAAATGTAGTTTTAACATATATAGTTTTAAATATCAATATATATTTACGAATCTAAAAAAGAGATGTTACATCTTCTCTTCGTTCTTCTCTTATTTTTGCAAAATAAAATTAAGATAAGATCGAGAATAATGCGAAATCAAACGATTTCATGCGAATGAAATCCAAGAAATATCATATCCGAAAAATATGATTAATCTATTATTTAAATGTTCATTTATTTATCTTCAATAAAATAATCATAAGAATTAATTATTCATCTTTTCATTGTGTCAATTCAACACATGAGAGATACATTAAGTTGCGAAAATAAAGGATGGATACAAGAGAGTTAGTAAAAGTGGCATCTTTGGCACAAATTGTAGAAAATTTGTCCCTCCACTGTCACGATGTTTCATCGTTATCAAGTTATCACCAACTTTTGCTCACCTTATAAAAACATCGTCCAACGTTTCCCTCCCATAGTTGCCCTCTTGAGCACGAACGTTTACGACACGATATTATTGGGAATATCGCGGCAAGCCTTCTAGGCAGTCGTTAAGAATAATAAAGCCGGTATGCTCCAAGTACGGGGCTCTCTTTCTATCAGTTTTAATGGCAGCTTCTATTGGAGCTGACAGCCTCTGGTCCCGACGTCCTTCACCATCGTCGGCCACTCCAGAGTCCGTTTTAATGGACGCGTCGGCAAACGAATATCCCCTTACATTCGCTTTATGAAAGTGCGCGAAGGGTGACTGCTTATTATCCCTTGTATTGTAACCGCGTTTTCCTCCTGTCCATTGCGTGCTGCCATCACGATCATCGCTAGCACGATAAAGAGCCTCAAACATTTCAAGTTTCGATATATTTTTATTTCCGATATATTTTTATCGTTTTCACAATTATTCCGTGACTCTATGAAATTATTCCTTTTTTTTCGCGATATTATTGATAAATTAACTCTTTTGCAAAAACATGTACTATATCGAAGCAATTTTATTATTAAAAATTAAATTGTAGAGCAACATTCATCCACAAAGAGTTAATTTGAGTTTTATATATTGAAAAATTTTCAATATTATTGATCACAATTTTCCTTATCTTTTATCCTCTTCTTGCTATATTAATCTGTCTGGTATACAGGAAAATCAATAGAAAATATATATAACTAATTTCATAGAAACTCAAACTTACCACGATATAAAGCAATAATTCAAAATTATAAAAGTTTAGAAATATTGTACACAAAAGATTGACTCACTAGAATATCGCAATTAAGTATACGAAAAATATTATTAGTCATCAATTCTAGGGAATAAAATCAATTTTTAAAGTTTTAATCTTTTCAATAGTTTATTATTTTTATTTTTTCAAATATAATTTCATAATGATATAAAACATAACAAAATTATAAAATAACTAAATTTGAATAATATTATCCTATTTATAAAAAATATTTCTAAGCAAAGTTTTATATAAAATACGAAGAAATGATTAAAATTTAAACATTTAAAAATTATGCATATTATTTATACATAATCTATTTCAATTATATTTACACATATAATTGCACAAATTTTCGTTAAAAAATTTTTCGAAATTCACGAATTTCCTTGCAACACACATAGACTTTTGTGACTGACTGTACATCGTGGCAGATATATTTTACTAACAGACTACTAAAATATACATATATATGAAAAATCCAATTCTATCCATCGAGTCTTTTATTTATAATATACCGCGATTATTCAAAAAATTTCAACGACAACATTTCCAAACTCTTCCTCTTCTACTTCTCCCTCCCCACAGCAGAGGTGTCACAGATTCGAAGAGGGGATCCGTTGGACATCGTGCTTTCAACTCATCGCGAATTCACGTATACCACGTCCGCAGAACGGACGGGCTTGTTTTTCGGGAGCGGCTGTTAGATCGATAAACCGTACGGGGGATGTAAATCACGGTACGAGCCATTTGCAAAGTTCCGCACAGTCGGCGTGTGCTTGTTGTCAAATTAATCGGCAAACTCATACGGCAGCTCGGCAAACCGTGCGTCTCCTCGTGGAAACGTTTCCAGATTGTCCGCCACGAGCTGCCGATCGCAATGTTCTAAACCACTTAACCGCGGCCGTGGCGGCGGTTAGACGAGCATCGAAAACGTGGCCGCGCCGCAACGAAACTCGCCCCGTAACGCGGCTAAATCCAGGGGACTTCCGGAATTCGCGGTATCACCGCTCATCCCTGAATTTCGGATTATCAGAGACTACACGCCTCCTCTCTGTCTCTCTTTTCGCCTCTCGTATCTCTCTCTCTTTATCCCTCTGCTTTTCTGTTCCCTTTCCGTGGCAAGAAGAAGCGAAAACGGTTTCGTTGGCGGTCAACAATTAATTTGGATAATTTCTAACTTATTAGCTCAACAAGCGAATGGGTGGAAACTGGAATTGAAGACAGATTAACTTTGACTGCGAACTTCGTTTTGATTATTCACCAGGGTTTTGCCACCCTGGTGAAGATGGTTTCTCGTGCGACGGAGATGTTTCGTATTTGGTGAAAAGAGAGAGATGGGAACGAGTATAGGTGTAATAGGTTCAGGTGTCTTCTTGAATAACGATATTCTCGATATTACTTTGAATATTGGCAAAATTAATATTGGGGGGGGGATGTGGAATATTTAATTGTACATCGAGTTTCAATTTCATAGGCTGAATTTGATACTGTACTTAGGGAAAATATTCTTCGAATATATATATATATATATTTTATTGTAAGAAATATATCGTACGTCATAAACTTGTCAACATGAAGAAACTGATAAATTATGTACTTCGTACAAAGTAACTTTAATATCATCTTACGAATGATATGAATTATTGAATTTAGTTTATAGACATTTTGATAGATTTATATATTGGAAGATATTTCGAGGAAATAAAAGACATTTCTGATTCGTACAATTAAACTTCTACTTTATAAATAAAAATCTACGATCAGATTTCGTTTCAAATAATCTCTATTGAAAGCTTTTCGAATCAATAATATAATCAATAAAAAATCTCGATACAGAGAATCAAATCGTAGAGACATTAAAAAAGAATACTTTAATAAACAACTTTTCTGCGAAATCTTTCTTTTTTTATACAATAAATAATTTACAAAATTATTTAATTACGCGACTTACCCTACACTCGCGCAGATTTTAAAATTTATATATCTGTAATTTTCCATTAGTCGACAACAAAAAAGCTATCCATCACAAAAAGAAGTCGTACTCGTAAAATATAAAAAGAATATCGTATTATAACATCGAGATTCATCGAAGAGGCAGAGTCATAAATCGAAGTTCCCCGTCGTAGAACACGGAACTACCTGCCTGTGGAACAGAGTCACAGAGAGGGACGATAGGAGAGGTTGGTTCTGTGCACGCAAAACAGTAGTGCACGCTCGTATACCTTTGAAAGGGGTCGGCGTTCAGAGACAGAACAGAAGATAGGGATATTAATCCGAGAGCAACCCCTTTAGACTCTGTTTGTACCGGGTGTCCCGCTAAAACCGAGCACCGCCGTCCGTTGATTTACGCGCCAAGTCGGCGAGAAGTTCCAGCCACGAGTTTACTAGGCTTTTTGGCACGTTCCTGGACCTCTGACTAATTGCCCTGCGCCGTTGCTAATTTCGACGCTTATCAAGACTTGCACGTTCCTCGCTCGACCCTGAGTCTTCTTATTAATAAGCGCCATCTCCACGGACTAAGATATTCTCCGTTTTGGAAAACACCTGCGAGTTAAGTGTTTTTACTAGTTGGAATGGTGATTTAAGGATTTCTTCTAAATCTTTTTTCGTAGAAAAATTGATTGGAAGGGAGATTTTTGTTTCGAAACAATGTTATAATGATTATTCTAGTTTTCTAGATCCTTAATTCAAGGAATTTAGTTTATTTTTGAAGTGAGATTTCGAATTGATATTTGTTACGATTTGTCATAATAAAGATTTTGCAAGCAATTCTATTAATTATAGTTAATAATAATTGCATACGTATTGGAAATTGTTTTTCTTATCAAGTCTAAAGTTATGAGTAACATGTAATTATATAAAAATATAATGCTGGAAGAAATGAAGAGATAGAATAAGAAAAATATGGCTTCAAAAACTATTAGAAATACGATAATTTGTTTAAAATTGAACTGAATAATTTAAATTGTTTTGAAAAGTTAGAGAAATTAGTTTACCGGATGACGCGTAAACAAAATTTTAAAAAAATTACTATTGGTTGGAATCGCAAAGAGAATACTAATAAATGTTATTTTTTTTTCAATTTTTTCTATGGCTTTGATAAAAATTTAAAAAGTACATTTTGTAGATATATGTCAATTGTACACATGCTAAAAATTTCATCAAAATCGATTGCCAAATAAAATCGAGTTACAAATAATCAAATATAATGAAAAATCGTTTTTTGTTTTAAAATCTTTAGATCTTTACATCTTTCTACTAAATACTTAAATTAATTACGTAAGTAATTAAGTACATAATATAAATTTTCAGAATGTGTTTTTTTAAATTTTAATTACAGATTTATAAAAAAGTTTTTTAAAAAAACCAGTTTACTATTTTCTTCGATAAATTGCAATTTTTTTAAAACATTTTTTTTTACACGTCATCTAATAAAGTAAAATAATCCTTCTAATCGAAAGTTCTCAAAACAATTTAAATCGTTGAACTCCAATTTTAAAATAGTTATCGTGTTTTAAATGATGTGGCAATATTTTTTGAAGCCACTATCAATCTCCAAGCATCATATTATAAATGGCTATACCAATATAAATTTGTATATTCTGTGAATATATATTGATGCATTTAATGCATATAATATAACAAAAAAAATTTTAATTGTGCAAGAAATAATTAAAATACAAACTACACGATAACTACACGATTCAAGAAATTAATACGTTAGTAAGCATACGGTGAATTGGACAAGGGTCGATAGAAGGGTGGCAGAGTTTTCTATTGTTTTTCGCCTTCTCCCTTGATAGTCGTGAAAGAGCACGTGATAAATGAATTGGATGTAATTCGAATGCCCATTGTTTCGCTTTAACGAGGACTCCGAGGCGAACACGTGGAAATGTCGACGCCTTTAAACGAGATATTACGAGACTTGTTACAGCTGTCTCTTTGTTACCTTGCAAATGGACGAATGAAATTCCGAACGAAACACATATTTTATACGATCTCAAATCGATTTATGATTCTCAGGTATCGACGTCGAAATGATTCAACAGAGAAAGATCTTTATTCCTATTTCAACCCTTTCGATGATAATTTTTCAATTTGAAAATGGAACATTCTTCTTTACACATCGATGAATATCGTTCAAATTTGTAAAATTAACATTGTAATTGTTTCGTTGATCAACCTTCTCTTTAATAAAAAAATTTTATTCAATTTTCTATGAAAAAATTTTTCTCACTTTGACAATTTGACAAAAAATGAAATAATATTTTCTACACTTGTAGAAATAAAATAAGAAAAATATAAAAATGTCTAAATGATATTAGGAAATTCGTTTGAATATATTCTGTTATTAATTAAGTTCTTTCAGATATATTCTGCGCGTATAATTTGTAAAAGAACATTTTTTTTTATAAATAATAATAAAATATATCAATTTTAAAATAAAGCAGTTGACTTAAAATAAAAATGTCAAATTGGAAATAAAGAGAGAAAAAAAAGAAAAAAAAAGAAAATTATAATTATAAATATAAAATATCACAAGTAAAAATAAACAAAAAATTATTATCCAATTGTCAAATTGACATTTTAAATTTACAAATAAAAATCATTGTTACAATATCAATTTTGAACAATCACGAAAAATTATAAATAATTTATAATTATTAAATAACATAACGTAACATAAATAATATTAACATAACACCGATATTAAATTATTGAACAAGAATTACATTTAAGAGAGGCGGGAAAAATGAACGGAAAAAACAAGAAAGGGGTGCGAAACGGGTGAACGACGTCCGCTAATAAATGAGCGTTCATTCCTCGGCTACGTGTCTCGTGTCACAGACACGCAATTTCGATGAGCACGCCAATTCGCATCGTGAAAGTTGTTTACGAGCCGGCCGAAAAATGCAGGGGACGCGTTGGCCAACCGATCGCGCGGAAATAAAATATTTTCTGAGAGCGTGTGCGAGAGCCGAATTTATTGGTTTTCCGCGGCTGGACTCCACGAATTTCGCGGCTGTCGCGCTATTTTCTCTCCGTTCCGCTTTATTGAAATTATTCGCGAGAAAGTTGCCTGCGATATCGTTGAGTGAAAAAAAAAAAAAAAAAACCAGAAACGAGAGGCAAAGAGAATCAAGTGGATCGGTGAAATAACTCGAATCGCTCGACGAATAAAGCGGTCTCGCAAATCGTAATTGCTTAAACGCGCTGCCCTCTTTTTTCCTACCGTTTCCTCTATTTTTTCCCCTCCCCTTTCTTTTTTTCTTTTCCTCCCTCCTCATTCTTCTTCTTCTTTTTCTTTTTCTTTCCCCCCCCTACAATTTTGTAAAAGTATCGGTCGCATGAGCAATTTTACGATCGCGTGGCTCTCAATTAACGAATCATTCCCCTCGTTCTGGACGTTTTTAAGAATATAATGGCCGAAACGCGGTTGTAATTCTTGGAAGCGATTGCTAGTCGCTGACGACTGTTTTAGGGAGGATTTTATGGCGATCGACGATTTCCTGTTGAGAGTCGTCTACCCCTTCATTTCAGAACGAACACTGTCATCGTTGAATATATATATATATAAACGAACGAAAATGATTGGCGCATTATTATGCCGCAAACACGGTACCAGGCACGTGCTTGGTTTCGTTTGATCGATGATGTTTTTGGGCGTCTATCTATATCTCTTCCCTTTAATTACAATTCACAAATGAAAAGTTAGGGGATTAACTATTTTATTCGCGATTTAAAAGACTATAGATGGTACTCTTTTACACGACAGTGTACGTAATTCGATACGAATCGTACTCGAAGAGTATTCATTTGCATCTTTTTGTCACAGAAAACTGTCATTTTATATTTCACTCTTCTATCATGATCTTGGCCCGTATATTCCATTTAACTCGTCAATTGTTCGAATGGCACATCTGTTTGTCGACCGAGGGGTACAAAGAGAATTTTTTTTCAGAGAAATCCTGGTTACCTAATAGCCTCGTTAACATCATTAAAGTTCTCTGATTGCTGCCATTTCTACGATCGAATAACATCGTTACAGAGAGGGAGGAGAACCCTGAAATTCGATTGGAGGACACGGTTGGCCGAGGGCGGCTATAAAGATTGCGCCTTAATTCCATTTTCTACCTCACCGTTTATAGAACAACATCTTTATTATCGACGATGCGATTTAACAATTTGCTGGGAACAGTCTGTAACTCTATCTTGATATAGATTGAAACTTTCCTTTCTTAGAGAGACTGCCGTTTTAATGATTAAATTTTAATCTTGTTCGGTTCCTTCTCTTTTGTTTTCTTTTCTTTTTTCTTTTCTTTTTTTTTTTTTTTTTTTGCAATTAACACACCCCGTTGGTCTCAATCAACACGACTCTTCAGAAATACAATTCGTCGAACGATCGCAGCAGATGATGTCATCGAGATGGGCGCGACATTGTACGCGTACCCCTTCGTTCTTAGTCAGCCTCTCTGAAACAGCCTTCGTTGCTATTCAAACGTTTCTTTCAGAACCCGATGCACGCGTACAAGGGTGCTAGACCTTGATAGCGTGCTGTCTAACGCACAAAGCTGATGAAAAATCTGTGAATACATTGTCGAGGATGGGTTCTTATATGGTTCTTCAATAGATCGACAAGAAGTTGTTGTAAGTTCGTTAATATTAAATGAAGAATCTGTAAGGAAAAAAATCTTTTAAAAGTATTTTCCATTTTATAAAACAATTGAAATTATCTAATAGAAACGATGATTGTGTTATTTTTTTTATTAAAGGATAAACGATTTGCTAAAGGTATTCTGATCATGGATCGATGGATTTATATGGATTATTTTTAAATTTCAATATTTAATTGCAAATTTTATTTATTGTTAATATATTTCACACAAATTAATAATATATATATTATATACCTATATGATTTCGTGATCAATTTTTTCAATATTCAATTGAAAATATTTAAAGTTTAAGTTTTGAAACAGTTTTATCAAATCATCAATCATCACATTAGCTTAAAGAAGAAAATTTAATATGTGATAGAATCATTCAAAAATAAAGAATATGACAAAATAGTAAAAATACTCATTCAAAGTAAAGAAACATAAATTATTAATTTGTGTATATATATATATGCATATTAATAATGAATAAAAATAGTAATTAATAGAACTTATTTATAAAAATTATTATTAAATGTATTAAAAACACGAAAAATTGTGAGTGGTTTAATTTTTTTTACCAAGGATTGTAATAATTAGTTAAAATTAAAAAATATTGAGAGGATCCAGAGGAAGAGAGAAAGTTAGCTTGGTAATATTTTAATATTTTTATTTTTAATTACGATTATATATTTTCTCTTATTATTAAAGTAACGAAAAATGTAGCGAAATAAAATTTTCCATGTAGCAGAAATGCTACATTTCCTTAACGAGTCAAAATCTATCTCGTAACAAACAAGTAAAGAAAAAAAAAAAAAAATTACAGGAAAGCATATTCGCTCAATTCGCGATACAATCAAAGTTGAAAATTTCAAGAACGGTCCATGAAGTTAATCCGAAAAAGATGGGTTGGGATCACGTAGATCCAACGAACTATCGTCGGAAACGTTATTTTGTCAAATGATCAGAACCAGTTCAAATTTAGTGGCGACCGATTCGCATCGCACTCCCCCCCGCGCACCACATCCCCCCCGTACACCTGATCCATAGTTAACCTCGTATGCCTAGTAGGCGTTCCCTGGACACCAGGCTTCGTCGTATTTAATTTACGATCGAACGATCGATAATTCGTGGATTTATCGTGGAAGGCCGATCGGATACACGCGAATAATCGAGCCTTTCTCCCCGTGTGTCACCGCGTGGCTTAATCCTGCATTCGGTAAATATCGATGGAGCCCACCACCTTCCTTTTCCTTTTTTTTTTTTTTTTTTTTTTNTTTTTTTTTTTTTTCCACCAATTCTTTTTGTCCCCGTTCCATCCTCTCCCATCCTCCTTTTTCGACCTCTTTTTTTCCTCCCTCCCTGGTAATATGAATGTACCGTGCTCGCATCGTGGCCACGGATTGGGACTTTTATTCTGTTCCGTGAAATGGCCGCGTATTTCTTTCGCTGCAATAAAATTTAATCCTCTTTGCGAATTTTTCCAAGCCGATTAACGGAAACTTCCGCGCCTCCCCGCGCCTCCCTCCCTCCACCTCTTGATTCCGCGTCGCGTTTTCGAGGGAAAGTCACGTTTTCCCTTTGATCGCACGCCGGGGGAATATTATTAACGAAAACGATTCGCGATTCGACGCGGCCAACTCGTTGATCCACTAAACCGGATCCCTCTCCGCCCACTCTCCTGTGTGCAATTTGACTTGTTGATTTAACCTAACACCCGTGGAAATTTCGCGATTTTCATCATGCGACGCGTAGTTAGCACGGCCCGTCGATATGTCGTCCATAACCGGGGCCGTTCTCCGAAAATTCATACGCTTATACGAGCCATATATATTGCGGGCTTTTCATGACGGTTTAATGAAACGCGTATTCATGGGCCCACTCGATGGCCCATACCCTGTGGAATAAACTAGGAAAAAATAACTTTAAGAGAATAAAGTGAAGCTTATATATATATTAATTAATTAATTGTATCGTTATTTGGGTTACTGTTAAGGAAATAAATTAAATCGATGAAAGTTTCTACGTGAAAAATTTTATTTCGTTACATTTTTCGTTGCTTTAATGGAGAAAATATATAATCGTAATTAAAAATAAAAATATTAAAATATTATTAAATTAACTTTTTCTCTCTCTCTCTCTGGATCCTCTCATATATTTTTTAATTTAATATAATATATATTTAATTTAATATATTTTTTAATTTTAGCTAATTATTACAATTCTTGGCAAAAAAAATTAAGATCACTTACAATTTTTCTTCTTAGTACAGTGTTCTTAGTACAGCATTAAATAATAATTTTTATAAATAAGTTCTATTAACTACTATTTTTATTAATTATTAATATGTACACATTTTTATTATTTTATCATATTTTTTATTTTTGAATGATTTTATTATATATTGAATTTCCTTCTTTTAGATAATCTTGATGATTGATGATTTGTGTAGAACTTTTAAAACTAATAAATTTTAAATATTTTCAATTAAATATTGGAAAATTAATAAATGGAGTCTTATCTTTTCCAGAAAAATGTAAAAATAATTTTGTAAATCTATTGATCTATGATCAGAATACAATATNAAACCATATAGGTATATATATTATAATATATGTAATATAATATATAAATTTGTGTGAAATATATTAACGATAAATATAATTTGCAATTAAATATTGAAAATTAATAAATGGAGTCTTATCTTTTCCAGAAAAATGTAAAAATAATTTTGTAAATCTATTGATCTATGATCAGAATACAATATCTTTAGCAAATATGCTGAAGCATATATATATATATATTTCATTGAACATAAAATATTTTTCGAGTTATAAAATATAATAAACTAGAGATTTATCGCGGTGATAAAAGTTTAGACGTGGATAATTGATTTGAGTTTTGTTGATCGTGTTTAATGTTTGTTTCTCGAGATATCTAAAAAAATATTGATTATAAATTATAAATAATTTGTTAAATAACGGCATGTGTCTGTCAAAAATTGTAATTTTAATATTTCTTATATTTAATATAAGAAAGATAAATAGAAAGATAAATCAATTTCTAATAAGTTTTGAAGAAAGTATTGTATGTAAAGTAATGTTTTCAAGAAAATATTGTTGAAAACATAATTAAAATCTTTATAAATTAATTTAATCTAATCTTAATTTACGTTTTAATTTTATAATTTTATGTGAACTTTATATATAAATTTTGTTGTTAATTCAGAATACTGGATGTGAAGATGAATGTAATTTAAAACATTGAATATTCCAAGAGATTCGTTATTCAAAGTAGTAAATAATGACATACAATTAACAATTTATAAAATGATTAGCTATAAATTATTAATCATGATTGGCCATCTAAAATATATAAATAAATCTATATTTAACGAAAATGTTGAGAAGAAACTAATATGTTATAATAATGAAGAGTAAATTTTATGGAGATTAAGACTGAAATCAATTTATTTAATATTATAGTTTCTACATTGTGTTCTTATATTGTATTATATTTGATTGAATCACAAGAGAGAATAATTAATATATATATTTTTTTAATTTTGTAAAATGATAATTTCAAATTATTTGTAATTTTTGAAATTTTTTGTGTTATTTTTTAATTATATCAAAGTTTCAGATATTCTATATTTTTTAATATTAGAATTTGTAATATAAAATTTATTAATCTCTCTATTAATCTCTATTATTTCATTTATTTTATTTCTAACATTTATAATAATTTTCACTTTAAACAAAATGATATTCTAAATATATTACATTTTTTCTATTAAACGTTGAATATATTACAGATTGCTTATTATATTGAATTTAAAATAAAATTTGATAAATCCTAAATTTTAATTTTATTAATATCAGTAATATCACATGATATAATAGTGTTCTGTTCTATCAAATGTTCTAAGATATTTTCTCTATTTATTATTAAATTGCAGTATAAAATTATTTAATATTATTCAATATTAAATTGCATATATAAAATTTAATATTATTTAATAAAAAATTAAAACGGTAAAAGGAAGAATAGAGATGAAAATTTCGACTCATTATTGAGAATTATACGTATGAGATAAAATTGCACAATGTGTATAGAATGATTATAATAGAAAGATTATAATAGAAGAATATTATAATATAATATTATAATAGAAGAATATTTCGACTTTCCAATTATTCATGTATGCTAATTTCGTCAAAGTGGAGCCGGATATCGCTTAAATCAGGGCCACTCGACACCGTTTCTCTCGTGGCGATGGAAAGCCGTTTGAAAGCCGTGGGCAGCGCGAATTTCCACGAAATCCGTCGTCACAGAATATTTATTTCCCCATTCGACGACTCGGCAACGTTCCACCGGATAAATTGACCTATTTATCCGATTCTCAATGCATCGAATTAATTCGACAATCGATCACATTCCGTTCGAAAATTTTTCGAGTTTGTTTCACTATTCATACGATTTACTATTCGACTCAAGTTGAGTTCATAGTGTTTGCTCGATAAATCATATTAATGTCTGGATAATCAAGCGTGTAACTAAGAAATTGATGGAATTCGTAGAAATCTTAGCTGAATTTTATCTGTTTCTTCTTCTTCTTTTTAATTTATTTATTAAATTATAACGAATTCATATTTGATTAATCTTTTTAAGCGTATTATCGATATATTTCGAAAGCGTGAATTATATAACAGATTATAGGATGTCATGTTAGGTGAATGAATTGAATTTTTTATTCATTATTCGATTACCATTCTTTAATTAATTCATATATATTCATCATTCGTTTTTATTTTTTGATTACATCAAAATTAAAGATGAGTAAGACAAATAAATGATCGCCAATGTGTTAATATTGAATGTAACTGAAACACTGCAATTATTTGAATTTATTCGTTATTTATTAACATATAAATAATCAAGGAATAAATAAAAGATGAATTACGATAACAAATTTGGATCTTCTTTTATTTATTATTCCAAAATATTTCCAACTCAAATTACATTCTCGAATTTTAACGAATTCACATTTTTTTTTTTAATTAAAAAAATTATCAAATTACTTGTAAAGTAAATAATATATGGAATAAGAAATTCTGAGAGCGTGTTAAGTTCGATTTTCGGGATCGACAGCAAGTTTTCTTCGACAGCTGTGCAAAGCGTCGATTTCAGAGATCTTCACGATCTTGGACATAATTCGGGCGGAATGCTGAGTGAGCCATGAATTCCGAAAGAAGTTTGCAACCGGAAAGTTCCGTAGCCCTCTCGTGGAATGCCATTTAATCGTTTTGCCCTCCAACTCCTTTAACCCTTCCTCTCCGTCCGATAACTCGCGATTCTGGAATCCGGGTTCCACCAACTTTCCGCAGAAAGTGTCCTCTCGTGTGCTGGATGAGACGCCTTCAAAAAGAGGAGGAAGTTTCGTTGCATCGATAAGAATCGATTTTCGATTCGAATCATTCATGGAATGATTATAATATAAGAGATGTATTCAAATTTTGCAAAAAAATGGAAAATAGATCATCAGTTCAAGGATATTTTTATTAAATTGTTTGATTAAATTTTATTGTATTTTTGTTTGTGAATATTTTAATTGAAAATATTTATTTTAAAATGTTGTAATAATCTCTTCAGGAACAATTTTTCATTATTTATAGAAAATGATGAAGATGGTATTTAGAGAATTTAAATTTTGGACGTTAAAATTTGGACATTCCAGATGATTCAGTAAAAGGAATAAACGGAATGAATTAAAAAAGGAATGAATAAAATAAATTCAAGGAGTAATTCATTTAT
The DNA here is from genome assembly GCF_014066325.1 of Apis laboriosa. Lineage (NCBI taxonomy): Eukaryota > Metazoa > Arthropoda > Insecta > Hymenoptera > Apidae > Apis > Apis laboriosa. Next base: position 299,651 of record NW_025223827.1, read on the forward strand.
AATAAAATAACAGATCTGAATTTATCCAACAACAAATAAACAATTTAGATATGCAATTTTTCTGCTAGCAAATATTTTCTTCGTAAACATATGCAAACATTTTTAAGGATATATCGAAATTACAAGTGTCTTTGAAAATAATAAATCTAAAAATTATCATAAAACAAATATCCACATGAGAACATATAAATTCATACATAAATAATTGAATTTATTTTAATTAAATTAAAAAATTAAACGATGTAAAGGCCAAAATGAAAACAAATTCGCAAAATGAACAAAGTTTCCAAGGAATATTATATATCCGCAGAAACCGAATAAAATATCAAATTTCAAGAAAAGAAATCGCTTCGATATAAATCTCATCTAGGATACGATTTCATTCAAAAAAAAAAAAAAAAAAAAAAAAAAAAAAGAAAAGAAAATGAAAGAAAGAAGAAACGAAGCTTATCGTGTTCTTCCGCTCCTTTCGTTCTCAAAGCTCGTCAATTTCTCGGCTTCACACTTTATCGGTAACGAAAATGCAGTTGAATGCAGTTGAAATGCGTCAGTTCACCGATCAATCGTGAATCTCGCGCTGAAATTCGCATCGTCATCGTTAGTGTATTTAACGACTCGTGATTCACGCCTTGGAAAGGCGTGAGATACAAGGAGATGCCAGGTCATCTTCGAATTCCAGAAAGTTCGAAGTATATATATTGGGGGATTGGTATCGGAAATTGTAGACAAGTCGGACAAAAAAATCGCTCAACCCTCGTCGATGCTGATAGATTCCTGATGTGGCCACGTTTTTTGCGCGGTTCAATCGCGAAAAACGTGGCGTCAGGTCCGCCAGCATGGAAGAGATAAGGGTGGCAAACGCGCAATGGCACGAGAATTATATTTTCGATGGATACATTGGACGAAGAGATGTACAAATATAAAGTTTTAATACCTTCGATTCTTGTCATTTTATATTTTTGTTTTTTTTTTTCTTCTTTTAATTCTATCCAATTATTTTATTTAAGAGGAAAAATTTCAACCAAGTTTATTTCGACGGATGTATTGTTTGAAAAACAATGCATCCTTAAATGAGATTTTAACACTCTCGATTCTTGTCACTTTATATTTTCTAATCTCTTTAAGATAAAAATATAGAAAGTGTTTGTATATTTTATATTATAATAAGAGACAATTGTAATTTTGCAAAATCATAAATGAAACTCGAACTTTTCCCAATAAATGTGAAAAAAAAATTTGTCATTAAAACTCACTCAAGAAATAAAAGAAACTATTGAATTTTTTTCTTCTATCATTTTGAGATCGAAATATATTCAAAAGTAATGCTTGAGATTGACCAATAACAACGTCAGCAAACGAAAGATTTAAATAAAGTGATAAGGACAAAGATAGTAAATGAATAAAAATTATTTTCATTACACGACGATATTCTAAGAATTGAAAGTGATACCAAGATAAATGAAAAAGGTTCTGCCCTTGAGAAATAATCGATTTACTATCCTCAAAGTTATAATAATTTAAAGTTTTCTTAATTTAATAATAAATACACTTTAATCGAGTTTCAATAGATATAAGAATATCTATGTTAAATACTTTAAGAAATTAATTTAAGAAGTTACCTTAAACTGTTTAATAAATAAATTGGATCTTCGTTTAATCGATCTATTAATAAAACGTACACGATACATGAAAAAAAAAAATCATATACATTCAGTAATTTTCTAAAAATAAAAATATTTTTATATCGTTCAAAAAAATCAATGTTCCATCTCTCTTAAATCCCCCCCTCTCCCCAGAACGGAACGATAATTAATGTCAACGGGGGGATGATCGCCCGGGGCTGGAAGTGGAACTTGTACTTCATCTTGCTTCTGACGCGACCTTGATGATGAACTAACCTCCCCTGGTTTTTCACGCGGCGAGGAAAGAAGCGCACGAAGGGATGTTCCACGCGTATCCTCTATTCGATTAATGATCGTCACGTTACCGCGATAAACCATCTATTCTCCCCTCCCCTCCCCTTCTTCATTTTCATCCTCGTTGTTCGCCGTTTGATCGTTGATCGTCGTTCTGCGCAAAACTTCGACTTTCCTATATATCGCTTTCCTAGGGATCGACTACCCCTCCCTCCCCTACGTAGAGGGGGAAAAGGATTAGGGGCAAGATTCGAGAAATGCGGCCGTGAGTATGTCGCGTACGCGAAGCGCACGTGCCCCGAGGGCGTATCGACTCGCTTACCAACGAGGTAATTGTTGAAGCGGTTTATCGATCGGGATGCAACGAGCAAGCGTGGAGGCACGGAGTGGAAAGGAGATGAAAAGAGGAGATGAGGGGGAGGTTTGAAATAGCTTAGAGCAAGAAGTACAAGATCATCTTCGAGTGATCCCATAAAAGAGACTTAAGGCTCGAGTGGATCATTTCTGCGCATGAAGCACGTACTTGTTTGGAAGCCAAATTGGCTTAACTCTTCCTCCGTAGCTTCCTTTCCCTACGGGTTTATATCGAGCGAGCCGATAACTCTGAGGCGTACAGTCCGCCTCAACAACGAGACTCGCCGCGAGTTTTGCAATAAACAAATGCTTCCGGGGACCGCGCTTTATCGTTTCGACCAAGCTTTAGCTACTCGTGGATAGGTTCCCTTTACGGGGAGGACCCCGTTACGACGTCGAACAGTTACCAGAGAGAGAGAGAGAGAATTATTCCACCTCTCATTCTTCCTTTTCTTATCTTTCGCTCTTCTGGTCTTCTGTCTGTGGGGGATTTTTTCCATCCCCGAAGAACGACGGATCGAACGATCGAGAGCTTTTGATTAATTATTTTTTTTTTTTTTTTTTTTTAGTAGCTGCGCGGAAATGAGCTCGCTGCGTGCACAATCGTTAATTAAACACGTTTTGAATACAACGAGGTGGAAACAACCGTGCTCGCGCATTTCGGATCGGAGAATTGATGAACTGCGAAAATCTGTTTGGTGCGGAAATATTACAGTGATGGTAATTGCAAATTATTATATTGTTGTTAATGCCGTACTTGAAAAGGAAAAGAAAAAAAAATGGAGGGTTGTTTTGTTGAAAATAAAATTATATTTATAATTTCAATACATCATTTTATAGGATAAGGTATGATTTGTCTCGTTCTAACTTAATTTGTTAGCCAATATTTTTAAAAAAATGTTTATTTAAATTGTGTCGAAGTAACGAAGAGACAAAAATTATTATTTCTTCGTGAATCATATACTGCTGAGTAAAGATTTAAACTTTTTAAGAAATTCTATGATTCCTTTGATGTATTACTTGATTCATTTTTTATCTTAAAATATAGATCTAGAAAATTGAATAATTTAAAAATGAATGAATCATATCCTCATTATCCAAAATAATAAAAAGATAATAATAACTTTAAATAAGAGATAATGGAACAATAATTTTTCTTATATGAATTATTTCGTATTTTGAAGAAGATAATATATATTTACAACGAAATTGAGATTTTTAATTGTCAAATTAAATAAATATCTTTATATATAAAGAAATGTGCTTACATTAAGTTGCATTTCGTTTTTTAATGATTATGAGATTTTCCAATTATAACTTTTTCCAATTTTGTAACACTCTTATCTATTTTTAATTTCTCTAATTTTTATTTCAATAGTTCATAATAACTCATTCTACACGTTGACAAGCCTATTCATTAATTTTAAATGATTATATAATTTAATTAACTATTAATTCTTAATTAACTCTTTCCTATTACCACATCCATTTATAAATAGTCTCAATAATTCTAATGATATCAATCTTATCATACTTCATTTTCAAGAAACGTGAAATCTTACGAAAGGATTCAAGTCTCGTCTAACCCCCATTTCCTGTGCCTGGTCTCGCATGGTCGATCCTTAATTCGCGGCGGGATACCATTGTCGCCATTTTCCCGGCGATTAACCCGCGGACGGTCTTGCCTTCATACAAATTTTCACGTCCCCTCCCCCGGCTATTTTTCTCTCCTAATGCACGCTCGCATTAGCGTCACAAGAGTCGCCTCTTTGCGCGCGAGGCAAAATTATAATTTCCCCGGGAAAACTCGTCGTTGAATTTACCGCGTCTCGTAATACGTTCCTCGCGACCCACGGAAAACCACCCCCTTCTTTTCCTATTTCTTTTCTTTTCTCTTCCTTTTTTTTTCTTTTTTTTTTTTCTTCATTTTCTCTACTCGCCCTCTTTTGATTCTCGGCTCCACGCGTGTCTCAACGATAGAACGCGCGGGGGAGGAGAGACGGTGGCGCGAAATTATTTCCCCGCGTACACGATTGTGTTTTCGCCGCGAGATATCGGCGCGGGCTTCACGAGGGTATTACGATAGCATTGACGTACGAGCGCAAACACTGCCCCATTCTCTCCTGGGTTCTTTCTTAGTCTGCCGTTGGTACACCATGTGACGAACATTTTGTATGAAATTTTATATAATGTAGGTTGATATCAGACGACTGTATTTTGAAATGGATAGTAAATATATATATACGTACGACGAATCTTTCTATAATATTATTAATTCACGTTGTATCGAAATCACGAGTTAAGTGAAAATTAGAGCTGATACAAATTAGAGGAATGTTAATAAAAATATAGAAATATTCGTGCTATGTAAGATTTATCTAAGTTATGTGAAAAGATTGTTGCAATTTTTGCATTGTGTTTCATTTACGTTTTCGTATCGTGTTATAAAATTGTATAATATAGAATATCTCACCGTATTTACACATTTTATATTTTGTTTTTCTCAATCAATTTATTGCATGGAACAAAAATTGAATAACGTTGAAGAATATTATTATGTTATTAATGCTTTTGTGAATGGATATATAAAAGTTATACAAAAATCAATTTTGTTTTTTTTTAAGTAGAATTATATGCTTTTTAATACATCAATCGATGCAACTCAACATTTTTTATCGAATTATTAATAAATGTATGTTTAAAAATTATTAATTTAGAAAATATTTTAATTTTATAAAATTTATTATTTGAGAGAAGAAACAAAGTACTCGTCTTAAAAAAAATAAACCATTCAATTTTTTTACTATGAATAATCGACGTAATAATAGACGTAAAAAATTACATGAAACTGTATATGAGAAGAAAAATATTACTATCATTCATAAAGAATATATTATAGACATCGATGTTCTGTTTATGTTTTTGTATATGATTGTTATATAAATAAGAGAAAAAGTTATAAAATAAAAATTCAAAAATTCTCGTAATCGATCATAAATACCAGAACAGAAAACATGAGAATCCTCTATGTGCAATGAACGAAACAATATATTCAACAAACAAAAGATATAAGTTCGATCTCTGATCCAATCTGATTTACTTTTTCTCTCCAATATAAATTTAAAATTCTCCAAGAAATTAACAATAAATGAAGTAAAAATTTCAAAATTAATAAAACTAAAATATACATAAAAGATTTTATAAGATTTTTATAAAATACATATGTATTTGTTGCATATATAGCATAGAAATCAAACTTTAACAGTGTTTGAATTATATTTTCGATTCACAGTATTAATTCTTCAAATGTTCTCTCTTCGAATTTCGATAGAATATTACACATGTTTGATTAATAGTTTAACATATTATTTGCTCCGCAATTAATAATCAATCATGCTATTTCCATCAAATGGAAGATTTGTCATTCATAATAATCATTTTGGGCGTTTGCGTTCGACATTTAAGCAACATCGAATTGTACAACACGAATTAATGCCAAATTGAAAATTAATCAACGTTTATTTTACTATTTCTCCTCGGATCGTAATATTCGCAATCCACCCCGCGCGTGTGCGTATATTCGAACGAACACGTCCAAATCTTCTCTTATCCCATCCACCGAAATCTTGACCAATTAATAATATTTAATTTATCCCATTAACATTGTTCACGAAACGAAAACGAGAATTCAACGAGAACGAAATACGCAACGAGGGTGGGGGAGGAGGAGTAAGGGAGAAAGGGTGGTGTTATTGTTTGGCAAACGCGATCGGCTGGCAAACGAATCGCCCGAACGGATTAACATACTCCGTCGCGTTTGTTGTGTGTAATTACGATCTACTGTATTTTCCCGCGTAAATATGCCCGCGATGCCTCTGTATAATTACCAGCAAGCGCTAGTCGCGTGGTGGTAAATCGATAACATTAATTACAGGTAAATTACGTTCGATGGATTTCTGGCTGTACTTGAAATCACGCGTGGTACACCTCCATACCTCTCTCCCCCTCCCTACCCCGTCTTCTTCCTCTCCCTTCCACCGGCCGCCCCGGTTAATTTGGAACCGCGTGAAACGTCACGTCTCCCCCTCCCCTCAACCTCCTCCTCCCCCGCGGTGATTTAATTAAACCGCTACGGGGGCTTCGACATAATTTCAATTGCCTTAATTGAGAGAGGAGGGGGAGGGGGATAGGGCGGGAGCGGGGAGGCATGGCCTACAACGACGAAACTCCCGTCCTGCGGAAACGAAGATGTGTGGAAACTCGCCGCCACCTGGATATCATTCGAGAGAGAGATTTCTAGGGCGGGTAGATTAAAGGTTGTTCCTGTTTGAAATAGGTTGTGCAAAATTCGATATGTTCTTCTTTCCGGGCGTACCGAGATACGATTTAATTTCAGGATTTTACATAGAAACGTGTGTTTTTCATCTTGTCCAATGTCTCGTCGAAATGATACTCGTTTTCGTTGTTTTTGCTTTAAACGGATAACATTAGTGGATTTTTCTCACACACTTGCTAGCACAATTTGTCGTATAACTCAATAAGTATGTTCTTCGATCCAACTTCTGATTTTCTGTTGTTCAAGATATGGATTGATATATAAATATCATTGATGAATTCGCTAGCTCTTTTCTCCTTTCCTTCTTTCTCTTTTCTTCTTCACGTTTTCAAACAGTTAGACGAATAATGATTATAGAAATAAAACGATAATCTCGAAAAAGATATGATTTATTAAATACAAAATTAATTCTATCTTTTAATTAGTATTATATTATATTTAATTTTAAATATGTATATATTTTATATAATTATATATTATATATTTTATATATTATATTTAATTAATATTAAAATAATATCCCGAAATTAGACGAATAATGATTATAGAAATAAAACGATAATCTCGAAAAAGATATGATTTATTAAATACAAAATTAATTCTATCTTTTAATTATTATATTGTATTTAATTTTAAATATATATATATATATTTTATATAATTATATATTATATATTTTATATATTATATTTAATTAATATTAAAATAATATCCCGAAGACGAGATTCACTTGGCCATTCAAGAAATCGTCCAACGCTTTGACACGATTCCAAATAATTAATCAGAACAGGAAATTCCCAAGTATCCCTGTCTCACGAGCCGGATCATATATTTTGTCACGATTTCGGTATTGCCGCGTCATAAATTAAACTGGCCGTTCGAAATCTTAACCGAGAGCAACCGAGAGAAGGACCGACAGAAATTGCAACTGGAGTCGTAACAATGGTTGTCGGCAGGCCGACAAGGCTTCGCCCGTTTCAACGAATGATTTGGACAGGCTTGTGGCATCGTTGCCTAATGCGGATCATCGAGTTTTCCCTGGCTGGCATTACGTTCCCGCCTCGTTTCGCGATTTCACCCTCCAGGATAAATCATAGATCCGGGCGGGCGTTAAACCGCGTCCACAACGCGCCACCGTGTCATCGAGTGCTTCACAGTGGATATCGCGATGGACGTATGGTGACGGGGACCACGGTACAGCGGAGGTATCGTAATTGGTCGATTAAATTAGGCCCCGCCGCGTCGTTTGTACGTCAACGTCGCTCGTGACGAGCTGCGGTTTATGCGTTTCGACGACGACGCTCGGTTAGATCATCGGTTGACGTTCAACGCTTCTTCCAAATCGAAATTTATCAAGCCTCTTGCTATTCGGCGTGGTTGAACGACGTTGAAAGATTCGGTTAGGTGAAGAACCGTCCTAGACGTTGACGCATAACGTAATGCACTTTGCTGTGGGTGGAGGGGAGGGGAGCGATTAGAATTATGTGAAGTTTGAAAAAGGGGATTAAAGATGATATGCGTGTTGTTGATCGAGAATTAATTGAAGAATAAACGAATTAATTTTCTAGCGATTAATTCGTGAAAACGTAATATTATAACGTCATGGTGGCACAAAACTCGTATGAAAATTTTATATATGTCTGCTTTTCGTGAGATCACGATAGAATTTTCGTAAAATAAGTTTAACAATAATAAAATGTGAAGCAATTAAATTAGATAATAATTTTATCGATAACTATTTTGTTAATATATTCGTGATATATTCGGTTATTTTTAATAATATTGTTTCTCGATTGTGTAAAAATAAAAATGAATATTTGCAATATTTACAAACGATTATAACAAATTCCATTTTATTTAACGAATATGTTTTTGTATGGAAAAGAAATTAATGAAAATAGAAAAAAAAAGATATTGCGAAGATTAACTTCATTTTTGCTTCAAATGTTTTTTGACAAAAAAATAAAAAAAAAAGTTATACTATTATATTAAATAAAATATGAAATATAATATATTGTTCGAATAAATTGTTCGATAGCGCATTTTTTAACATTTAGTTATTGATATTGATAAAATCTTTTTATGATATTTTTACAACCTTAATTTTTATTTTAATCAATCTAAAGATCGCTCAAAATTAATTGACATGACGTTCAATGTGTTAATAAAATCAATTTAACGAAATCTATAAAACTTTAGAAAGACAATCCATCATATGACACTGAATTTCCCTCCAAAGATTGACGGATTAAGATACTGTTCCATCAAACGTTGACTTGTACTACTTGAAGATCTTCCAGCGGCCGCGATGAAATTACGAATTATAATATTCGTATCACGATTTCTAATCATCGAACGATACTTTCCGCTTTTGGTACAGATCTTTTTTCATACAAATACAATTTCGTTTGTAAACTGATGAAAAAAATTATTTTTTTTCCTTTTTTTTTTTTTTTTTTCACTCGTACTTTTTTGTCCCGACAGTTGAAACTGAAACCCGACGAATTAATTAAGTTATTGTTAGCACCGGTCCGTAACCGGGAGCGAACAATTAATCTCGTATCCCAGACTCCGAAGGCAAGCGTTTGCTAAATCTAGCAACGAGTTTATTTGGATTCCGAGGTTGCGAGTACAAGTGAGCGTGCATTAAATACGTAACAACTGCGCGTGGAGGCACGATACACGGTAAACGAGACTCGAGACTCGAGAACCGGAACCAAAATCAAAACTAGCGCGAACTTGCCGTCTGTGTGAAACGCTTCCTGCCTTCTCTCTCTTTCTCTGCGTACGCACATTCGTTCACACCGTTCTGCGTATTGTTAATTTAGTCTCGTAATCGAGGCATTTGGAACTCTTATTTGTGATTTTTTTTTTTTATATCGTAAAGAATATTAGATTTGTCAAGTGTCTGAAATCAACTGCAAAATTTAAGTAAAAAGAAACTATGGATAGATTTGTGTATCGTAATAAAAAATCGTACGTTGCTATTTGTCGAAAAAAAAATGTACAGAGGGTGATCATATTTCATTCAATATGATAATTGATAAAATATTCTTTCAAATTAAAATATTCCTCACAGAGGAAAAATATTGAATGTAATGAAATAGTTAAGTTAATCTCCTAAGTAATTAAACATTTTGGAATTACGCAAAACATTAATTGGAAAGTTATACTTTTACAAATAAAGATTATTGGAAAAAATCACAAAAATTTTTATATTAAGATTGAATCAACATAGACATGATATAATTTTCAAATTTAATAGTTTGTCAACCATATCTTGTTAAAAATTATTATACAATTCAAATATATTTTTTAATTTTTCTTCATATCATTCAATCATATTTTTATGTAATATGTTTATGTAAGATGTTAATTATTTCATAATTAATTTCCAAGCGATTATTATGTTTCTTCACTTTTACCATATACTTAATAAGTATATTTTTATAATATCGTGAGAGATAAAATATTTTCTTTAATCCAATAAGAGGATTAAAATATCGTTTTAACGATCTTTTAATAGTGGATGAAGAAACTTTATTTTAAAAGATATAAGAATAAAAAGGAAAACATTGTCACGAGAAGTTGTCACGGAAAACAATCAATCATAGTTCCATCCATTAAATACACGCCATTCTCGCTGATAATTAAGCGTTGATCAAACACAACTACTACATACCTCTTCAGGAACAAACATTTATCTAACGCGTTAAGATTACACGCAGTATTCGCTCTTGCAGATTAGTCAACCGCCTCCATCAATTCATCGATAGACTTTAAAATAATTATTCTCGTTATTCTTCCCCCATCCCTTCCTATAATAATAACCTACAAACCTAACAGTAATAAATAACAATTAAAAGAAACATTTTATCTATTCCGCCACGAAATTCGTGCTTACTACCAGTAGTAAGTACCGATGCAATGTCAACCACAGTTCGCCAATACATCAGGGCTTATTAACGCTATTTGTCGTTCCTCTTAATCACTATTCGCGTTTATTCGCTGCTCAATACGAGGGACAGTCGTCCCCCTATCGGTCGTTGCTCGAAACACGATTGAATGGCGGACGTTCGAACGAATCGGCAAACGATATTTACGACTTTAATTACCAATTATAAGTTGCTCCGTATTTTTTCGGATTGGACAGCAGATCGAGCATACTCGCGCGAGTTTGACGCAATGGGGACGTGTTTCCATCGTTTTCCAGGACAAATTAGCACGGTCGATCCCCTGAAAATCGATTTCGGCCCTGCGCCTGGGTCGCTGCCACTTGATTAACCGGAGAGCTTGAAAATTGCCCCTAATCCCGCGCGGACTCCACCGATAAAAGCCGCGGAACACGAATCACGGAATCAAATAATTATTCCCGACAAAAGAGGGATGGAGTGCGCGTCACTCAAACGGGACGACGATTTTTGCTGTTAATTAAGAACCGACTACGGTGGAGCGCCGCTAATACCGTCTGTTCATTTTTCTTCCTCGTCGTCGAGAGTTTTCACCACCCGTGACTTTCTCGAACCCGTTTCACGTCCTCCACCGAGCGGGCTGTTTAATTACGTTACTGTTGTTTCGCTTTGCGGAAAACGACTCCTTTCTCCACTTTTAAGTCTAGTGTAGCATTGAGCTTCTTTTTTTATGTTTATTCTTTTTTAGTAAACATAAAACATGATACTCTTCTCCTTTTCTCTTTTTGAGGATCGACTCGTTACTTGAGAGTGAATTTTATCGAGGAGCTAAGTGGCACGTGATAATAAAAAAGAAAAAGAGAAACGTATCATCTTCATATTTAAATGTATAATAAACGTATTAAAACAGTAGATATTAAATTATATCATGTTATAATGAATAGACAGTAAATGTTTTGCATTTTCGTGCATAATTTAAATGTGATATATAAAAGAAATATAAGAATTATTCGCTTAAGCTCCACAATTAATATATTTAATATGTTTGAAAATTTTATTTTGCACGAATATCTTCATAAAATCTAATTATTTACTATTAAAACAATTTGTTATATTTTTCATTTAAAACATTTAAAATAACAATAAAGTTTATCGAGTTTAGATTTTATTCTCAATCTTGCCAATCAAATTTGGAATACATGGAACTTACCAATAAAACGAAAGTCTAATCTCATTCTAGATATGATACCAAAGAAATCAATTGCTTCTTGTTCGTGTAACAAGATATATCTCGTGATAATTTTCATTCGCCGAATAAATTCTGGGATGAATCTCGATTACGATTACGATCATTTCGTCCAGGTATGCGAGATCTTGCGATTTTTCTTAATTAAAAAACCTTTGTTCCTCGCGATGAGGAGAGAAGGGGAGTGGAAGGGATGTTCCTTCAACGTTCGCACCTCGTTACCGTGGAACTTAAAGAGAATTTTAAAAAGATTCACGATCCAGAACTGCGAATCTTACTCGGCTGATCGCGAATTCCGGCTAATTTCGCGAGAATTGAAATTCAAACGCGGCCATCCCCTTCCGGTTTTTTTCAACGGTTCTCATCTTACTTCGGCCTCAGCTTCGATCGAAACACCGGGCGCCGAAACGCGTTCTCATTGTCGCCGAGATAATTGCCCGGTAATTACAGAGCGATGGCGAAGGTTGGAAAAAAGAGAAGTCGGGTAATGGGTTTCGGCAAGTTATTTTATCCGCCGCGCCGTTTCCAGAATTTTTTTCGTTACCAACCCCCTTCATCGTGAAATATGATTCTTTTATTGCACTCTGTGAATATTATTCTTCTGCAAATTGTTAGCTTGATCATTTTACTTTTGTCGTTTTTTTTTTTAATCAGAATATTTATGAAAATAATTTAATTCTTCTATTTAAATCTATTAAATTTAATTGTTGTGATTTTAGATTAATGTTACTTTTTCATTCATTAATGTTATTTTTATCGTATTACGATTCATTGAAATTATATATTTCACTTTTTTTTTTCTTTTATAAAGAAAAAATAAATTTTTTACCGTTTATTATAAATTTAATGCAAGAGTTAAGGATTTACAAATGAATCGTGAATTATTAGGGTAAATGGAATTTTATATTTTAGTTTTATTATAGTTATAATATAGTTTAGTTTCTTTGCTATGTTTTTATTGTCGTAATCAGATATTTTCTTAGTGATTGTAATTGGAATTTCTTGCAAGAAAAGACTTATCGAATATTAATTGAATAATTATAAATAATAAAGTGAATATTAAGTTATAAATTAAATTCTGTTTAATTTGGAATGAGAAAAGAAAGAGTACAGATTATTTATTAACTAGATGAAATTTTAATTGACTTATTTATAACAATCTTGTTATTCTATGTTAAGTTTATATTATACAAGCAATATATACAAGAAAGCAACATCTGTAAATTTTTTAAAATTACTTTAATAATCCACAAAAAAGAAACATAAATATGAAAACAACGAATTTGTAAAATAATATTTTTTTCAAAATTATAAAAGTTTATAGTTTATAACTTATTAAGTAATATAGGGAAACATTCTTTTCCATTGATTTCATTATAAAAAACATAATAATTTCATTCGATTTGTGCGTACTATTAAATCAGAATCGAATCGTGAAATAAGAAAAATTACAAATATTGTATCTATTCTTAATCTTCAAAATTCGTTTTTCCAATATTGTTTCTCGATCTAAAACCGATCCTTCTATCCTATCAATTATAATGTGCCATATTCTGTATGTATGTAACAGAAAAACGGAATAGGCGTGGAAAATTGAATAAATCCGAAACGTCCGTTCATTATCGGAAGGGATTACACGCGAATCTTGTCGTGAATTTGAGTGAAATAACGAGGGACGCATTTAATTTATCCCGTTGCGACGCAACAAATCCCTGGCTTCAGTTATGTTTTATGTCTGCACTGGATATTCATTGGGGTACAATCGATCGTGATTAATTCTCTCTTCTATGGTTAGTTTCAACAAAATGGAATCATGTTGAATTTGAAGAATTATCTTGAATTTTCATTTTCTTTCTTTCTTTTTTTTTTTTTTTTTTTTTTTTTTCTAGTGAGCTCGCAAGTGCTCTTCATCGTGATTTTTATTCGAGTTTATTTTTAAAGTCCTCTTTTCATAGAAAATTAAAGGGTGGAAAATATTAATCACGCTTTATGCAACGAATCGTTAGTGAATTTCTCTTTTTTTCTGGCTAATTACAATTGGTTATTTAAAACCTGAATGAATTGAAAAAAAAAATATGAAAAATTCAATTTATTAAATATATATTTAGTATTATATATTTCATTTCAGAAATATTAATTGTCATTGTTTAAAAAGAAAATAATTTTAAAAAATAAATATAAAGTACACAGGAGACTGGATTTTTTTAGAATCAACATATAATAAAAAAAAAAAATGACAATTTCATATCAGAGGTAATATACAATGATATATATATATATTTTTTCAATTTATAAAATTTTTAAAATTGTTTTAATTTTTAATACTATATAATTTCATCTGGAAATTTTCTCTTCTAACAGAAAGAGAATTAAAATTAAAATTAAAATTAAAATTTTATCAATTTAAAATTTTGCTCTATCCTCTATATTATAGAGTTATATGTAAAAGAAACGAAATATACTGAAAATTCTTGGGTTAACTTCTTAAAATAAATATTTAATATACAGAAAAAAATTACTGCATATATAATTATTCATATATATTTTTTGCTAAAAAAATTTTTTAATGCAATTTTATCAAAAAAAACATTTTGAAAAAAATGTTAAACTTGATTTCATTCCCTCAATAAGATTTTCATCCGATAAAAAAATTGTTTAACTTATTATGCTCTGCATACATTTTTATAAACTTTTTATAAAGTTTCATTGAAATCAGAATTTTCAAATTAGAAGAATTTCTCTGTAAAATAGAATATTTTTGCAAGTCATATATATATATATATTTTCTCGTTGAGAAAAAAATTGTTCCATATAATTTTTTATGCTTTACATATACATAAACATTCTTTTAAATCAGAATTTCCCAATAAGATTGTTCGAAATTTTTTTGAGTGATTGTTGATATGAAAAGTTACAATGCCATGTAAAAAGTGACGTTAATTCAATTTTATACATATCATGATCCAATATATTTTTAATATTTATATGATATTCCTAATTTTAGTATATTTTCATTATATGTTACGTATCATTTATTGAATCTCGAATGATATTCACGAATAATTCTCTCTTTGTATCATCTGTTCCCTATATTGCTATTGAAATTAGGTATTTTAAATGCAATCGAATATAGTGGAAGCTGCGTCAAATATTCGTCAGTTGGTTCCATGGATTACGCGGTTTGGAATAATAATGTCATCGAATTCTATGACTATGCAAAGCGTTCCTCTTGGCCAATTTCCATGGCAGAATTTCTATGGACGCTTCATTCGTTCCTGATTGCTCGAAAGTACGCGATAATCGTTACTCTCTGTCACGTTCCCTGTATCGAGTACGATCGTACGCTGTTTTCCACCTTACGATCGTGTAATTAGAATAAGTGAACCTTGCACGATAGTAAAATATTATCAATTACAAGGATTTTGAAATGTATTAAAAATCGTAGAACAAGAATCTAAAAACAATCATTTTTCAAGTTCTTTTATGGTAATTATTAATAAACCATTCCATTTATTTTAAAATAAAATAGAAATTTAATCATTCATTTTTCAAAAAGTTTCACAATTTCACGTATATTTAGAAAATGTTTTCTTTTTTTTAGACCTTGTAAAAAAATATCGGATAATTATTTAAAAAAAAAATATTTTCTTTCAATCTTGATAATTTTTTTATATCTTGTGAAGATCATTTTTTACTTTGCGATTTATTCATTAAAAAATTATTAATAAAAACATTTTGTCAAAACAATTTAAGTTAAGTAATTTTAGCTCAGGTTTGTTGCAAGTAATTGATAATAGCTTTACACAAAATTAAAAAAACTAAAATAAACTTTTTTAATTTTAAATTGAGACGAAATTAAACTTAGAATTAACAAGTTAATTGATTAATTAATTCTAACAGCGAATAATTAGACAGACACAATCGAAATATTTAAACGAGTTTCGAAATTCCATGTTAAATAAATATTTTATTCATGATTTATAATCTAATCTACATCTATTTACTTTCATTAATAAACAACGATCACTATAATTTACTATTTTACATTTACAATTTACTATTTTATTCTTTACTATTATCAATTATTATTATCAATATTTACTATTTTATAATTTACAACGATACAAATAATTTATTATTCTTTTTTATAACTTTTTTATAAACATTTAACCATCATCCTACATTTTTACATCATCATATTTAAAAAAAAGAAAAAACATTCTTTCGATATCACAATTTTCACAAATGCATAGATTCATTTCTTTCTTTCCAAAATTTATCAATATATTTACAAATTATATAATGTTATATGTAAAATTAATGAAGGAGCATAGTCGAATATATCATCGAATTTAACAATTCACTTTAAAATCCGTTTTTCTTCACCCGTAAAGTTTCCTAAGATGTATCACGATACGTATCAAGGTTTCAGCTTGGTTAAATCATCCAGTTGAACGATAACGAGAGAAGAATTTCTGTTCACGTTCATGAAGTTTCCGAGTTTCCACCGTTGGCTGGAGCCAAAAATAATTCAACTGCGAATAATAGGGGAATAAGCTCGGATAATTGGCAAATGCACGGCAACTAAATTCCTCGAAATGAACCATTACAATCTCGATTACGTGGCCGGGGATGAATAAATAATCAGCCGTTGCGGAGTTTCGTTTAGTTTCCGCTCGTTGCGCGGGAAAGAGGATAGATGGCCTAGGAAAGTAGGGACGGAAGAGAAATTCAGGATGGAAACTCGTGATGGAAACTCTCGAAGGCACGTAAACCGCATGCCACCGCGTGGAACGAAATTCCGCGAGATACGTGACCGGTTCCTTCTTTTTTAACCTTCTCCAACGGCGGCGACAAACGTCCTCCTCCTATGCACTTCGAACAAACGCCCGCTAACGACAAATAACGATGAATTCTAACGGCGAATGGTTAGATAGACGCACGATCGACATATTTAAACGAGTTTCGTGTTTCGAAATTCCATGTTCCTTTTCGCGAAGGGAACCGGCACTCGTCGCCAATGCGAAATCGTTGCTTTGCGCGTCGAATACGAATAAACTGCTAACGATCGTATTCGAAGTGGATAGAATAGCGTGGAATGCCTAGAACGATAGATTTTTCTCGTGCAACTATGTGTGGGAATGTGTGGGAATACGATGATGGAAAAAATTTAGAATTTACAAATTTAGGATTTTCTTTCTTCAAAACTTTCGTTATTGCGCGAAATTATTATTTTGCATTTTGAATATGCATGCTGGATTAACGATTATATTCAAAATATTGCTCTTATAAGTTGGAACAGAGATTCTTGAACCACGAATTTCCTTTAAGTAATTTTTCTCGAGGAGATTTATAATATGTATTCATATTAAAATGTAGTTTAAAATGCTTGTCAAGCGCTGGTCAACAGTTTGGAAGGAAGAGATTTATTATTAATAGATAAATTCATATTTCTAAATTCGAGTAAAATAATAATTACAATTACAATAATAACGGCATTAATATAAGTTAAGAAATTTATCTCACTTGATCAACCCTTCGTTCATCTGAAAATAAACTTATGGATGGATTGGATGCAATGTTTACGTAATATGCATCCGACCTATTTTTGTCTTTTTTTTCGTTCATATAATGTGTGCTTGATGTTCTAATAATATCATAGCAACAAAAATATCATAAATTCTTTCTCTCAGTCGCTTGGTCCTGATCTCTGAAAATAATTTATTTAATTTTATTAATTTATTTAATTATGATAAAATGATAAAATCTAGAGTTTCTTCAAAGTTAGATAATAGTATTTTAATTAAGAACAATATACCACTCAAAATGACAATTTTCTAATATAAATGTGACGTATTTAAAAAATTAAAGACTTAAAGCTTCTTTTTGAAAACGTTAAATTACGTTAAATTTTAGATAAAAATGGATAATAATCGAAATGAATAGAATATCATCAAAGCTAATTACGTATTCATAAATTGAAAAATTCAAATCATCGATAATAAACCGACGTAAGTTGGCCAGATTTCGTTGTTTCGACGATGCGTTAGAGAACGTAACCTGTTGCAGCGTGTCTGATATAATTCCAGAACCGGTTGGCACCCGTTCAATTTTACCGCGGATTATAACTTTGTAAAAGTGAATAACAACTCGGTTCAGTAGCGTTGATTTCGCCTGGCTTTATCTTTTCCTCGTTTTCTGTCTCGTCGATCGACACCTTCTTTTTATTATCCTCCGTCCCGTATTAAAGAGTGAAATATCGACGACCGTTAAACCGTTCGTTTTAAAGAGAATTTGTATCCGTCTTAAAGATATCGTTCCGCTCGACTGGAATTTTTTTTCAACACGGCTGCTAATTAAAGGCACGAAAAAAGGTGGAAATAACGAGACACCGTTGTTTCATATTATTAATGGGTACTTCGTTTGTGTCACTAACGTCTTCTTGTTTTATATATATATATATATATCCAAGGGGAATTTCATTAAATCGACCGGATAACTAGCCACTGGCCAAGTTTTTAAATTCCTTACCTGAAGTAAACCCTGTGTCCGTGACGTTTGCGGATTACGATTCTCTTAAGTAACGAGCCGCGGTAATTACACCGTCTTTTCTGGTGGCGGTAATAATTTCATAAGAACGGTCCACTTTTCATCCTGACGAAAGGAATTTAAATACCGTGTTGTAAATAACTTTTACAATTGCCTCCAGATTTCTATTTCATAGTTCATAATGGTAGCTCGAGCTTTTTTCTCTATATTAAGGTTCATTTGAATGTTGGCGAAATTTTTTCTCTCCCTCTTCTTTCTCGATCCTTTCTCGTCTGTTGAATATCTCTTGAATCTTGAATTAATTATTTAAGAAAAGCAAATTTTTATTTTATATTTTAATTATACCTGAAAAATGTCATCGCGGGATTTATATTTCTTCCTTTTTGAAAACGATTTTATAAGTATATAAAAATATGTATAGGTATAAATATATAATGATACGTACAGTTCCTAATTAAAAACTTTAAAATTACCAATATTTTTCATGTTTTCAATAAAATTTAAAAACCTGGATGAAATTTAATTGTTAATATATTTCATACATACATAGTTCACGTACTTATAATTCACACATTAATAATTTATATGATAATATTAGATAATATTGAAAATTTTATTAATTATGATACATAATATCTTATTACTTTTTATTATATTTCGATGGCTATATAATTTCCCTTACGTGAATTCAGTTAAGAATATTTAAGATTTATTTGAAATATTATCAATTTAGCCATTGATACATTATATTAGATAATATAAAAAATATAATATAAAGAAATCATATGAAAAATAATATGACAAAAAAATACATATGGAGCATGTTGACTTCGCACATATATAAATTAAAAGAAATAAAAAGAAATATAATAGTCAATAAAATTATTATTAAATAGTATTTAAGCCACTAAATTTTAAAAAACATGAAAAATATTGAGTGATTCTAATTTTTTAACCAGAAATTATACAGATGGATTCATTAATTATCAGAAATTAAAATTCTTTTTGAAAAATTTTTAATTTTAATGTCAAAATATAGAATTAATATATTCAAAAAAACAAGTATATTAACTTATAATATCAATTATCCGAATTAATTGGGATGATAATTCTGAAAATCGAATTGAATAGTTCGAATAATAAACCATTTATAAATAAAGAAATTACGTCTAAAATTACATGATTAAATACAATATCAGTACTATAATTTGAAATGTAATGTACAAAATATATAAATTATTACTAAATAATTTATACATTAAATAATTGCTACATCAATCGACATTGTTAAACTAAAGTTCCAAAAAAAAAAAATAATGATAATATTAATTCGTATAATTGACCGTTCTACCACATCTAATTCTAATCTTTCTGAAGTTGAATCAATTCGATTCTTAATTCAATTTAATAATTCACAAAGTATCTTATTACAATCATCACTAAAATCTAATTACATTTAAAATACATTTCATAAAGAGAAATCGAAATTGAAAAATCAGTTCCAAATTAATTATTTTTCTAAATACATTTTTCTAAATACATCTTTCATCTTATAAGCGATAATTTTTCGAAAAAAAAAAAAATTACACAACGTCGCGAAAATTCCCCTATTAAAACCGACTATACACCCGTTTCTTCCGTTCGCTCCGGCCGCGCCCCATTACCGATAAATCATCGATTATCTGCGGCGTGGATCGAAAACGCGAAGAACGGCCGCGGTATCGAAGCGCGAAGTCATTAAATTCAGACAGGCGAAAATTAATTTCGCGTTATTCTCACGTGTCGCGGGCGGGGGTGTGTCCCGCGGTCGGCTGCGGGGATTTCGAGCAGCCGAGCTACGTGACAGAATCGAAACTAATTCCCGAAGCTGTTCCCCGTCTCGACACTAGGACCCCTTATCGTGCAATTCGAGATTTCCCATTTAACTTTCGTTTAATTATTATCATGGGCGGTTTGTACAGGTACCAACGGTTATCGCTGCACGCCTCGGCTTTTTCATCCCTCCCTAACGAACAAAAACCGAGGGAATTACGAAGCACGCCGGGCCTCTGTATCGGCCTCCATAAGCGTGCAAATTTATGCGTATGAGTTTCATTCATTTTACGGTGTCCCCTGCTTTTAACTATTCATCCGCGGAATTGCTACGCGGTTGCGTATCCTCGAAAATAAAGAATATATCCGCGATATAAATCGAAAGGGGGGGGCGTAATATTTTTATTATTTCTTTTCCCTTGGATGCGAGCTTGTCCACCGTTTTTGCGATGTTAAAGGATATATTTGATATTCGTACGCGATGTTATTTATTTGTTAAATAAGTTTTTCTTAATGAACAAGCGTATTAGATGTATATTTTGATATGAATTTTTACTTTGAAGATGTTTTTAATGTTTGGTTTTTTGTTCGATGTTCGTTGTGCGGTATGATTGATTGGTGGAAATCTTGTGCTAGACATCTTTTTTAATAATGAAGTTGCTTTATACAGAATACGAGGCGCGTCTGACTAAACCTGTCTTCTACTACTATCACGATATATGTGAACTGCAGCATATTTGGAATATTAGTTTGTTCAAAATGAAAAATTATAGAGCATGGGAATAAATAAATAAAATAAAGTATATATAAAATTATTTTCTCTTATAATCTAATCAAGTATGATAGATACAACTATTTTAATTAAATAAATATCAATTTTAAGCCTTAAAATTGTAGCAATTAATTTTTAGAATCATAATCATTACGTATTTGCATTGTATTTTAGACATAAAATGTATGCCAATTTCTTTCCTCTTCTGTCTTTAATCCATGTTACAGAAAAACTATACAGCAATATTTTCAGTAGATCAATAAATGTTAGAATATTTTACATTATATTTATTTTTATATTTTCAAACATAACATTACAAAATTGAAATTTTATGTCACATTTTTAATTTTGAAATTTAAAATTTTGACATATTTTAATTGGAACGAATAGATATTTATTAAAAAAGTTTTGCAAATTCGATTTTTTCAAAATCATAATAAATACATTCCTATTAATTATGATATTAAACAATGTTAATTATTTTTTAAATACTTTTAACAAATTATTATATAAAAATGTGATCTTCTCATCGATTTCAATGATTTTGAAATATATTGTCAAAATATGATATATTGTTACCATTCTGAACAACTTTTTCCTACCACTTCGACTTTAATTTCTGAAATATTTACAAAACTTTGAAATTATTATAATTGAAATACATTCATTGTAAATTGATGAATTTTGACATAAACGATGATAATGATGGTTATATTTCTATATAACTTAATCTAAACAATAAAAAAAAATTAATGATTATATATTAGATTATATTATGTACATTAGATAAAGTACATTATATCAATTTATTTATTACATGTTATATTAGTTTTCAAAAATATCTTGGAAACTAAAAATAAAATAAGAAAATTATTTAAAATGATGATCTTTGACAACATACTAGAAGGATATTAAAATGAATGAGAAATATAAAATTTAAATAATTATCCTTTTTGTACAATATAGAAATCTATTTCAATGTATATGCTGCATTATTAATTAATTTATAGAATATTTTTTTTTTATTAGAATACTTTTATTTTATAATTTTCATATCATAAGATCTTCACAGTGAAAAATTATATATCATAGAATAACTTGATCAATTTTCATAAAATCTCCATCTTAAATTATCTCTCCAATTGTGATTGTCTTTTCGACTTGACCCTCCATTATCTAACTTTTTCATTCAATCCCTGTATTCACATTCGCCCAATACGATTGGCCAACCGTGCATCCCTCATTCGCATGATAATCTCAAGCTCTCGAACCAAAACACTCTTCTTCCACGCCTCAAACTCTCCACACCATCTACCCACCTATCTCTCTAATCCACTCCTCACTCGCTCCACAAAATCCTATCACTCTCACGCCATCCACCTACACAAACGCACTCACATCGATTCATCCCATCATCATCCCTCAACCTCGCACCCCCTCGAACATAGTCAAGACTCGCAAGCGTTTCCATAGCCCCCCCATTTTGATCTCAAAGCGTTGGCGGTCGTCAGCGTCGACCGCAGCAGCAACGCTGACGCCGTCTCGACGCTTGTTCGCCGGCCACCTAGCGTGAAACCTGGTCCGCCTGACGCCTGGCTGCTGACGTGGATAGCGGCTTTCGAACCTCCCCGAAACGTCTCGACAATCGCGCCTAAGAGAGAGAGAGAGGAGAGAAAGAGAGACGGGTAGGGAGAAAACGAAACGGTGAAGCGCAATGCAACCGTCAGCGATGCGCGTCACACGCAAGTGAGCCGTGGACATCGGAATGACACAAGTCTTGGCTTGGTTTCCAACCAAGGCATTTGAATCGCAAATGCCTTAGTCATTGTTGTTGCCGTGACGAATACGCGAATCTGTGCGGAAAGATCCTCGAAGCGAGCGAAGTTGGAGGATGTGAAGTCTGACTAGGATCCGAATTAAGAGGGATCTTCCGGTTGCTTTGAGGGGCATCTTGCTTCGCGGTTAATTCAATGGAATAGCGGAAACCTTCTCTGGAATTCGTTCATCCGGTTGAGATTCTGAATAAGCGAGGGAAAATGAGTCGATTTTGGAGAGGAAATTGAAGATGCTAAATATATAATAAGTTTTAGGTATATTGAGAACGGTTTAAAATTTGCATCGTTTATACGAGATTAGATCTATATGTTATTATTCGTCAAGAGGAACTTATTTTGTCAAGAGGAAATGATTGTGATATATGCGTATTCTCGAAATTTGATTTATTTTAGTTTTTATTGTTTGTATTATTTATTGACACTCATTAATTGAATATTTATTATATTTAAGTTATCTTAAAAATTTTTGATATTGGTAGATTTTTTTATGGGTTTTGTAAACTATATATTTAAAGACGATTTTTCGTGTGCCTATAAAATGAAATATAAAATATATTGAATGTAATAAGTATAAAGAGTATTATTAAATTGGTAATACAAGCCGAAAAAAGATAATTCTAAGAAAAAATAAGTGAAAATGTCGATATCATGGCTTGTTATTATTTTTAATTAAAATTTTTATTGTTTTCTCAATATGACGACATTAAGAAATAACTCTTACGTTAATATTATATCTAGAAGCGAATTATCTTATACACGTTAAAAAATTCTACATTCGAAATTCTTGTGATTAATAAAAACATTAACAAATCTTCTTAGAATCAAAACTAATCTATAATCTAATGTAATCAATCAAATATATATATTCTACAAATCTTCTATTTCTAAAATATCAAATTATTTGGAAATGAAGCTCAATGAGAAAAATGTCACTCTGTTTTTAATTTATTTTTTCATATAGAAATTATAGAGTAGTTCAAATAATAATATAAAGTAATTCAAATAATACAATATAGAGGGAAATTCGAATAAAGTAGAAAATTTAAAAAGTGTAAGTATTATTTATTTTACTTGATATTTAGAGAATCAAATAAATTGCGTCAAGATAAATATTTTTTAAAGTAGAGAATATTTGAAATGGCTGTCTATCGATTTTCAATAAATATTTTTTTTCAGTCAATATTTTCACATAAAAGTCTATTAGAAAACTCTATATATCTTTTTTTTTTTTTTCTTATGGGAAAATACTCCTAGCGTCGGAGTATTAAGAGGCGCATGTGGTCAGCTCTTTATCCGACCCCGACAAAAAGCTTTTATCACAGAGGTGATACACGAAACTAGGTTTGCGAAAATATCCGTAAAGCTTATTTTTCAAATTACAAGCAATTTAATTTTTACACTATATGAGACGCAACGCTATACCGTCGCCTCGTTTCAATGCTTTCAACTTTCAAAGAATAAAGAATTTTTTTTTTTTGAATATTCCCTATTTATTTTAATTTAATTTCTCAGGTTTATATACAATATAAAATATAGACACAACGAATACATTAAATTGAATTTATTTAAAAATACATGAAAATATAATAAAATATAAAATATTTTAATAAAATATCATTCTCTTCCGTACGGATATATATTTCCCCCGATTCGAGAAGCAGAAAAAAATTAATTCCACGTGTTAAAAACACGTTTGATCCGCGATCGATTAGAGGTGGCCAACAAAAACGAGAAGAAAACTGGGACACAGAGATGAGAAAATGATATCCGTAGATTAACCGTGACACAGGTACATTCGTCAAAATGTACTCGTAATTAAACCACGATCGATCCTCCTGCGCGCGTCTCGCGGAATTTCAATCCCGATAGCCACGCGCCAGCAAGCGCCCCTTGTGTTTTTTCCCCTTGCCGCGCCTCGTTTGACGACGATTAAACCCCCCCCCCTCTCCTCCCTTCGGTTGAATTATGAAAAATTAATTCACCGTCGACGCGCACAGGTTGCAACGACGCTTCCTAATTTTCATGATAATGGCCCCGAGTGACCGGATAACGTACGACAGAGCCGACAAATCGCCGTGAAAATAACGCAGCTGCGTGTGCAACGCTTGTATTTCTTCTTTTCCCCTACGCAACCACGCTCGTGAATTTTTTTCTACTATGGGATAATATATTTTTACACTGACAGCCAGGCATTTTTATTGGAACCGGCCGCGCGTCCCATTCGGTTCCGTGTAAACTATGCTGGACGTTTTTCGCGGAATATGCCAGAAATTTCGGACAGATCGGACGGTGAGGATTTGCTGGGTGCATTAAGATTAAAGCGAGTGAAACGAAGTAATAATTTGGAAATATTAATTTCAAATATTAATTTTAAATTTAATAATAAATAAACGAACATTTTATTTTAACGAATTGAAATTTAATTCCAGAACGATGAAGATAAATTTGAAAGGAAATATAATTTGATGATAGTGAATGTAGTATGTTTGATAATAATATAATATGTAATATTGTAATAATGTAATTATATTATTATTGATTTAATGTTTAAAGATATATTTTAAGTATACTAAGTATATTAGATGAAAATTAATAATAGATTCGTTGTAGATATTAATTGAAGTTATATATTTCATAAAAAATTGAATCTCTTTCCAATTTTATTTGTTAAAATTTTATTTGTTGGTCGCGAATGAAATTTTATTTTGATAAATAGAAGTTTAATTTTTGAATGGATTGCTGCATTCTAATTTGAACTTCATCAAGATTATATTGGACGAATTAAAATTATTGGTTATTGATTTTAATTTAACTCGTAATTCTAAAAAAAATATTATTTTATTCTATTTATTGAAATTTAATTTTTTTTCTTTATTATAAAAATAATTTTTTATTATAATAAGTAAATTTTTGATCGATATAAAATTTAGAGAGAAAATAAGGGAGAGGAAATGACCTATATTTAAAATCTTCGATACTTATTAGTTTTCGAAGTATTAATAAAAATTTTTGATACAATACGTTGAATTTTGTTTATATATAATTAATTAAACATCCGTTATAGTAATAATCGTTGAATGTCGAGTAGCAAATGATTGTGATCTTAGCATTTTTAAGATACTTGTGAAATATAATGATTGTTTCAACATAGTACTGGTGACTGCTTACAAGTAACTGGGAGATAAATATATATATAATTCAGATTAAAATTGATTTAAAAAAATGATTTAAAAAAATATGAAAATAAACTCATAATTTGTTACTAAAACTATCCAATCCATAGTGAATCGATATTTCGAAGACAATCCTTGAATAATCAAAATTACATTGATTTGAATTACATATAATTTTTGTTACATACATAAATATACATATCACAAAGATTACAATAAACAATTTTACGTGGAATAACTTATGAAACTATTGGGATCGGTTTCATTATTATTTCGTGTCATGGATTCATTCATTTGACGATTTCAATGATCACAGATATTCAATGCATTGTATCAAATGTTTTTCATTAACATAAAAAATTAATAAATAGCTAAAGTTAAAATTTTAAATTTCCATTTCTCTCTCCTCTAATTGCAAATTTCACATGAATCAAAAGAAATACAAACATTATATAATAACTTTATATAATAAAACAGAACGATATATTACAATATTAATTTATACAATAATAATTATATTAACAATAAAATAACAATATTATTTAATATTAATCTATAATAATATAAAATGTAATCATTAGACTTCCTCAATGTTGTTATTTTTCACTTTACACTATACCTAACCCTAATGTTTCACGTTTTATCAACCACAACCAACATCTCCAAGTCTTCTTCTCATCTCTATCAACTTCATTTTTCTCATCTCTAATTTATAACTCGATATACATAATATGCAATTAATCCACGATTGAACGACACCATAAATTTCTCCGAACCATCGTTCAAAGTCCTCGATGTACCTTTAAACCCTCCTCCCCCTTTCCCTTCCAGCATGAAACGCACCATGTAAACCAACCCTCCACCACATTTTAACCGTTGCACAACCTCTCCAACCCTAGCGTGGGATATTCAATCGTGAACGCACAACTCTGCCAGCGAGTATCAACCAAGCCTGTCCGGACGAGAAAACGTTTCATACGTTCCACACCGCCCGTTAATACTCGCAACGCGTGTTTGGGCGGATTGCAATTCTCTCGCACCCAACCCCCCTCTTCCCCCATGGCCTCGACTCGGTTCGTTATGACTAACAGTTCGTTTTTCACCTCCGATGGAAAATACGCGATTTTTATGACGTTCCACCCTCCAGAGTTTCCTCCCTCCCTCCGAACTCCCTATTCGCCGCACGTAGAAGAACCACGCGGAACGGAAGCAACGAAGCGTTATCCGCGCCCTGCCGCGCGATGCTTTTCCGCGTCGGCCAATTTTCGTTGTCCGGCCATCGAAGCGCGCGTATACGGATTGCTCGAACGGATTCGAAAATTGCGAGCCCCCTTTGACACCGGCGCGCGCGGTATAATTTCCACGCCCGCGTGTAAAATACGATCGAAGCCGGGGGCGAAAATATAAATTCGCGGTAATCCGGACGGGACGAGGGGGAGGGAAATTTTTCACGCGGTCGCTGAAGAGTGTGTGCACTCGTCGTCGTGAATTTTCGTCGTGATTTTTTGTGGGGGAAAGCGAGAAGTCTCGATCGCGAGAAGGCTCGAGCTCGTGTTTTCCGATATTTTTATAATATGGAGGGGAGGGGGGAGACGTTCACGCGTCGTCCAAGTGGCATACATTTTAGGCGCCGCGTGCGGCGAATGACGACGTTGTAAAGATGTAAATGTCTAGAGGGGGACACGTGCTGTGATCTAGAAATGAATACTTGAGGATTATTTAGGATTTTGAATTTTAGGAATCTTAATTATTTATGATGATTCGTTTTAAAATATATCTTAAAAGAAATAAGATCAAAATTTGAGAATAAAGGTGATTGTGATTGAATTTCAAAATGTCACAAATTAATGAATGTTTAATGATTGAAAGTACATTCTTCATTTGATTTTTTGAGAATGTATACAAAGGTATTTGGATATTATGGTAGAGAAAGATTTACCTAGTTTGAAAATTGTTGATTTGAATAAAAGTTTTTATCAAAAGTATGTAAAGCGTAACAGATTATACACGGAGAATCAAAACATTTTGTAATTTAAAATTTTCCTTAATTTCGCACATTATAAAGTTATTTTTGAAAAAACAAAAAATTGAAACTTTGAGCATCGATTTCACTTTCTTAAAGTGAATATTTGATGAATTTTTGTGTAAAATAGGACCTCAAGATATACTTTTGTGAAAAACTTGTTTTTCTTTTTGAAAAAATTAATTTTTCAATCAATTCTGAATATCATTGTCTTTTCATTCTTAACGTAATACGTGAAATATGAAGAGTTGATTCTTTCTTTTCTCGAAATATCATGGAGTCCTGAGAATTTTGGCAATGATTCATAAATCTTGGTTTATTTATTGGTTAGTATAATATAATTGTTTAATGAAATATATATGTAGCTTGTTTCCTAATCGTTAATATTAGAGTAATTAGTAGTAAATTCAGGATATCAATCATTCGTCGATGTTAATGTATACACCATTTGATCTATTTACATGCCACTAATAGTTGATATTGGTCGTATCTTTAAATTAATATAGTTTATCATTTGCGGTTCTCTAAATTCACTGTTTACCAACAACGATATTTATCATCGTATTTATTAAATTTACCGTATGCACACAATTTCAATTAAATTTATCGTTTGAAATGATTATTATTCACAGAATAATAGAGAGAAAGTTTCACCGAAGAATTGAATATATAATTTAAAAAAGAATAAAAAGATACGCATTATCGCTCTTTCTTAGTTAATTTCAAAAATTTGCGTTTCATATTCTCGATCATCATTTCTTAGACTAGCTACTACCAATCAACCTATCATTCTCTATTCACCATTCGAACAGGCATCTCCATAGAGAATAGTAAATATCATCTATACTCAACAGCGCGTTCCCTCTCTCAAAGAAGACGAGCCGGGATATATATTCGAGTTCTCTAGCGCTCCTCGAAGTGCACACCCCCTTTTTCCAATCTTACACGAAGCTACACCTACTTTTTCGAGGATTCGTGTCTCGTTCGAAAAAGACGAGGACCGATTCTGTGTCTCGGAGGTCGGAGGGGCGCTTCGAAAGCCCTATGGCATTACCGATGGAACATCGAGTCGAGGGCAGAACTTCGATGGAAATACAGGAGGAAATCATGGGAAGAAGGGAAATCTCTGGAGGGGCTGGAGGGATGGTGTGGACGGAAGTCAAGGCCAGGCTGGAACGGAATTTGAATAATTGAATCGAGTCGGAGTCGAGGACGTAGGTTAAATAAAATAACATGGGGAAAACGTTGGAATAAAGACGGGGAGAGGAAGAGAAAAAGAAAGAGAGGGAGAAGAGATGGGTAGCGAGATCCAATTTTCTCATTGTCGCTATGAGTCTTCGTTTCAAATCGAAGAGTTTCTGTTAAATTGATACTACGTATCAATCATATATATATATATTTTTTTTTGTTTTTAATTCAAGAAATTTGTATGTTTCTTTCAAATTATAAAGTTAATAATTGATTTGGATTTGGAGAAAATTTGAGATGATTTTTGAGTACGAATTTTGTTATTTATATGAATTGAAATTATGTATATACGGATATTTAAATTTGACAAATAAAATGATAATTTATAATTTCATTCATAATTCTAAAAATAAAACTTGAAACAAAAATTAACTTTTATTACATCAACGAGCGATTTAAATAAAATTTGAAAATTCTGGAAATCCTGAAAAACCAGATTCCTTCGAGTACCCGTAACATCGTACCTCCGTTCAAAAATCTGTTTACCGCTTTCCTCTCGACAAGCTCAACTTAAAACTCTCACGTTGCTCCAACAATTAACCATGAAGGCTGTTTTCCACGAATTCGACAATCGTTCACCGGCGGCTTCGCGTCGATTTCTCTCTCTCTCTCTCTCTCTCTCTCTCTCTCTCTCTCTCTCTCTCTCTCTCTCTCTCTCTCTCGAGAAAGAGAGAGAAATTCGCTCGAGTTCCCCGTTTTCGAGTGTTTTCCTACCGGATGGAAAAAGTTTCGCAGCGAAAACGGGAGAGGTGGGGGGTTAAAAAAAAAAAGAAAAAAAAGGAAGGAAGGAAGGAAGGAAGAAAAAATCCCCGTGACGATCGCACGGTCGAGTGTTTCTCTCGCGTGGGGTGGAACAGAGACACTGGAAGCAGAGTAGGAGGAGGAAGAGGAGGAGGAGGAGGAGGAGGAGGAGGGAAGGCCGGTGAACTTTCCACGACCATAAACGCGAGGATGTTGTAATAAAGCAGGCTGAATTAATCCAGCGTGGACCGAACAGTTTCGCACCGTGACCGGGTACTTATTACTCTCTCCCTCGTGCGAATGGACGGCGAATGGCGAGAATGGACGAGTGGGAGGAAGATGGAAATAGTTGGCGGGCGAAAGAGAGAAGGGAGAGGAATAGAGAGGTCAGGAAAGTAATGTGACCAGGTTGGAACAAAGTTTTTCCCGGCCAGTAAATTGAACACGGAGTCCTGCAGTGACACAAAATTACACGGAGTCGCTTTTATCGGTGACCACTCAGCGTGAATCGTGACTCTGTACTCCCTCCCACCCCTCCGTTCGTCTTTCAAAGGGATTACTTTAGCGGCACATGGCTTTGGGGCCGCGTAATCGCGGACCAAAGAGGGATGGGACGGCGGCTAAATATCCGTCTAATGGCCGCCGGGTTTTCAGCTACTTTTGCTTTTGAACGCGAGCCAGCCAAACCGACGGAGAAGTAGGCCGAATGTATGAGAAGCTGGCTCTTGCAGGCAGGTCGTCATGCCGCAAGGACCGTCCGAAATATTAACGTCGCGTGTCCTCGCCGGTTTAATATATCAGCCGGACCCAGAGCTTAGGGAAATTTCTCGGTGATTAAAAGTGGAAATGAAAATAAAAGGGATCCGTGCCGATACCCGTGATGGTCTGTTGAATAATTATCCATGGGGTGAGGTTAGGGGATAATTTGATGGATTTTTGGGCGAATATCAAGCGTGATTTTAAGGTGAAAAAAATTTGAGTTGTGATAAGGATTTTTAAAAGGAAAATAAATGGAAGATATACTTGCGAATAATTAATTTTTTCGAAAATAACTTTGAATTTTTATTTTTTGGAATTGGAATAAAAAATATTTAATTAAATTAGCGAGTGTTAAGTGATTTACATATTAAAAGTAATCAATTGTATTTTTATAATCGAGAATTTAATTTATATTTTCGATGATTCGATGATATATGTTTTACTGTTTTGCTAAAAATCATAGCAAATAAGAAATATAATTGTGTATTTTACTACAGGAATATCGTGGAAAATAACTAGGAATCGTTTATTATCTTTAATCCGATTATTTCCAGTTTATTTTCGGCAAATAAAACGGATACAGATTTGACCGATCGATTGGTAAAACGTTGGAAGGAACAAGGTATTACAGTGAAACGAGCTTTAAATATTTAGTATGGCAAATATTTGCTTGACCAAATAAATTCCATTGTTCTATTGCGGCGAGTATATACACGTGTGGCGTGTAACAAAACGATCTGTATCGTTGATTTTTTAAATGTGAACGATTCAATGCCGGGAGCGAGTCCGTTTCGATATTCAAAAATCATCGCACGGAATTTAATTCTTACGAAACGAAGCTTTATCGTTCGACGCGCTGATGGTCATACGAATCTCTCTCTCTCTCTCGATTGCGCATATGCGGATGTTTTCTGCTATTGTATATTTGCTCGTAAAATCTTTCCAATTTCGACAGATCCTCTCGTTTTTATACCCTTATTGATTTTTTATCATAATGTTAAATCTTTATTGATGAGAAATTAAAAAACGACCGAATATATAACCAAACTGGAATTTGTGTGTAAACAATATTTTGATTATCAAAGAATAATATACTTTGATTATTTTTATTTTAAGATGAATAAGTATTTTTTAATTATTGTATCTTTTTAAATATTTAAATCATTGAAATCATACAAACAGATTGTATAGTAAATGTTCAATCGTAATTTTCTCAAAAATAAAAGTGATAAAATTTTATGCTACATTTGTAGAATTCACTTTTTGACGATAATTAATTTCAAGCTTCGTTAAACGAAAAAATATTATTCTTCTTTTTGATTTACTCTTGCATATATTTATTATGTTAATTTTATTATGTATTCGAAAACATTGTATATTTTTCAACATCGTATCCAAAGCAAAGGAAATAAGATTAAATATGAAATAAGATTACGATTCCTCGCAGAAATTAAAAATGAACGATATACGTTTACAATATTTTCTCCCTTTGAACCTCTGTACCTTCTCGAAATATCAATTATATCTCCCTTATATTTCATTATTAATCATCAAATTATCCTCCAATTAATATCTCAACCATTCACGCCTCACTCCACTGCATCTGAAACATACCAAACAACGAACTCTCTCGAACTATTCCCCAAAACCTCGTTTCCATTATCCACACAGAACATCGGGGAAAACCCATCTACGTCTAAACGAATCAATCAAAATACTTGCGGCACACCAGCCAACAACAATATCGAAATGCCTTCTCTCGATTCTTCACCCGATCGTTTCATTATTCCAACGTTCTCCAACCGAGCTCCAACTCGCTTTCTAATTCACATAGAAAGAGCCGTTGTTAATCAAAGGAAATCCCGTTCGCGCACGTGGCGTTGCGCTGGCTCGAAGCGGAAAAAGACGGAGAGAAGGACGTGGTTGCCGCCCGAGCGGATCGACAACACGCGTGTTCGGAGTCAGTCAACGTTAATTACCGTGGAATCGGATCGCGAAAGGGAATGATTCATGGCAAAAGGGGCTTTGAGGACAGAGGGAACCGCGCAAACGAGCTTCGTTTGCTTGTGAATTTCTTTCACGTTTGAATTGTCTGTCCCGCGATTTGAGGTCTGTTTGATTTTCGGCGACGAACAGATTTTGCATTCGATCGAGTGCGAATGAGAGGTTTGATCTTTATTTTCTTGTCTCTTTCAGGTTTTGTTTAATCATCCTTTTATCTGTAATGGAATGTTGCAACGATTGTAAAATTTTTGAGACAAAAATATTTTTAATCAACGAGATATCGTTTGATGAAATACAACATAATTTATCTTTTTATCCCTCGAAATCGAGAAACTTGGGATAAAATTTTTAATTATTAAGGGATTATTATTCAGTAACAAAATAAATCGTAGTAGTACTTTATAGTTTCTTGAAATCGAGAAACTTGAAACTTGGTATAATGTTTTTAATTTTATTTTTATTTCTAGTTCAATAGTTTTAAAATTATATCGAGAAAAGAAAATTTACAGTGCAATTTATAAAATTTGAATGACATTTGTACAATCCTCATCAAATTTGTACAAATTTTATCAAATTCTAATGCATTTATTTGAAATTTCTAACAAAGTTTCGTTGAATAATTTGAAACGAATCTTATCCAACTTGGGAAGAAACATTTTCAGTAAAGTAAAATTTTCATATTCGGTAAAGGATATAGTATAAATAAAGAGTAATTTTCTCGCGTTTTAGTTGCCACGCGAGAAGTTGCGCGTTTCGAAATTTAGATTTTAATTGGATGAAAAAACTGCACCGCGCCGTGTTTTAATGTTTAAATTCGGGTCAGTTTTGAAAAGTCGTCAGAGGCCGCCCTTTCAAATTGTAATTTCGCAACGATGCCGGTCAACGTTATGGAAGACGTCGGTTTGAAAGGACAGAAGTCTGGATAGAAATGTGTAAGACAAATGTAAGGACTGTTTCAACCATGGAAGATTAAGAACGGGAAATAATTAAGGATAATATTTTATTCAAAATGCGAAATTTTATGAATGAAGATTTTCTTCTTATTATGGAAATGTATAATATATTCCTGTAGATTGAAAGACGGAGTTCTATGAATTTGTTTCATCACTTTCTAAATAAAAAATTAGAAATGTATATCGAGAAGGATTATTTTAAATAAATTTCACATGCGTGTGATTTAAAAGGAGGATTTTAAATTAATTGTTTAACAAATCATTAACAAGTCATTAGCAATATTTATTTATTAATTGTTAATAATATAATCATTCAGAGATACTCGTATCTCTCTCAAAATTGTCGCATGTATGCTTTTCTTGTACTCTATATTCATTGATCAATTCATTTCCTTTCTCATCATCTTTTATTCATTTCGATATATTCTTTCGTCATTCAAAATACATATTTAATCATTTCTCATGATAATCTCAAGCCACTGTTAAACATTAAAAATCAATTATATTTCTACTAATAAACTATAATATTTAATATTTAATAATATAATATTTCTACTAATAAACATTCGTTCCGAAATATTTTTCGATATTTATAAATTCGCAAAAATTTTAAAATTGATAATGCAATAAGAGTGGTGCTATCATATTTTTATAATAATTATAATATATTATTGTAAAGATTGATATATAAAAAGGATGTGTTATGAAATTGACAGGTAAATGAATGTTGTGTTTAGCATAATGTGAAGTAATGTTACAAGAAATAACAAATTTCTGAATAATGCGATGTGAACCACGAAAGTATTTTACACAAAATTCTTTCGCGAAACTTCTTTACTCGTGAAACCCCCTTTGTTTGCGAGAGATTAAAAACTATCTGATACTAGCTTCTCAAACTTTCGGCTTCAGACTTTTGGCTACTTTTATAACCGCTTAACGTTTGTTAAAAAAAAAAATTTTTTAAATAAATTACAGTTTCTCCTAAAGCTTATTCGAACTCGGTATATATAATAAGTTCTTCAATATTATTCCTATTGGCTTTCTACATAATTCTGCAATAAATCGTATTTAAAAGCATTTCAAAACATTTCACATTGTATTATATTTTAATATTATTTATAAATTTATACAAAAACAATTTTGTATTTTGTGTAGCACAATATTATTTCTGCAATTAATATAATTATAATGTATCAAGATTGCGGATATTTATGAATTTATACATAATTTCAATGTACAGAATGCATACGTTACGCAAGAAAACATAAAATATTCGAAACAGCGTACATTATAGTATTTGAAGAATAAGATAAGAATCTATTTAAACTTCATTTCTTTGATCCTGTTACAACAAATTTTACACTTATATTACAATTATAAAAATTTACTATTTATTGCAAATAATCTTGGAATTTATTTCTCACAAGATGGAAAAAAATGATATAAAAAAAAAAAAAAAAGAAAATGTGTATAACGTATATGAAAATTTCACAGGAAATTCAATATTATCTCAATTGTTTCAAATTTCTGGATTTCGAGCATTCTTGTACACACTCGGCGTAATTATTTTTCCAGCCAATTTCCGTGCACGTTCGTTGAATCGGCCTCTCGCGCGCGAGTGAAACATTTAAAAGGCGAGATCCACGAAGCGGATGCAACGGTATTAGCGAAACGAGGGAGTCGCGGTCGCGACCGCGGCGACGGCGGCAACTGTGAATAAATAACGAGCGGCGCGGTTTTATCTCGGTGGCTACATTCGGCCTTTAACATTTTCAGTCGCCTTACCGCTTGTGTGTGTGGGGGGGAGAGAGAGAGAGAGAGAGAGAGAATGATAAAAGAGACAGGTAGAAAAAGAACGATAGGGAGGGGGGAGAGAAGGAGGGAGAAAATGATAAAAGGGAAGAAAGATTGACGAAACAGAGAAAAAGGAGGATAATGAAAAAATGGGAAGAGGAGGGGGCGGGGAGGATAGAATGATAAAAATAGGGGAAATGAGATATTGCGTTAAAAGAAGAAGAATAAAAATATGGGAAATTAAAAAAAGGAAGCGCAATGAGGATATAAGAGGATAGAAAGAGTGTGGGGGAGGGAAAAATGAAAGATTATAAAGAGGAGTAATGTGAGGATGAAAATTGAAAACAAAAAAATTGTCAGAAAACGGAAACTAATGAGTAATGAAAAGAAAAATAAGACGGAGAAGAAAGAACGAAGCGGATATAGAAACAGAAACAAAAAAGAATAATAACTCGCATCTTCGATCACGTTGTCCACGTGAAGGAATCCTCCCCTAATCGTCGTCTTTTCCTCGCTTTAACCCCCACCCTTCACCATTCTGGAGAACCGCTATTTACCCGTTTGATTATTTTGCTTGCATCGTTTGCTCGGCTGTTTGCCTGTTTACTTGTTTGCCAGCCAACTCGCTGGACAAATCCTACGAGCGGCTTACGGCCGATGGAACGTTTAAAAGCCGTTTCGCGGGACGACGAGCGTGATGAAACGAGCGAGCACGCGGGTAATTGTTCGTATTACGCGTCGAACCGCGCCGCTATAAAGATGTCCTCTTGTCCCCGCTTTGTCGCTTCGCTCGATGGACCACCGCGGAATTACGCGTCGCGAAACTCGCCTCGTTTCGCCTCGTCAACCGCTCGTCGTTACAACTGTGAATCTAGGTTAGGATCTCGCCAATCGTTAATACGATGGATCGAAGTGAAAGAGTTGTTGAATTCTGTATAATTTAGATTTATGGAGAGTTAATTTATATGTACGGGAAAATTAGTAATTAGATATTAGATATTAGATATTAGAAGATAGAATTAATGAACGTTTCAATATTTATAGTAATTAGTATAGGTAAATAAGTATACAGGATATTGATATAATTATGGAATTCGTAAGATTGGTTTTAGACGTCAAAACAAAAGTGAATATACAAAAATTATTCGGTTTATTTATGAAAAAGTTGTTCAGTTTGGTAAAAGGATTAAAATTAATCGATTTCATCTGATTTTTAATCTTTTATAAATAATTTTAATACGTAATAGTTTTTGTTGAGAAAGATTAATTAGTAAATTAAAATAATACGCGTTGTTTGGTGATCGAGTAATTTTAATATATAAAAGCTTAGTCTTTATTGAAAGATTAGTTAATTAGTAAGTCAAAGTAACGTAGCAGTAGTTTGATGATTAAATAATTTTAATACATGAAAGCTTAGTTTTTATCGAGAAGGATCGGTTAATTAGTAACTCAAAGTAACACACCAGTAGTTTGATTATTAAATAATTTTAATAAGCGAAAGCATAGTTTTTATCGAGAAAGATCGGTTAATTGATAAGCCAAAATAACACGACAATAGTTTAATGATTAATGAATATTTTCATAAATAATTTTCGGAAGAATCATTGTTGGAAGAAATTATTTCCTATTTAACGTTAACATCTACTTTCTTCTTTTCTATTGATAAATCCTTCCATTGAAGCAATATTTAGAGAAACATATCTCGTTCATTAAAAAGAAAGAAAAAAAAAATATCTAGCCTAAAAATAACTAGAATGAAAGAATCGCTTCGAAATTAATTCCACTCCGATAAGATTTTTCTTCAGCCATTATTGAGATAGATTACAATACATTTTACGCTTAATTTTTAAGATAAAACAGAATACAAATTATTCACATATCGATGCATATGAAAAAAAAAAAAAAAAACATCATACGAGCCAGAGATATACCCAGCGCTCCAAAATCGCTTTCCAATCCTGATCGATCCTTTTTCTGCGATTTCCACAGTTCGATTCACAGTTCTTTGAATGTTATATAAGATATCTTTTGTTTTAAATAATGCATGCCAATGCCGATATGCATCAACGTGTGAAGCCAGATCGATCACGCGAATTCTTTTGTTATTGTTATACTTTTGGCTGCCTCTCCAATCGGGTATCGGAAATCGGGGTTAGGTTTTTGGTCGAAGTAACGCGAGACCTGCAGAGAACGCATAAATATTTCCGCGAACCGAACAAATTGGATTGCTCACCTTCTACTTTCCTAGAATATTTAACCCTTTGAGGATTTACGTGGCTGGCAAGTGCAAAAAGAACGAGCTACGAGCCTCGCCTGCCTTTACAACTTGGACTTGTTCCGGCCAACTTTGAATTTAGGGCGCTTCCGGAACTATTTCCGGCCCGTTGATGGGTATGCGGTGGGCCAATGATGTACTTCGATCGTTCTTCCTTCTTTTTTATTTATTTATCGAAATATTCGAATATTTTTGATAAGAATTTTCAATAACAATTTAAAATTTGTAACTCTATTTTTTTCAAAAAAATTCTTTGTTGTGTAATTAGTATTTCATTTTTTAGAAATCAAACGGTCGATTATCCGAACCAGTATTGTCATTATTCTCATTGTCAGTATATCGTGATATCGATTGATATAGCAATTGCTTAATGTATAAATTTATATTGTATTTTGCATAACGTATATTATATTTAAAATTACAGTTATAAATTTATTATAACATAGTTATTCTTTGAACTATCTCAGCCCTCAAGATAATTCAGATAATTGATACTCTTTCAATTTAATTTCTGTATTCAGTATCATCGAAACACTAATTTTTATATATCGAATAAAACAATTTACTTCGTATTCCTAATGATTTTTCCGTCTTTATATTATCATAAAGTTTTAATCAATAATTATTATCTCAAACGATTGTAGTTTTCTCTTTCTCTTTCTTCTTTATAATTCCATCTCTATTGTTATTTTATTTCATAGCATAATTCAACAGAAGCAGCTAATTATAATGCATTCTGTGTTATCAGCAACTCGAAGTGATATATTAATTCACAATATTCGATTGTTTATCCAATTAAATATCTATTTCGTGAAATAACTATATTATTTCGTGAAACAACTATATCCGGTCAAGGCCGCGTGTTACTTTCCATGGTTACGGGAATCGTGTAAGCCCCTAAAACGGTTTAGGAGAGAGATACGGCAGTTAATGGTCAGCCTATACGCTGCAACATTTCTCCGGTTGGCCCTAACAGGTGGCAGTACAATTAAACCGCGTTACGGTTATGTCAGTTGCGTTATTTCTGCTCGTTGGTCGCGGTGCGTTACGTCTGCATTGCTCGTTCGTGTATTTCACTGTCCAGAACGTTTTAGATTTTACGCACATCCGCGTGCACACGCATTAAAACCTAGGAACAACTCAACTCGCCAGATGCAACTGACCAACTCATCGTGAAACTTTTTTCTTCGCCGAGATTTCATTTTGACGCGTGGAGATTGCTTTCAGAGACCCACCATTGTATACTGGCTACATTCCTATTTTCCTCTATATTCTTTGGTTAAAAATTTTCTTTTCCAATTTTGTCGAAGAAATTTTTGAATTGTAATAAATGTACTCGTCCGATCGTAATCGTTTTATTCCATTTTTCTTCGATCAGAGATATCTTGCACTACTGCAATTGGTTTGTTTTTCTATTTAAATTACAATTATTGCTTATTTCTGATCAGAGATGAATTTTAATAGTTAAAATTAAAAATAGAAAATTATTTCAATTGCGATTAATTGTAGCACCGAACTTGACTGAACAGAATTGAACAAGTTAAAAAATTAATTTAAAATTTCGAATAGAATTATTTTAACTAATAAATTTATTTAAAATGCTCGAATAACATTTATTCATAGCTATAATTGATTACTTTTCATATAATCTTAATAACTATTATCCTCTGAATAATAAATTGAAAACTGTGAAAATTTTATGGCTGAAGTTATACAAAATTATACCAATCAATTATAATTGTGAACAAAATGTTATTCGAATATTTTAAATAAAATTATTACTTAAATTAACTTTATTCGAAATTTCAATTAACTAATTTTTCAACCTATTAATGCCTAACTCTGTATTCAACAATTACCATTTGTTTATCTTCCATTATTTTTACTAATCACAATAAAATTCACTATTTCAGTTTAATTCAAATTTTATTCCAATTGTGATCAATATTTTATTTTCTTCGTTTAACCACAAGTATCTCATTCCATTGTCATTCCAATATCTTTACTCTTGTCTGACTATAACTGCTTTGTTCTACTTCTTTCGCTACATCTTTCTTCCTATATCATTCCAATCTAACTTTCAATTTTAACTTATTAAACTTATTATACTTATTATACACACTATCAGAAATATCCGTATCTTGCCTAATAAAATAATAATCACAATCGAAACCAAAATTGGCAAATTGTCCAAATCCTTCTCCCGAAAAATCTCTCCAAGACAGGAGATTGTTGGCACGCTCGGCATCACGAGTCAGGATCGACTTAAAAATCGTGGCGATTTTCCTGCCTTGCTGTCGCCGAACTCCGGCCAAACTGTCACTCTTTCGCCACAAGGGGAGAATTATCGTGCGTGTGTCGGCGGTCAACCGCCGCTACCACCACGACAATCCACCACTAAAAGTCCGTTGCACCGGATTCGGGCACGGGAATACGGGAGAAACGCGTAAAAAGGAGAAGTTTGCCAGACAGTTCGAAAGGCGTAAAACGACGTCACTTGGCGCAATCTTTTCCCGCGTACGTGTACGTACGTGTGCGGCACAGTGGAAAAGTTTCCAAGTGTCTGTGTATCCGTATCCGTATACGATCTGAAAGCCTGCAGGGTTAACGACGTTTTCTTTATGAGTCTCGCGGGTCGTGCCTCCCTCCCCTCGCGGAAAATGATCGTGACGGCTCGTTGGCCCGATGCTACGACCGCGTTCTCGACGATATAATTCGACGATGTTTCGCTTATCTCACTGCTATTGACGTTTATGAAGATTTAGTAAGATAGAGCGATTGTATAAAGTGATTTTTTTTTAGAGAGAGAAAGAGAGAGACAGAAATTGTTTCTTTTTTCAAAATAATTAAGAAAGGTGGGAGAATTGGAAATTATAATTTAATAATTTGTCATTCATGTGTTATTCTGATTGGGATCTAATAATAGTTAGAATATCAGTAGTATGGAGTTAGTAAGATTTAGTAAGATGGAGCAATTGTATAAAGTGATTTTTTTTTAGAGAGAGAAAGAGAGAGAAAGAAATTGTTTCTTTTTTCAAATAATTAAGAAAGGTGGGAGAATTGGAAATTATAATTTAATAATTTATGTTATTCTGATTAATAATTGGGATCTAATAATAGTTAAAATATCAGTAATATAGAGTTAGTAAGATTTAATAAGATGGAGCGATTGTATAAGGTGATTTTTTTTTAGAGAGAGAAAGAGAGAGAAAGAAATTGTTTTTTTTTTAAAATAATTAAGAAAGATGAGAGAATTGGAAATTATAATTTAATAATTTGTCATTCGTGTATTATTCTGATTGGGATCTAATAATAGTTACAATATCAGTAATATGGAGTTAGTAAGATGGGGCGATTGTATGAGGTGATTTTTTTTAGAGAGAGAAAGAGAGAGAAAGAAATTGTTTTTTTTTCAAAATAATTAAGAAAGGAGAGAATTGGAAATTATAATTTAATAATTTTTCATTCGCGTGTTATTCTGATTAATAATTGGGATCTAATAATAGAATATCAGACATTTGCTGGGATTCTTGTAGGCTTTATTTAATTGGAGATTATCGACAATTCCTTTAAGGCTTTCCTTTAATTGCAGTGTTAGGGGACACATGTTCTGTTCCTTGACTCTTTTAAATTTCATCAATATTATACTATAATAATTATATACACGTGACGATAAAAATTCTTTTCGAATCATTCATTGTAAAAAAAAAAAAAGAAATCTATTTTAAAAAATTGTTCAAAAATATATTTAACTCATCTTCCACAAAGTATAACAGTAACACAAACGTTGTGATATCCTTCCTCAATTATCTTTCACCAAACTTATAATCGTAAGACGTGTCCCCATCGTCACTTCGATTAAACTTCCTTCGTTTCCACGGCGTTGCCTCCATAAAAGTTTCTTTCCAGGATAAACGTCCCAGGATCGTGCCTTTTGCGTAATTTGTGGATTGGGAAATTAGCGTCCGCGATGGTCATCGCGAGTCGTCTCCGTTCGTTCGTCAGAGGAAAGAAAGAAAGAAAAGAAAAAAGGAAACGCGGAAGAAAGAGAAAACTTGTTCCAGGCGCGTGGGGACGTTCCAATTAAATTGCAAATTAAAACGCATATTTTATTCGAGCATCCTCAGTACCATTGGGAGCGACAAGAAATATAACAAGGCCCGAGCAACGTTTCCTTCGCGAATTAAGTTTGCCATTTTCGTGCCATTTTTCTTTCCAGCCCCTATCTTCCTTCTCGTCCCTCGATTCGTCCTCGATCGATAATCTCGATAATCTCGTCAATGATTTCCCAAACTTCGAGGGTAAATCGAATTTTGTTCGCGCCGATTTCCAATCCTCGCCTCCAAACGGCCTTTTCGAAATTGTTTCCAATACAGAGAACGATGGCCTTCTTGAACCTCGATCATGGTTTTTATTCTTCTTCTTGCCCCATTTTATTCCTCTCCATCGATCTTGAACATTCTGTCCCTCGAGACAGCGTCTCCATCGTTCTCGTTATTTTGCACGAATTACCATTTCTACGGATAGCTTGTTCGCGGTTGAAACGGACCGGAACACGACGTTCTACGAGGTCATTTTTGTCCAAGTTCCTCGGTGTTTTCGACCACCGGGTGAAAGCTATTTTCTGCACCGATTGTAAGAACGTTTCGAGTTAAGATTTGAGATATTGGTTATGCTTGGAAAGTAAGATTCGATCGTTCGATCAACAAATTGTGTAAATATATATTATTAATTTATGTAGAAAGTGTGTAAAAAGAGATGAAACTGATCGGTTCTTTATATCTGGTAACATTATATAAATATCATTTTGCTGTTTAAAAACATATATTTCGATTTTATCTTTAGAATCAATTTCAATTCGATTGGAATAATATAAACACTTTAGCAATATGGAAATGCAATATATCAGTTTT
The DNA here is from genome assembly GCF_014066325.1 of Apis laboriosa. Lineage (NCBI taxonomy): Eukaryota > Metazoa > Arthropoda > Insecta > Hymenoptera > Apidae > Apis > Apis laboriosa. The sequence goes on from NW_025223827.1 coordinate 342,265, forward strand.
CATAATTTTCTAATTTAATTCTTTTGAGATAGATTTCATTTGTAGGAATGAATACGATATACGAATAACGTGAATTATAATAAATCGATTAAAAATAAATTGAATTTTCAAGATAAGATTAATAATGTTTTAATGGAATATTATTATTATATCTCGTTAGATCTGTCGTCAATAATATCGGAAAAGTTATGATAAATTTAAAATCCATGGAAAAATTATGGTGAGATTTAATGTCTTATTATTTTCGAAAAAAAGTCTTGCATTTTGTGACTTTTTCATGACTTTTTTCTCATTCCAAAAATTCAAAAGATTGTAATTAACTGAAAATAATTTCAAAATTGTTTCATGCGAGAGATTTCTTGCGTGAAATTATCTCTCTGGTATAATTTCCCAAAAGAGAGGTATTTTGAAAGATATAATATATATTTTTCATAAAAAGAAATATTTATAACATCTCACTATTTTTTAAATTTCAATATAAATTATGCATTGCATAAGAAGAATTAAAATTTAATTAAATTCTTCTTAAAATATATGTATCTTTTTCAATTCTTTTCCTACGTCATTTATGATTATCAAATACTCGAATTACATGTTTATCGTATAATTTGGTTTGTTTTTCTATTTAAATTACAATTGTTGCTTATTTCTGATTAGAGGTGAATTTTAATATAGTTAATTTAATAATTAAATAATAATTTTAATACTTAAAATTAAAAATAGAAAATTATTTCAATTGCGATTAATTGCAACATCGAATTAGGCTGAATAGAATTGGACGAGTTAAAAAATTAATTCAAAATTTCGAATAGAATTATTTTAACTAATAAATTTATTTAAAATACTCGAATAACATTTATTCATAGCTATAATTGATTACTTTTCATATATTTTTTAAACTTCAGTATAAATTATGCATTGCATAAGAAAAATTAAAATTTAATTACAATTAAATTCTTCTTAAAATATATGTATCTTTTTCAATTCTTTCCTACTTTCATTTATGGCTATCAAATACTCGAATTACATGTTTATCGTATAATTTCAATTTAAACAAGACCATAACTTGGTGACCAAATATGCCAAAAAATTTTCATAAATATTATTACGATCAGGGAACTTCCAAACGAGCGGAAGCAGAATTTTTCTTGGAATCCACATTTTGGAACACATCCAAAAATAGTATGCAGTGATAGCAGTAACACAATGCTTCTCATCTATTTTTTTCTCTCTCTTTCCCTCGATCCTCCAAGTAAGAGTACTAGCTCGAGAAACCATTGTGACAGAAACTATCCCTCGCGCCAAAGGGAGAACAATATCTTGTTACCGGAGAGTCTCTTCTTTTTCGAAAAAAAAAAAAAAAAAAAAAAGCCACGAACCCTAAAAAGCCATTTCGCGGGCGGAACATCCAGAGAATTCTTCGAACGGTGGGGCGAAACTTTTCCAGCGTGGAAAAACGGGGAGGTGTGGGGTCAACGTCTCTCGTGGAAAGTTATCCGCGACGAAAACTGATTCCTAGCGGGCGGAAGTATCGCCTCCGCTTCCGCTTTCTCGTACCTTTGTTTTCGCGCGCCTCGAGGAAAACACCCGTCCAGAAGACGATGGACGTGGTTTCCAAGTTTCTTTGACAGGCGAATTAACTTCGCGCGGAGTGTTGAACTTTTTTACGGGGAGGGGAAATTTTTGGGGAAGGACGCCGCTTTGACGATCGGTGACAGCCGGTTGGGAATTGTCTCTTCCTTGGGAAGAGCGAGACGTTTCTTGCGCAAAAACTTGAAGCTGAATCGTGTTCGTTATCGAAGACCAAAGTTAATATAAAAGTTGAAGCGAATGTGTGCAAAGTTTCGTGTGGTATTCTTTGTGCGCGAAAAATTTTTTTGTCTTTTTTTTTTGTTTTCATATCGGGGAGAGAATAATGGAAGGTACGTTCAAATTTTAACAAACGAAACAGAAAATAATCGAATTTGACGAATGAAGGTGGAAAAAATGAAAAATGAACGAAAGTGTAAGACTTAAAATAAAACAAATTGAATTAAATGAAAAAGTTGAGTAAAAAAAAAAAAAAAAAAAAATTTTAATAATTGAAAAGTATATAAAACGATCGTTTCATTATAACGGAAAAATATAAAGAGGAAAAGTTTTCAAAGGCATGAAATCAATTACAAACTTTTAAACTTTTAGCCTGTCTTTTCCGCCACGATAAACCCTTCAAAATTAAAAAGCGGACCTTCTCTTCTACCACAAGATCCCTTCTCAAAGCAAGGTTTCAGACCTTCCAAAGCAAGTCGAGGATAGTTGTTCTTCGTGAAAGTATTAAAAGGAATCCGATTCCCCTCTCGCGACAAGGTCAAATATGCGAAAGTACGAAGCGGATGATAGGTATTCGACAGTTATCCGGCGTCGAAAGGGCGGCAATCCTTCTTTCGCCGCATTATTCGTCGAGAAGAAAGGAAGGGAACGAAACTTTTAAACGGGTTCGAGGCTTCGTAAAAATCGAAAGGGCGCAGAGTTTCTTACGATTCGACAGAAGCGGGAACCGGGTAGGCGCTTCCGATCTCTTCCGGTTGAACGGGGGAATAGGGTTCAAGGGATTCGATCCTCGCAGTCGAATCTTGAACAGAGGCGGATAAAAAGATTCCACGCGTTGATATTTTCACGATTCGCGGATTGTCTGAACGATGGATGCCCCCGAGTAACTGCTATATTTCCGGCTACAGGCGGACGTTGATGCTGCCGTGAAGCGCGTGTATTGACGGAAGGATGGAAAGATGATTCGAGAAGGATTTTGAGTGCGAGGTTCTCGAAGTTATTGTTTTTCGATGGTGGATCTCGATGGAAGTGTTATTTCGACTTGATCGGAATGGTAAGAATGATTTATTGAATTTTTATTATGATTGACGGGAGATTTAAGAGTTGAGCAGTTGTTTCACGATTGTAATTAATGGCTTTCCTTTTTAATTTTTTATTTTTGGAATTAGAATGATCTTTATAGATAATAACAAATAAAAAAATTAAAGAAGTAAAAGAATGATTATGTGAAGAAATATATTTAAATGTTTCGGTATATTCAAACATCTTTTAGCACGTTGACTGCCACGCTGTATCACGCTGCTGTATCAAGTGTACTTCTACCGATATTTTAGTAATACGAGTCGTGCTGATGGTCGCAAGAATGATGTCTCGCATCATTTGTTTCTACCATTACTGTTCGCGTCTGCAATAGAAGTATTGATAATAGTAATTGTATTGACAATAGTATTGAATAATAGTACTGATTTAGTATAGTATATTAGTATAGTATATTAGTATATTTTGGATTATAATTTGGACAAATATGACTGTCGAATGCCCTTCGATTAATCGTAACAAATATATTTCTTAATTGTGAATTGTATGTAAATTATTCGTGTGGCTTGTCTATTAGAGATCAGAGTCTCTCACAATGTCACAGCAGGTAATCATATCCGATAATCAAAGCACGATATATTCATAAACTATCTAATTGTCGTATCACCATGAGACTCGTGATATCCCAAAATTAGAAGATTTAGAGAATTATTAGCCGCAAAATTATTAGGATTATCTAAAAATATAACAAAACCTTGTCAAAACCTTCAACGGAGTCAACATAATATCGCCGTTCGGAAAAATAATTCTGATATAAGTATTAGACTGCATGCAAATTATGTTATTCAGATAAAAGATGACAAACGGATCGATCAAACGCACGAAGGAATTTAAAAAAGACAACAACTTTTTGTCCAAATTGTCCGAATCAATTGCTTTGTATAGAATGTTTTAAAATTTTACGTTCAAAATAATTTTTTTAATAAATTATTTTTTTATTATTTTTATAACAATTTAATAATTTTATTACAGTATATCTTTCCAAATACCTACGAAGATCCCTCATAAATAGTCAAATAAGCGTAATCCGAATATGCGGCAATCAATCGTATTATCAAAACGTATTAATTATATTTTAAGAATGAAATAACTAATCTTAAATTAAAGAATCTTTCTTACGTTTGTTATACATGTTACACACAAACTTTTAAGTCTCAAATCTCAAATAAAATCTCCTAAATAAAACAGATATATTTACCTATCCATTTGTAATATACGAATTAAATTATTAATAATTAACGTTTAATAATTAATCATTAATATTGGTATTTGAAATAATCATTACATTTGGTTATCCCCACTATTAATTCATTATATATCATACCGCTACGCAATATCTCGATATGCACGTAAATCGATTTCAAACTAATCGCAAAAACAAATCTACCATTGAGATGGATTTAACGCGAATACGCAATACTCTACGAAGCGAAAGTGTAATCCACTCTATTATTGTCGGTCGGTCGATACCTCGTGGACAGTAATAGAACACTGACGCAATAGGAACGCATTTCCAACGTCAGAGAAAGCAGATCGATCGTATGTTTGTCCAGTGAAGCGATGGGTGTCCAACTCGCAACTCCTTCCTCGGCCAATGTAATTGTAATCGTGACTGAAATAGCCGTATCTCTGTACGGGAGGTTGCAAAGACTTGAAACCATTCCATTCAAATCGTTGAATGGTTGTAAACATTGATATTAACGGTTTCATTTACTCGTAAAAATTGGCGATATACCAATATCGCTCTTGAATCTATATTAAGAGAGAGAATTGGTCTCGATTTTGATTTATCTATAAGAAACGTGAATCACATTTTTTTTAAAAAACAAATGTCGATGGATACTGTGTTTTGACAAGAAATAGAATATGAAGTGGATGAAATTTATATTTGTGTCATAAATCTTTTATATTGGAAACAATCGAAGGATTCCTCTCTCCGTCTCGAAATGAAATTCGCTTGTTAACATCCACTACATGGTTTGAGATTTAAAAACATTCGATACAAGGGGGATTTTATGTCGTGTTCCATAATTTTGAATTTTAAATAATCCGGCGGGAACAAGTTTCCATTAAAAATATGAATGGGGATATCCGTGTTATGAAAATAATGTACCATGATATGAATGTTCTATATACGAGAATGTACTATTTATAAAATATCTTTTAAGTATATCCTCGAATAAATTTATGCTATCTATTCTCATTAAAAACCAACTATTCCTCTCAATTATCAATTTATCAATACATTTACTTAGACTATTTTTCAGTTTTTGTTTTTTCATATACGTATCTTGAAGTAACTATTTATTATTAAATTCATTCTCATAAAACATTTTTTAATTTTTTCAAATAATATCTATTGGAATAATAATATTCGTGAAACATTGAGATATCAAAATAAAAAATATTTTATTTATAAATTAAAACTTTTTTTATTCTTATCCCGTTTTATCTTTAAGACAAATTTGCTTATAATTGTTTATAATTTAATTAATATTTTTATATATTTATTTTTGTATTTGTTTTGACTTTTTGAATTTTTTAAGATATTATACATACTCATATATATATATATCTCTTTTTAATATTGATGCAAATAATAATAATTAATATAAATGATAAATTTTAAATAAAACTTTTAATTCGTTAATTTTTTTATATTTTTCTTTATTGTAAATCAAAATATCAAATTAACCTTTTTCTTTTTTTTAATTTTCAAAAGAACATAATAAATATCAATGCGACCTAGACGAAAATCTAAAAACTGTTAAAAATCACAAACGAAACGCTAAATTTAAAAGGAAAAAGAAATCTCTCTTGATAGAAAAAAAAAAAAAATTACTTTACAAATTCATCTTGGTCTGCCTATCACTTTGAATATGGATGAAAAAAGTCTCGATATTTAAGTAAATATCTGTAAATATTGAAATCATATCTCTCAATCAAAATTTCTCCAATAATATTGGAGTACCCTTCTAAGGGGGTTGAACAATTCGATCGGGACTCGGGTTGGCGGCACATCTTCCATAAAGGTTATTAAACTTGAGTGCACGATCGCGAAAAGGCGGAATATTTATGAAAAATATTCAAAAGCGGAAGCAACGGGATGAATAACTCCCCGGTGACTGTGGAGGGGGAGGAGGAGGGGAGAGGGGGGGGGGTAGTTTCTTGCTTTCGACGCTCCCCGATTCGCGGACACAGATGTCGGCTCGAAATGTACATGCATTTCAATACATTAAAATTCGCGCCTCGCGATATATACATGTACATGAACATAGTCTGGCTCCCTCGAACCAACCGTGTTTTTCATCCTAATATTTTTCATTCTCAAATTTCTCTCTCCTCTCTACGCTTGTATTCGCGACTCTCGTCTCCTCTGCGCGCTCGACCATGCATCTCGCGGATTTTTTTGTATCTCTACGTATGCCGTACGTGCGCAATTGTGAAATTGTATTTATTTTTTGATGACGCCTTCGCGTTGAGATCACTTATTCCCATTAAGGGGATAGAAATAATTCCATGATAGCCGTCTGGTGAATCTTTAAATAAAATAGTTGCTCGGTTCGGTAGAAAGTAATTAGAAGGATTGAAAAATGTTATATTTGAAATGGATGTAAATGTAAATTGGACATATGCAAATTGAGATCTTATTTCTCTGCTAGTTTTACATCTTCAAATCTTGTTTCTCTCTATTTTTCAAATCATTAAATCTCGTTTCTCTCCTCTTTTCAAATCTGTATTTGTTTCTCTCTGAATTTAAATTTTATTTCTCTTTAATTCTTCTTACATTTTTATTTATATATCAATCTTATTTTTCTTCGGTATTCTTTAAATAAGAATTTCGTTTATCTTGTTAATAAACTTGTTATACAAAAATATACAATTTTTATTATTCAGAGAAATAAGAAATTTTATTAATATCTCTAAAATTTATTAATTTTTAATATTTATATGATTGTAAAAAAGAAAACCTGATATTCTAATCACGGACGAAACATATTTTCTCTTGTCTTTCATTTTTTTTTTACAACATTATAAATTAAGTATTAATAAATTTATCAAAATACTAATTAAATTTCTGAAATAGATTATTAATTTTTCAGAAATACAATTTACAATAATTCTTCAAAATAGAAGCGCTGATAGCCATAATTATATATCGTACATCAATTTATCGATGAAATCGTTCTTATTTCCAAATACTTCGCGAACAATCACCTGATCCATCCAACTTAACGTCTCATTTCCCTTGTGATAAACGCATAATGAGTACTTGTTGCTTACGCAATGGCCGCAGTTAATTCGGCCATAAAGCTGCCGATGTCATAGCATAGTCTCAACACTGGCAAGTTCGTTAACTGGATGGATAATGATAATTTATTATTCTCAAAGATGGTTCGTTATCGTATCCGCTATATATTGAAATAAAAGAAGTGGTAACGTCTAAGGTAAAATAGATCCACGAAAAAGAAGAAGAAGAAGAAGAAGAGGAGTCCAACGAAACGGGAACGGGGGACGAGATGATAGCAGGATTAATCGTCGCACGCGTGTCGCCATTTCTCTTCTCGACTGACTAAGAAGAAGATCCGAGGGAAGAATTACCGGATTTCCGGAAGACACGGGGGACAAATTAAGAATGCCTGGTTACGAATTATCGGGTTGAAAAGAAACCATATTCAGAGATAATGAAACATTATTCTTCATAAAATGGCACAATGGATTCTTTTCTTGATATGTTTAAGTGAAACAAAAAAATCTGAAAAAATTTACTATACTTTCAAACTACTTTTAAATTATAATTATTGTATATATAATAAGGAAAACATATTTGGAATAGAAAGAAGAAAGTATTATCATTATTTAATTTGTAATTAATAAATTATGTAAATAGTAAGAGTAATAGAATAATCATTGGTTAATGAGATTTGCGTAAAAACTGTAATCTTAATATTTCTGATTTAATCTGTAGAATATAGGGAGAATAAATCAATTTCCAATAGTTTTTCAGCAAGTATTGAATTGTTGAAATATTATCAAAACTTTAAAGTAAATCATTTTAATCCATTCATTTGCATTTTAATCTTATGGTTTTATGTGAACTTTGCAAATATTCCGAGAATATAAAATGTGACATGAGATTTTAAGTGTCACTGCCATATTGCTATTTAATTCAGGATATTAAAGATGAAAGTAATTTAGAATATAAAATATTCTATTCAGATTAGTAAATGACGAGGGAAGCTTTAAATCTGTATTTGACAACGAAGATTTTGAGAAACAATTTGTTGATCATATTATAATGATAGAGAGAAATTTTTATGGAAGTAAAATTGGAAATTAATATTTATCTAATATATATAATTATAATTCTTATATTGTTTTTTATAATTTTAATAAATATTTATTTTTAATTTTTTTATTTTTAATTTTTTTCTAAAGATAATACAATTTTAAATTATCTAGATTATAGTAATATTCTTAACTATATCTTTATCTTGCATCATTTTTTCTAAAGTAAAATAAAAAGATATATTATACATTTTTTAATAATATTCAAAATATAATAGTTTATTAGTTTTTCTAGAATTTCATATGATCTTATATGTTCCCAATCTCTGCAATAACTTCGTATTCGTCTCAAACGAAATGGTATTCCAAATATACTGAATTTCCTCTACTATATGGGAAAATTATCACAATTTCCCTTGATACGCTATGAAATTCATCGATATGGCTATTTCAACTCTTGGTTCTCTTCATTTTTCATTGGCTGTTCATTTCTGTGTTCGATAAAATATAAAAAGAACTCCCACCTCTCGTCGATCTACATCAGAATTAAATTTCGATTCCATTATTCCTCGAATACCTAACTTCGATCTCAATTTTCGAATAGTTATCCAATTTTCGTTGTATTCGAAAAAAAAGACTATATACAAATTTTATATTTTCAACAATTTTACAACAAAAATTCTATACTCTATCGAGATGAAAGATCTATTAATTCCAATTCGTTTCGTGACACATTATGATTATATAATATGTACAATAATAAAATTACAAAATTCTATTGTTATCAAAGATCAAGAGTTTGTATGCCAACGAAGATTATGCAAATGAATGAATATATTGTACAAGTTTTTAAGAGTTCTATTAATTCGTGGTTCGAAAGGTAAAACAGTTAAAAGTTGTTTCCTGATTTTTCTTCGAATTTTGTAAACACTTTCGTGTTCTTCAAAATTCCTTCCTCCAAAGAATCGTGAATTCTCAGTAGGAAACATACTGATCAGCCTTCGTCGTGCGACACTCCCTAAGAAAAATTTCTAGAATTAATCTGGGGGAGGGGAAAGCTTATGCCGTTCACAGAGTCTGTTGTTCTCTTTGAAAAAAATGATCCTCAAATGTTTGTAATAAATTTTCTTGAACGATTGCCGTTGAAATTATCATGACTGGAAAATATCTCAAGATGTTGTTACATTCTAACAGAAATGCTTCTAAGAAATATGCAATTCCAAGTGTCGTTTAAATGCTTGTCTCAAAAACGCGGCACTGTTTTCGCCTTGTTATTCGAGTGTTTCAACAACATCACGTTGATAATTCTCGTTGACGAAAATCGGATCGAAATCGAATCTGATCGAACGAATTGTTCAGAGAAAGAATTAAAAATTATGCTCGAGTTGCGGAACACGATAGAACTTCCGCCGCGTATCCGTTAATGAATCGACGTCCCACATTTCAGAGTTACAGGCGCACACGTGCGAGAAAAGCCTGTTATCCGATACCGCCACCGGTAAACCGGATTACTGCGCCTACATTTGCGCGCACACGGATATGTTTCCCTTTGTGATACATGCGACTGGAACAAAGCGATTGCGATTTTCATACTGGACCACGTGCGAAACGCTGTATCTACGGTTTGATCTCGTTCAAAAAAAATCTGGAAATTTTTTTCCTTTTTTTTTTTTTTTTTTTTTGTTATATTTCAGTCGCGGCCGCGCGTTTTATTGGAATTCGTGATCATTGCGCGATAGTTATTTCGTTCAAATTCTTTCTTGCTGAATTTCTATCGTGTCTTGTATTTTGTATTATTATATTTATATTTATATCATTTTGGAAGAATATTGGAGAATATTGTATATAGGGTATTTTTTTCATATCTAACGAAGGAATGGATTAAAAATTTTGATAAATTGTGTCAAGTAATTGTTGCGACTTGAATTTATATTTGAGGAAGGATTTTCTTCTATCATTTTAATAATCTATTATTAAATTTTGTCTTTTTCTTCTACGTCGTTCGGCTTTAGTTTTCGAGATATTTGTAAAAATCGATATGAATATAATAAAAATGAATATTTTAACAATATATATTTTAGTATTTAGATTTCCAGTTTTTTCATGGAGACTGGATATAATAAATTAATCCAAACCTAATCTCTTTTTTTGTTTATCAAGAAATCGTGATTAATTGGCTACAGTATAAATTGTTAATAACATCTATGCGTGCTATATCGCAGAAACATATATAAACGAAAATCGATGCAGAATGCATGATGATTTGTATTAGATTTTGAGTAATATTATCCGAGCTATTATCGAATTTATTTATCTGACTTAATCTTAATTTCATGTTCACAAATGAATCATAAATATTAAAAATATCATGCATAATATTTAACATATTATTTTTTTCTTATAATTCAACAATTAAGATGATAATATGTATAAACATATTTCAAGATAATCGAAATCAAAAGACCCTTTTATAAATAATTATGTTTCTTAAACATTTCCAATATCGGTTTTGAATTTTTATTTATTATTATATAAAATTTATTATATAATAAATTTACTATATTAAAATATTTTTATAATTTCCCATGAATATAGATTTTAAGATTATTGTTAAAAGAAAAAGAATTTTGAATTTGAATAACTTGAATAATCGATATATAAATTAATTCCATCTCTTGAAATTATTTATCTGGAATAATTACTAATAAATACTAATTCCACAACATGGAAAATTTCATTAGCCAACTTGCCATTAAATTAAAGTTTCGCAGTTTCTAATCTAATTAATTACATATAAACCAATATCATTCAACTCATGTTCGGAAATAAAGCAGGATGGAGAAATTTGAGAGAAAGAGAGAGAGAGAGAGAGTAGAATAACAATGATATTTCGGAAGTGAACTCGAGTTCGAAATGCTCGCTTTCGTCAAGTCTATTAATTTGAACGATGAAACGAGAGGTGTATGTATCGATGTATCAATAAACCACACCTCCCCCCCTCGCGATTTTATGATCCGAGGGCGACGAACAGTCGTCGATCGACGACGCGATAAAATAAACACGAATTACGTTGCGACTCGTGTCCCGGATATAAAAGCGAAAATGGCAGAAACGTTACGCGAAGGTTGACGATGTTACCGATTGTCAAAGAATCTTTATGACGTTCCTCTCCATGATGGAAGGAACGATTTACAGCATCCGAAATTCCGTTCCCCTTTATTCAAAAGGTATAAAGCAGAGCGAAAGGAGCTGAGACGTAAGCCGTATACTCGAGAGTGGTGCTTCAGAATGCATAGAATTTTTTCGAGCGTCGACCTCGTATTCTGTAACGTAAATTTTTCGATAAAGTTTGTGGAGAACATACGTTTCAATGATAGGAATGAATAATTGCGACTTGAATTTATACAGAGTTTGTAGGGAGAAGAAATGTGTAAAATAGAAAAAAAAAATAGCCTTAATAAACAGGAGATATATAAATGTTATGAATAAATTTAATTTATTTAGGAAAAATTGTGTTACTCCAATTTTATAGATATGCTATATAATATATATATATTATATAAACACGTTCTACTTAATCATCTATCGATCTATTTTGAAAAGAGCACTCTACTTGATTGAAAATGGCAATTATATATCTCTATATTAGTATAATCACCGTCTCTCCATTATAACTCTATTCTACTTAATCCGTTCAATTTACTTTACACACTTTAAAAATTTCTGTTACATCCAGTTTTTAAATAATAACGCCACCGTTTAATAATATCTAACTTTTCTAGATCGAAATATTCCCCGAACTCCAATGCACGATCGTACACAGAAATCAGTCAAGCGATATTTCCGAAGCTCGTCGATCCATCCGGATCTCTTGTTGGATCTTTCACAACGAAACCAACGTCCCTTTCTCCCTCCTCGCTTGGCCCAATGCTTCCCTGATTCACGGCGGGAAGGGAAACAAGAACGAGAGAAAGAAAAAAAAAAAAAAAGAAAAAAGAAAAAAGAAAAGAAAAGAAAAAAATGAAAAGAGTGGTCCGCGTACACGTAGATGACACGGGGTGCAACAGCGGCAGAGGCCAAAAAAAAAAAAAAAAAGAAGCCGGTTCCTCGCGTAGCTATCGGCGGCCGACATTTTTGCCTTTTGGCCGTGTTCCCGGCGCGCTTTCACGGTTATTGTTCTCACCGTTCCCTGTCCCTGTTATTATCGTCCTTACCTTCGTCTGGCTGTTTCCTTCCTGCCACGCCATCACGTGCCGCGAACTCGCGTGTTGTACCTTGCGGATTCCACGGACTCCTTGTCCTCGTCCAACACAGCGCCGAGCTTCAGTTTTAATCTGGATGCAGAAAAATCGGTGGATTCGCCCCTTCTTTTCCTTTTTTCTTTCTTTTTTCTTTTTTTTTTCTTCTTTTCTTGGTACTTCCATCAAGTCCCGTTTCATCTCTTTCTAAGGCTCTCTCTCTCTCTCTCTCTCGTTCATTTTTTTCTTTTCTGTCTATCTATCTATCTGGATTCGTTTCCGAGGCTTTTCGCCTCTTTGTTCCGCTGTTTCTTCGCATGGCTGGTTTCGGTGAACGAGCTACCCTACTCCTTTGAACACGGCCAACGCCTTCATGAATATGCATCGCGATGACCCCCGTCATACTGGTGGATGTTGGTGGAAAGTGACATGTTGGCCAGAAATCGCTTCATCTCGTGGTATTTGATATCCTGTGTACCAGTGGGCCAGAGGGATGGGAGAGTGCTCGAGATTGAGTTTGACCTTCGCTTTGGAAACTTCTTCGAAGAGGATTCTGCTACAAGTTTCCGCATTGGAAAGTTAGGCTCAAGAGAAGATTTTGGATTAGGTTTGAAGAATTTCCGATAAGAGATCGGTGCTACGTAATTACGTAATAGTGTTACACAATCTAGAGATTTCCTTGGGAAATGATTAAAAGAGAAAAGGAGGGAAAATATAGAAAGAAAGAAGTAATTAAAGGCAAGAGAAAGAAATGTGTGATTCAGAAATCATCACGGTTAAAATGACACGGTTACACAATTTGGGTAGAGATTTCTTCAGGAAAAGAGAAAAGAAAGGAAAATATAGAAAGAAAGAAATAATTAAAAGCAAGGGAAAGAAATAGATTTTATGGAGGAAATGTAAGATTCGAAAATCATCATTAGAATGATCTTGTATCGTGATTATGGAAATTTGAAATTTGGGTTACATACAGATGTCGGGATAAATTTATGACGATAACGTCAGCGAGAAATTGTGTTTCGTTGCGGTAACGTCGCGCCTGCTCGTATTATTGTCATTTATCGATCGAATGTATATATAAATGTTGGACTAAAAAATTCGATTGGCTGATTATGTCGATTGCGGTCAATATTTTTTTTAAATGAGGTAAAAATAAAGCTCATTTTAAAAAAAGAAGTGGAAAAATTTATTTATCACAATATTTATCACAATCCTTTGTTACAATTATTTTTATATTGGTTGAAATATCGAAAGAATAATAACTGACCCAATTTTGAAAATAGACATTCACTTGTTTATAAAATATTTTAATTTTAATATATAATTGAAAGCAAGAAACTGAGAGGAAAAGAGAAAGAGAAAGAGAGAAATTCAGATTTCATAAAATTGAGAATTGTAGAAATATAAAAAGATAGAATTCGATATTCAATAAAATTAGAATTATATTCTAAATCAGATTATTATTATCATAATATTATTATCAAACACGGTTATTATTGTTCCATTTTGCATCTTGCTTATCAAAACTTGTCTAAAAGCTAATATTTCCACAGTAAATATTACAACAACATTAGAATTTAACTTCATATTCTTTATCTAACCTATATTCTTCTCGTCATTTATTGTTTTCGCCTTACACCTAATAAAAATTGCAACAATAACAATAATAATTCATTCCTTTAAAAAATAATATTCAAATCTTTTCCACATTCCCACAACATATACGAAATACGAATCGATTAAAAATCCCATGCTTCATTGTCACGTAATTCATACTCTCCATCAAGAAATAAAACGAAAAAATAAAATATAAAGAATAAAATCTCTCAGAACAACCAGAAATTAAAAGAAATATGAAGATTCGCGAGATACACACTGATCGGAATAGAAGCGGAAAATATATGATCGTGGAATTACCATAATACCATTAGAAAACGTGTATCCAATGCACGTCCAATCATGAGTCACGGCTATCAAGTTAAATAGAAAGCTAGAAATAGAGTGTGGGAAGAAACTGAAAATGTATTCGTGAAAGAGAATGACAATAAAATATCACGACTCTTGACGTAAAGAGCGGTCGTAAAATGCAGCAAACACACACACACACACACACACACACACACACTTAGTAGAACTAACTGCACAATAGTTCACTTTCACTGTCTACCTCTCACTCCTCTCTGGCCATTCTCACCCTCTTCTTTGCACCTACGCAGCGTGATGGATCCCGAGGCAAAGCACTTGATGCGATCGTGCGGGATTTCGTCGAGTTGAAAGTACTCTCTCCACTGCTCGATAATCGAGAAACCTTCGGGGAGGAATTCGTTCGATTTTAGTTTCTCGATCCCACCCCCGAAACTAATTTGCATTTTGTCCGGTTTTACTACGCCCCGATCGTCACGCTTGATCACGTGGGATTACCGAATTCCGCAAGCTTAGATCCGATCCGAATCGACGATCGATGCCGCCGATTCCGTGACCGAGGTGGAATAGAACGGCGCCAAACTGAGTTAAAGGACACCTGGATCGATGTTTTTTGGAACGATATCGTTGGGATTAGGATTACGTGCCGATATGCACGCGCCCATGCATTTCGGTTTAATCTTTTTTGATTTACTCCAGACTCAGGAACGTATTTAGAGTTGTGGTGTTGTTGAATCTTGGGAATTGCGGAGTTTAGATGTCATTGAGAATACTTCTCGTGGCGTTGTTTTTTTTTCTTCTCTCTCCTCTTTGTTGTGCAAGAATATATTTTGGATTAAATTTGTAAGATTTAATTTATAAACATCTACAAATATTAGGATAAAAACAATAAAAAATAAAATATTCAATATTCCAATCCATGAAAAGATCATTTTTTTTTTTGATATATTTACAATAATATTTAAAAATTGATTGTATTCTACAATATTGTTGAGTCATAAAAAATCTAGAGTGTACAAACGCGATTAATTTAAATAATTAAAATCTATGATATATATGTCTATTTATGTATATAGATGATACAGGTTGTTTCAAAAACCTGTGAGAAAATTGGATTAAACATTTCTAAATAATTTCAACATTTTTGTTTGCAAAAATTTTTCGTTAATGAGTTATTAACATCGATATTTAATGAATGTATTCTGTTCACGAAAATAGATTGTAAATGGTTATCAAAATACTTTAAGAAAAAGAGATTATTTTTCAATGTTCATAAGATAACATTTGCTACAAACATCAGTAATAGAATATATATATATAATGTATACAAAATACTGAGAGAAAGGAGAAAATTTTTCTCATTATATTGAATTCAAGAAAAAAAAAAAAGAAAAATATATTCAGTATACAAAAAAAATATATGATAATTTATAAAAATTGTACAAATTTTGTTTGCAAGAAATAATATTACAAGAAATAATACAAATAATACAATACAATATACAATATAATCAAATTCAGAGATATAGCAAATTAAAATTGAAACATTTTGGAATTCGAATATTATTTTCTTAAAGAAAAATTAAGATACGCGATAAAAATAAATTCTATTATTAAATATATATCTTTCAAAATATTAAATAAACGGACTTGCAATGCAATTCAAACAATTCGCAAATTGCTTCGTTGGTTGTATTTACAGACAGTTTTGTAGCGTGTGTTTTTCAGTACAAACTTTATTTACAAGATGTTGTTTGCGTGAAAATATGAACCAAATATTTTACAGAGTCCACGTTCTCTCTCTCTCTCTCTCTCTCTCTCTCTCTCTCTCTCTCTCTCTCTCTTTAAATTAATCCAAAAATTTAATCTGTTAATAACAAAGTATAAAAACTCTAGAGATTACAAAACATTGTAAAGCGGTCTATCATCCGTTTAAAATTTCTACTTGTATTTGAACAAGCCAAATGGAGGAAGAGAGTTGGAATAAAATTGGATATTTCCACGATTCGAAATTTGAAAATCCATCATAGAAGAGTTATTTGATTTGGAATTAATGCAGAAGACGAAAACTGGGGACCGAAATTTGCATCCCTATTTTAACGCACGAACTTTTTTAACTGTCCCATGGGATGCCACAAAACGTACTGGTTAAGGGATCTCGTGGGTCGAGTGCATTCCCTTTTAATGGTGGTGGCGTAATTAACCCGTTATATAAATTATAATTTATTATTGTTAAATCTTGGTCGAAAAGTATTCTTAGGAAAAATACAGAAATTGTGATTCATTATTCTCTTTTATATAATTTAGTATCCTTTGAAAAATGTTAATGCAAGAAATAATGTATTCCATAAACATACATAAATATTAAAATTAAATTTCATATTAATTCACATATGATCAAAGTTTAAAATAAAGGATCCATTCGTCTCTTTCTTTTTCTTTCATTTTTATATTTTTAATTGACAAGCAAAAGAAAATTATAAAGTTATATATGATAAAAGAATTCAAACTAATTTTGATACTTGCAAGAAAAAATGAAAATTCTTCGAAATCAACGTACAAAAAAATATTAATCAATCTCTAATAAAAATAATTGAAATTATATCATGATAATCCACCTTATATGTATACGTTGAAAATATATAAAAATAAAAATAAAAATTTCAAAAAGAATCATACATAATTTTTACTGATTGAAAAAAGAAACAGAAAAAAAAATGTAAGAAATAAACTCTTTATTATAACTTATTTTTGAAAAATTTTGTGGATCTAGAATTAATAATTATATCCCATTTTCCAATTATTCCATGAAAAATATCGTAAATAGAAAATTCAACGCAACGCAACGAAAGTCCTGATCGATTTTCCCCGATTCGTACGAACACTATTGGCGAGTTTTCACCGCAAACAATATCTTGCGTTTCGACACGAGGACCGTCTCGTTTGAATTTTTCGATAGTATCGAATAATATCGCTTGCTTTTGTGATAAATTGCTTATTTCGTGTGCGATGCAATATTTTCACGTTTATTCCAACGACACCATATATCCTGTATCGTATATAGCAAGCAATGTGGAAACATATGGAGATGATCGGAAGGAATGATGAAGAAAAATTCTATAACGATTGTGAAATGGACAAACAGGGTTGAAAATGGGGTGAAAAGAAGGGTGGATGGGAATTTTCATTGGAGAGTGCAAAACCTCTGGCAAAGCGCGTCGAAGAGGTGGAGGTCGACCGCGACTGCGCCTATATCGGTTTCCGGTGGCCCGGATGCGAGAGAGTATCATTCGGTTCCACATTTTTTTTTCTCTCTCTCCCCTCTGTATTTTTTCCCCTATTTTTCTTCCCCCTCCCTCTCTATCCGTTCTTCTCTTTACCGTAGCAACGACAGCAGATATTTGCGTCGCTGTTATCGAACAGCATTGCTTTGGAAAGAATTTATTTCACGGGATCGTTCGGCCGCGCTGTAATTGTGCAGTTTTAATGAGCGAGGAGGATGTACGGTGATACCGAAATGTTGATTTTAGAATGATTGATGATGCTGAAATGTAGGACATGTCTTGTTGTCGTACAGAAAGTGGTTTAGTTTCTACTTTGATGTTCAGTTACAATTGGCATTTGAATTGACTCGTGATCTTTTATTTCTTATTTATGAATTTAAAATGCTGCTGTTATTATTGCTTGTTAAAGTTTGTTGATAAAAGTCGTTTATCAGTTTATCAAGTTTAAGCTTGCTAATAAAAGTTAATTATTAATAATTCTTTGTAATTCTCTGTTCTTTAATAATTTTTGAAATTTATATAATAATAATTATAATAATAATTCATATATTATAATATATATATCATATAATAAATATAATAAATAATAAATTGTAATAATAATAGATATATTATGTAATAATGGTATTATGTAATAACAATAGATATTATTATAATGATATATGGCATCATATTTAAAATGTAATCTATGTCTGACCAAAGATTGATCTATATCACTTATCAATCATCAGTATTTCTTCATTTAATTTTTTTCATTTTTAAATTTCAATTGTATTATTCATTATTCTTACTTTTTTTCGTGTAATTTATTTTTTTTAATTTCCAATGATCTTTCTCTGACTAGAATATTCTAATTGATTTATATTCATATGTTCGTATGATATTTTTTTTTCTTCTTTTTTTGATTTTTACGATTACAGTTCCTATCGAATCTATTTGGACCGGAAAAAACCAGAAGAAAATCATTTCATTTTGACAGATTCGTCTTGCGGCGTGAGCTCGACGAAACTTTGAATCGACGGGAATAAAAAGTTGAATTTTTTCCATCGATAGAAGAGTAACGGTTTGTGGAGTATTGTGACAGCTCGCTATTATTCTTCGCCGTTGCATGTCGACCTCCTGTTTTGCCGGATCCATTTTATATGGAGCATTTTTCAAGCAAGCAGGCAACTGGAAACCCGCGGAGTTACGAATAGATAAGTCATTTTCCTGCCTTGAAAAATCGACCATGGACCGTTTACCACAGAAATGGATATTTCTTTAAGCGTTCGTTATACAAAATAGCTGCTTCTCTACTTTTTCTGTTTTTGAATCAATATTCGTATATTCTATTAATAATTGAAATAATATTATTATTGTATATTTTTTTGATTGAATTATCTTATTTATTCTATTTTCTATATTTTGTTTTATCTGTAAAGATATATTATATCTATTTATATTCTATTTTATCTATATAGATATATACTAGATTAGATTATACTATTAGAATAGATTTTATTATATTCATTAAAGTATTAAAAGAAAATATGTAAATATGTTAATGATTTTGTATGAAAACAATAAAAATTACTAGAAAAAATTATTAAAAAATTTTCTTTATTATATTTTAGTTAGATTTATATAGAGCAATATTGTTTATTTTATTTAGATTATATCATTTAAACTGTTGCACCATTTGATACACTTTCAATTAAGAAAATTACTGAGGAACTTATAGATACTTGCATTTTTAAATTTCTATTTAGTTTTTTTTCTAGCAAATTTCAATTATATGAATATTTATCTCAATTTCAAAATTAAACAAGTTATTAATTAATAGTTAATAATTAAGTAAACATAATCTGAATCCGATATATTTTTAATCTTCAAATATCCAAATTTTCTACACGAAAACATTTATATCAATGGATTCTCCTTTTATATCAAATATTACATACAAAATCATAAATTACAAATCATTTTCATAGAAAATAAAACGAAACCTTTTATTATGTACGCGTATTTAATATGCTAATTCTTTTAAAAGAACAAATTGTAATATTTAAATTTTTAAAATTTTTTAAAATTGTTTAAAGTAATCGTTGTGTCTGTTCCAGACACAGAGCATATTTGAGAAAACAAATAGGGACAGTAGAGTGTCGGAATAACGATGAAAAATGATATGTGTAAAGATACAAATACAAGTTCTCACAAAGTATTTGTCTCACTAAGTGTTCCTAAGATAACTGCCCTTTTCCTTCATACGTTCACGTTTTATTTCTATTTTCTAACTAATGTTGATTTAATTTTATTTATAATCATACATCGTTAGAAATTTTTAAAGATTTAAAATCGTAATATTCGTCTACTGTATCGCTCTCCTCGTACATTTATCGATTTATGATTATTGAAGAGAGATTTGTTTAATTTCTGTACTGCGATTATTATTAATAAATAAATTAACTTTTGAAATAATAATAATATTTCTCAATCCCAACTTTATTAAAAATTTCACACGATTTCCGATTTAATATACGCTTAAATTTTACATTTTAATAAAATAATTTATTACATTTTAATAAAAGGAACATTTAAACTGTACAACTTAACTTTTGTGATCGTTTGAAAGAAAAGAAAAAGAAAAACGTAATTCATCCTCGTTCCTATTTCTCGATCTCTTCTAACTCCAATCTCGTTCAACTCTGTGCTGATAGGAATTTTTGACACGAATCCTCATTGAGGCAAATCACAGAAACAGCAAAAGAAGACTTGTAATGAAAGCTAGAGTTTTCACGAAACTCGTGGAAGGACGACAGCATCGTTTCGCGTTAGCTTAAGAAACTCTTCTTGATGATTCGAGTGAAATTACCCTCAAAGTTGCCGGCAACCGCGTCGATCCACGTTTCCCTTGGTTATTTTCTCTCCAAGACCCTTCATCCCTCAGATTCTTGATTTCGCCTACAATTTTGTTCAAGTTAATTTCCTCCCTAGCAATTTTTCCCCTTTTTCTCGTTTTATCCTTTACGCAAATGAAAAAAGTTCTTCTTTATTTTCTTAGTTAGAAATGGAATGTAAAATCAATAAATGCAAAATTTATTATTCTATTCACGAATCGACTTGTTTTCCATGCTTTTTCTCCTTCTCATCTTAGATTTTAACTGTTAAGTCAACAAGATAAGTCATGATATAGCGATTAACGCCTCGAATACCAAACCTCGAGTCATCTAGAGATTTTTTGCTAGGGGAAATACGTGGCGACAGATGGCAACACATTAACGAAGCTAGTAGATCATTCCTGTTTGACAGATGGTAGTAGAAAAACGGATTCAGACATGAGTATTTCTTGCTTCAAGATGGCGGGTTCTTGTTATTAGAGAATATTACGTATTTTCTTTATCAACTTTATGTCAAAAGAAATTCAACGAATTATCTTACCAAACATTGTTTTATATATTTTAAATGTTTAATTATTGGGGAGGAAAATTTGATATTTCTATTCTTATTATTCTATTTTTATTTAAAAAATTAAATATCATCGATCTTTTAATTTTATAAACAAAATTAGTCATAGCGATTCCAATTATTATATTTTCTATTATATATCAATTTTTAAATTTTATTTTATTATTCAAATTATCAGATTTTTATCATTGTAAAATAGATTAATAAATTTTAATTGAAAGTAAATTTCCAACTATTTTTATCAAATTTTAATAATTAATAAGTTTATGTAAAATTCATTCATCTAATATAATCCAATGAACGTGTCACCGTAATTTTATATTCATTAATTTATAAAATATAATATTTCATTTTATTAATTTTCCATATCTTTCTGTTTTGTCTCGACGAAGCTACGCAGAATGGTCGAATAACTTTGCTCATCTGATACACCGAAGCACAATAAAGTCATAAAGTATCTAAGTATTTGCTATCGTGGTGAACATAAAACAGCGGAACGTTTCATTTTAAAACAAGTTATTGCCACAGTATCGCTAGCTCCTCTTGATATCATGCAACTTTTACGAAACCACATTTTTTTAATATCAGCAGATATTTCATTCAAATAAAATTATTACCGAATATCTTTTTATTCTTTGCAAAAATAGAGAGAGAGAGAGAGAGAGAGAAAGAGACATTTTTAAAAGAGGACTTTGTATCCCGTTTGCGTTTCGAGTATGCATTTATCGACACACCGAAATATTCAACAGCATTTTATCGGTCCTTTGGGTATCGAAGGGAACCTGCAACCGACCAAGTTCTTTTCATAAAATTTCCCAGGAATCGAGCAACCCGTACATCGCAGAAATTACTGGCAATTGGAACTCGTATCTTTGCGATGCATGAAGGAACAAACTAAATATCCGCTCTTATATCCTTCCGTTATTAAATAAAGTTCCTGCCAAACCTTCCTGCCAATATTTTTATTCTATTAAAAATATTCGTATCTTTTCGAGGGTCTAAATTCTCGTGACTCTTTTTTTTTTTTTTTTTTTTATGAGATTTATTCACTGAATTCCTGAAAGCAATTATAAAGTTTAAAAGAATTAATAAGTTCTTTTTTTCGATTGGGAAATTTCGTTAATTTTAAAATTAAATCGTTGTACATTCATAATAAATTGATATGAGATTATCCGAAGAAGCCGGAAATAAATTAAAATTTGAAAAAACAAGAAACAGTAATAAAAATGAAAGGAAAAGAAAAATAAAATGAGCTTGAAATTTATAAGATAATGCAATTATTAATTTAATGTAGATTGGGTTAATAATCTATCATGGTATGGTATTTATTCAAATATGTATGATAATATGCGGTTTTATTTAAATAGACAATATAAAAAATATCTTTTGAGAAAAGAATATTTTTACAAAATTTATTTACTAAGACAAAAAAAGTATGATTAGTGAAGTAGTCCTTTTACATATATATCTTGTCTTTTATATAATAAATTATATTTTTAAATTTAAAATATTTCTTAAACTAAGGAGAATTTTTCGATATGAATAATTAATAATATTTTTTATAGGAAATAACGAGCTGCGATATTAGTGTTATAAAAATTATATAATTCCACATAAAAAATTAAAGTTGATCGTCATATGAATTTTATGCATCAATCTATAAAAAAATTACTATGTAATATATTTCCTTATATCAAACAATTTTTATAAGGATTTTATATTTTTGATAATTTTTGATAATTATTTTACTATATTTAAATAAAACAGACACTCTTCGTAATTTTTCGAATATTTTACAAAAATAAAATGGGAATTATACTTATGAGAAAAGTATAAAATACTATCCATTTATATACTATTGTGCTTTTATAAAAGCTGGATTTACATAGGATTAATCGACACATTCACTGCATATGTCGACGTACAGATTCGATTCGACATATATTTTTCAAATATCTGTAGTTATAGATATAATATAGATATGTGTCGATTGGGATACGGAATTAAAAATCATGAAATTTGAGAAAAAATTTTCCTAATAAGTCACGTAAAGCGTATAAAAATATACATAAATTTTATCATATATAGAAATTTGTATGGAAATTATTTATTAATATACGCATAAATGAATTGAAGTCTGATTAAAAATCAGAAAATTTAAAAAATATATGATAATTTATGTAAAATATATATGAAAAATTTTCATTGCAATATAAAAATAAATTATATATTGAAAATTATTTAGTTTTATATTCATCCGTAATTAAAATCTGATGAAAAATCACGAAAAAAATAATTTTGAAAAAATTGTTTATTTAATATAGTATATAAATTCTATATTTAAAATAAATTATTGAAGAACAAATAATTTGAATTAATAAATAATAATTTCTTAATTAAATTTCTAAATATAATTGTTAACATCTTGTATAATAATTAATTAATAAATTAATTTTAAGTGATACCTAATATAATCATATAAAAAAAAATTATTTTAAAAAAATGAATAGTAAAAAAAAAATTTAGTACAATAATTCATAAACTTCTACATATGTAACATTCTGTTAACATTCTGTATAATGATTAATTTTAGATGACACTTAATACAACAATTCATATAAAAAATATTCCACAATTTATTCTACCAATCTGAAAAATTTAATATAATAATTCATATAAAAAAATATTTAAAAAATTATTGTACAGTAAAAAAAAAAAGAAAAAGAAAAAATTATTTCTAAGCAAATCATATATCCATTTCATCACTGATTAAATGAATAAAAATTAAATGACGTGTGATAATAAAAAGTAAAAATTAATTCCACTCAATTCCAACATATCTATTTTATTCACTTATCGATACATTTCGTTACATTTTTTTTTTTTTTTTTTGGTTCATTCCCAATGCTAATCGATCCCAATGCTCTTGGCCACCATTTAGCCAAATAAAAATTCTCAAAACACCATTACTGACTGCGTTAGGTAGCCAACCTCCGAAGGGAGCATTAACGACGCCGGGGGGAAGGGGTGGGTTCGTTCACCCGGGAATTAATTAACGAGATCCCGTGCGCGACGTAATGAAGACTCGACTGTAGGAGAGCCGGCGTAAATAGTGAAGCAATTAACGAAACGTTTATCTCTGCTCGTAAGGAGACAAGGGGATAGAAAAGAAGTGGGAGGGGAAGGGGAGTGGAAAAAGGGGAACGATGCAACAGCCGTGGCGTGCGTGTCCCTTTCATTTCTTCTTTAGAACCTTCAGTTCCTTCGCTGCTTCTTCTGAACGCGTCAGGGGAAAACACCCTTCTTTTTCAACCCCTATCCTCCTCCATCGCGCTTCGACCGTCTCCTCTCTCGTTACCTCCCTTAACGCACCAATGCACAAACGAGACCTGAGTTTTACGCAAAAATCACAGTCCACGCGTGTAACGAGCTTCTAAAGATCTCCTTAAAATCTTTAAAATTGTACATTTTTCTAAATGTTTCGAGTTTTCTTGAGTTCACTTCGATCGTGCGAATTATGAAACGTGTTATTTCTTATCAGGATTATTTTATTATCTTATTCGATAGAGATTCTTTTATTATTTTCGTATTCATCTATTATTATTTTTTTTATTCTTTACTTCAAAGAATAAATTTATTCAAGAATACATTCGATCGTGTTTTATAATTCGTTCGATTCAATTTTGGAGAATTTTAGAAATTCCTGTAGCGAAAAATATTATAAAAAATTGAGATTTAAGAAAATTGTATTAAAACATTGTTCGGGATCGCTTGGTGTCGTGCATCGAAACGCTCCGTTTCTTTCGTAAAACACCTTCCTATTCGTTTTGGCGGCATGATTTAGCATGCTGGTAATTCTTCTGGGAAAATTCTTGGCAAAATTTTTTTTCCTTTCTCGTGTCGAAATTTATCGCGCTGTAACTTACAAGAAGTAACACATTTAAAGACGCTCCCAGCAAGAAGAACGGTCATACATTTCGTGAGCATTAATTTCTTTTTCGTTTCTTTTTTTCTTTAGTCAATGGGGGTAGTTACTGGTCAAATTTATTATTGGATTACTAGCTTCTTTTTTAATGGCTCTTTCATCTAATTGCTCTTTTTTTCTTTTGTGACTCTATCGCGTTTCGATTTTCAATTTTCCAAGGATATTTATTTTCTTTTATTTTCGATATTTCAATTTTGTCAAAGTAAATAACTAGCGGAATTTAAAAGAAATTTATATTTTTCTTCTGAAAATATTAAAATTTCAAGGTAAAATCTTTTAATTTCTTAATTGAATTTGTTTAGATTAATAAGTTAAAAAGTTTGTATTTTCTAGCTGAACAATTTAATTTTTGACCACGAATTATATAATAATTTATAATAAACGAATGAAATCTCCTGCATACTGGAACAAACAACTATTCAACTGTATAGCATACTTATATACAAATACCACGAATCTCATTCACGTTTGTGAAATTTAACGTAATAAACGAGTCATGATTATATCTACTTATACTTTTCCTTTCTTTTTCCTTATGATATCAAATTTTATTTCAAATAATTCATATTCATGAAACTTGTAACACATAACACGAACCACACTTATATTAACTATATCTTTTCCTTCTCTTTCTTCGCTTCTAGATAAAACTTATTCAATATTATAAACCGAAGGGGTTAAAAATCCATTCCACGACAAAGAACCCCGCGCAAACCTCCTAAATTACAGGCTTCCCAATAACCTCTACAAATTCGAACGAGTATCATACTCCACCCCTTCAAGCACCTTTAGAACCACCTCCAATAACGAACAAATACTCCCAGTATTGTAAATCACGGTACACTCTATCGTCTCCCTTCCACAATCTTCCTTAGCGATCCTCCCTCCTCCCCCCTTCCTCCTCCCCCCTTCCTCCTCCCCTCTTCTTCCCCCCACATCCTACATCTTCCCCATCCATTGTTCCATATAGTTCGAAAGTTACCGGCAATTTCTCAGACGGAAAGGGATGCACCACCGCCTGCCACCACGCATATTGTGTATCGGCGCCACCCCCTACGCACGCTTTCTTCGGTTCTCCGAGAACCTATCCCTCTCCTTCTCTTTGGGAAGGGGTCGTTGCCAAGTTGTACATCGGTGGACTCCACAACAATGCGGCCAAAAGTTGCCGGAACTCTTGCCACTCGCCCCACCCCACTCGATCCTGATGCACGAAGGGTCGAAGGAGAAGGAGAGGGTGTGGGTTAGAAACGGGCGGAAGAAATGGTCGAAGTTGGCGGCGATCGAGCTACCTCCTCCTGTCGAGGGGGAGGAGAAGGGGTGGTTCGAACACGGCGTGTCGTAAATCGGCGCTCGGAAGTTCCGCTTGCTTGGCTGCTGAGTATCCCTCCCCTCTATCGTTCCCCCTCCTCCCCTTTATCCTCTCGTGGCGGCAGGAAAACTGTGAAAGTTAAATTAATTAGCGAAATCTGTCGGAACGGCGCGTTTCTAAAAGATCGTGCGATGTTTTCGTTGCGCGGGAGGAGAAGAGGGAGGAGGAGGAGGAGGGGGTGTGTTTGATCGATGCGGCCACCTCGATCGTGAAATTAATTTTCTTACATTACTACGGCATCCGGTATTAATAAGGGCGGGAATGATCTCGAGAGGTTTTTATAACGTTTTGGCGTCCCAACGACGAGAAGTTCGCGTCGAAATCGGGTGGGAGAAAGTTGCAGGTGGAAGAGATTGCTTATTTGGGATTGGCCGACCAGTCTCGCTTTGTTCTACTTAAAATGGATATCCGCTATGATCGATAATATTTAAAGAACTTTTATAACTTTTAAAGTTCTTTAAATATTTGCTTATGGATTCGTGTATATATAATTGCAATTTTATGGTAATCTTTGTAACTTTATATATGGGATATTTTTTTATTTGTGATATAACCGAGCAGGGAATAATTATTTGTGAAGAAGAAAGAAGAAAAATTTTTCTTCTGGAGCTTCGTTTTAGAGTCAAATTTTTTAAATATGAATAAGATTGCTTAATTCCTGATTGGATATAAATAAATTATCGATAAGATAATATTATTCTGTAAGAAATAGAAAAATCAAAGAAGTAGAAAATAAGAAAATGTAGAATATTGAAATTAAACATTTACAGTTATATAATCGGTAAATTTTCAAATTCAGTTTTCTTGAAAATTAATTTTTAAATGAAAAAAATTTATTTTATATCTTCAATTATTTTCTACTGATAATATCTAATCGGAAATTAACTAATTTTTCATTTGTATTGGAGAATTTTTTAAATCTGATTTACTCAAAAACAAAGTCTCAAATGAAAAAATTTTACTTTCTCTTATCAATTTAATATCCTTTCTCTATCTGATTGTATTAGGCATCTTATTTCTTGATTTTTTTAAAACAATTTTTAGATTTATTCAATTTTCTCATCGTTCTTCTCATCGTTCGATTAACGATAATCTAAAGTGAAAAATTATCGAAAATTATTTCCTCTTTATTTTTCTATTCTTGAAAATCAAAATTTATCTTCTCGATTAAACAATAATTTTAACGAACTTCTATCTTTCTTTCGTTTTATATTCTCGCAAAGAAAGCAAAGCAACTAAGAAAGTGAGAAGCATAACATTTCTGACGCGTTTAGTTCGTTTCTTATCGCATTATAAACCTTCGTGACTCTTCCATTTACAAGATTCCTCGGTAATTTCGATGGTCGAATAGGAAGGGTCACCGGAAGAAGGTGTCTCGATACAGCGGTCTGATTTACCTTGTCCGGGAAGGATGCATCGTGAAGAGGGCGGAAGCAAGCCTTTTTCAACCAAGAGTCTTTCTTACGTAAGCTGGTGTAATGGGCAAAAAATCGTACTTCATGGCGACGGTCTAATGAGTTTTTGAATTATGTTGTAGTTACTCCACGCTCCTTGCCACCTCTGGTCCCTCTCGATTCATCACTTCGATCCTCGCGCGCTTCGTTCCCTTCCTTAGCTTCTCTCTTATGATTATATTAGATTAATGTGAAGAATGGCCACGGTTGCTGGGATTTTTCGTTAAAAATTATTGTCAGGTCGCTGATATTACTTTAAGTAATACGTACATGGGGAATTTGTGAACGGTAATATTATATCCCTATGGAAATTTTACTTCAAATATTATATATATGTTTATATGTGTACTTGTGTTTCAATCAAAGAAATAGTAAATTTTACTGATTAAATAATAATAATAATATTTTTTTTCTCTTGAATTTTGAAAGGAAAACGACTTTTAATCATTAATAAAATAACTCTGATAATTAAAATTATTTGAGTTATTTTATTATGAATTCTTACCAATTTTTCATATAAATTCTTCAGAATATATAATTTTATGCATTTATTATATTCTATATTCTTACAATATTTCTTCTATATTATTCTTTCTTGATTAACAATTAATATTCTAACTGTAAAATAATTATGTAAAAATAATAATTTTTTAATCATTATTAGCTCTAACAATTAATAATTTATTATTTGTTTATCATTGAATTTTTCATAAAAATTCTTCTGAATATAATATATATATTTTCAAATTATAATTAATATTTACCATATTTCATAAATTTCTAATATCAAGCATCCTATATCATACCTTTATAATTCTATATTCTATAATTCTTATATTTCTATAATTCTATAATTCTATAATTCTATAATTCTATAATTCTCTATAATTCTATAATTCTCTATAATTCTATAATTCTTCATCATTTCAATTCTAATCTACAAATTTCAAATTTCCCGTACATTCACATTCAACCTCCCCCCCTCCCCAAAACGCTGGAAAAATTTGGCCGAACATGGAGGATTACAGACTGCATTTGCGGAACAAGTATAAAATCCGCGAAAGAAGAAAATTCGAAGCGTGATTCGCGATTTCCATCTCTCTCTCCGGATACCTGGATTCGCCGGTTCCCCTACCTACTCGCGATACACACACCCGATGATACACACCCCCGAGGAAGCAAAGATGGGCGAGAATCGAATTCGTGATTCCAGGTGACGTGGCGAAAGGAAACAGCCGATGCCCTGGATGACACGTGGGAAATCACGGTAACCAATCCCATATATTCTTTCGTCGCGATCGCTCACAAATTCCTGCCTCCTCCCTTCTTCTTCCTCCACCACCGCGTCCACCGTATCCACCTTGCCCCCGCATCGGGGTCACGCGAAGGCTCGTCGATACGATTTCTGGGTCGGCGGAATTTCCCACGAGTAATCGAATCGCTGTCGAGCCGAGCATCGCGCCCGTGTTAACGATAATGGCCACCGATAGCTCGCGGACCTACGCGTTATGTGCCATCCAGATATATTTTCCCGGGACCAGGTGTCAGGAAAGTTTATTAAAAAATACATTTACGTTCGAGCAGTGTGATGAGACACCGCCGGATGTCGATTTAACCCTGTCGAGTCCCTTGGGCTGAGTGCCCCAATGTACCACCCCCAAGTTTTGCTTTCCAAGGAAATTTTATAATTTTGAAATTTAATTTAAAGGAGGAATGAGAATGTGAGAATAATCTCGGCGATTTATAGCAGGATTGAACTGGTATCTGCTTGGAAAGGGGTTTAATTTTGATTATAACGAGGAGATTGGAAGTGTCAAGTGTAATGGGCTAATTTGGAGGAATATTTTAGATAAAATTATATACTTTGCAATGCGTGTGAAGAAATTAAAGATTTATATTTGTGAAACGTTCGTTTTAATTAAATCAAAGAAAGTAATTTTCGTACAAAATCTATTTCTATATTGTTCAATTTTGCATGCTTTACAATTGAGTCGTAATCGTTTCATTTTATTTATACATAAATAATTGTAGAATTAGATACTTTTTCAAAAAATTTATTTTTTAAATTTTGTATTTTGTAAATTTGCATTATAGATTTTGCATATTTTATTCAAAAATATTAAAAGTAATTTTAATGACTTATGACATCAATGCGTTTATCATTTATGCAAATTAACTTTTATTATTTTTCGAAAGACGTATGAATCCTTGTGATTCGTGAATCATGTATTTAAAATTTATACAAAAAAAAAAGTCAAATACACGAGAAACATTCCCGAACGTCGATTACGGATTAAATATTATATGCAAAATATTAGATACAAAACTTCTTTAAGAAAAAAATAAAAATCTTTAATTTTCGTATTATCAAAGTGATTAATGAAAAAAAAAAAAAAAATCTTGAACAACCCAAAATACTTTCCGAGCCTTTATGAAATACAAATCTCATTCGCGGTACGCCCAGATTGTTCCCCGCTGTGAAAAAATAAAGAGAGAAAAAGGACGTCTACTTTTTTACGAGGCGTTTCACACGAGAGCAGGAAAAAAAAAAAAAAAAAAAAAAAGAAAAGAAAAAAAGAAAAAAACGGGGACGAGCTCGTTCCCTTAGGCAAAACGCGTCTACGCGCTCGTTCCCCGCGATATATCGATATTCGCGACACGTAAACGGAATTAAATTTCCCGCCGTTGGAAATAAGGAATGTCTAAATGAAAATCGACATTCCGCCGCTAGAAGCGGCGTAAAAGTGGATAGGGTAATCTCGATGACATAGTGGAAATCAGGGTATTCGCCTCCAATATATATTCCTTACCTTCGTGGAAGAGAGAGAGAGAGAGAGAGAGAGAGAGAGAGAGAGAGAGAGAGAGAAAGGGGGGAGTTTCGAAGGAGGCGAAGGGTGATCACTCACACATTCCTGAGAATCCTTTGCGCGAGCATGTGGGTCACGCGACCTACGATAGATTCTAGGTCGGCGGAATTTCCTACGAGCAATCGAATAGACGGCGAACGTGACACGATAATGGACCGTCGAAGGCGCTCGGAAATGTCAAGAGTACATCGATTACGGCAACGATATCGTCGGGTCCACGATGATGGCGTTTGAAGGAAGCTTGAGAAAGTTTGAGGTTGAGGGGAAAAGTGGATTTTATTGAGGACATTGTTTTCGAATTGCGAGAAAAGATTTTTTTATTGGGATCGAGAAACGAGATTAAGTTCGAAAAATTCGATCGTGTATTTATAATTCTTGAGCCAGGCCATGAGATTAAATTCAGTTTTATACGAGAAAAGATTCTATGATTCGAATATTAAGAATAAGAGAATTGGAAATTTTTTAAATCAAGTTTGAAAATTTTTCAAATAGATATGAAATTAAAAGATTATTCTCGATATGAGAATAAGAAAAAATATAAAATATATCTTTTTTTCTTTTAAAAATTAGTTTTCAATCGAATTTGAAAATTTATCGATTTTTTGATTATGTGTTCAATCTTAGCTTTTTTTCAAGAAAGATTAAAATCATAAAATTTTATTTTACATTTTTTGCTTATTTTCATATGTAAAGTAGTTATCTATACATCTATATTCATAATTAAGAATTAGCTAATTTCTAATTTTTATATTTGAAAAATTTTCAAATACGATTTACTCAAAAACAAAATTACTCGAAAATTTTATAAAATTTATCAAAATCGTATAACTAATTATTGCATAATTATTCCAATAATTTGACATACGGTATAAATTGTGTTAAAATTTTATGAATATGATAAAAAGATGAAATATGAGATAATTAAAAATATATAAATATTAAATAATCAAACAAACCACATGATCAAATCTCGAGAGGAAAAACTGAAAATTGAAAATTAATCAAGAAAGAAATTCCCTCGAAGAGTATCCACGAATAGAAATACGTTTCAAGACTCAATTTCGATCGAGGCGACAAAAAAACGAAAACGGCCGGCTAAGATAAAATAAATCGAGCATACAATAAAGACTACGGCGAGACGGGGAGACGTTGTTTCGTCCACACCGCGGGATCCCTCTCGTTCAAAATTTACGCGTCCGGGTAAATGATCTTCGCCAAAGGATGCCCGGTGAAAATTCATGGCATCGATGTTAGCGGTTTCGCATGCGGAACTAGCCGCATTTGGCCGTAGAAGCGAAACTCTTTTCTAGAATATCGTATATACGAAGAACGAGAGGCAATACAAATATATATAAAAGAAAAGGAAAAGTAGCGATTTTCCAAAAGTTATTCGCGGGGAGAGGAGCCAAATGCGGAGGGGGCCAAACACTGGGCGCTATCAAAACGACAGGTTTCGATGCTCGAGCAATTGTTATTCGTATGCATGGACGTCTCCCCAACCAAAGTTCCCCAACCGCTTTTGGATCTCCTTCGTGCGGTTTCGAGCCGGGGTTAGCAACTTTATTCGACCCTTAAATTCTCGGCCCACTTGGCTCTAGCTCGTGTGCAAGATCTCTCCGCGTGCCAACTGCAGAGAAACTATCTCGGCCGCGACAATGTGCATAGAAATAAGGACAGCCTCGATGCCGCCTAATCGCCGACTAGCTTCACCCGCCTCCGGGATTTCCTTGATATTTCCTTGACTCTATACGACGAGGATCTTCCTGGATCGCTCTAACTTGTGTATAATCGGAGACACTATCTGGGGAATACCTGCAGTGAGTCTGATTCGATTAATTTTCGTAATTAAATGCGATTTTAAGCGAATTTTAGGAATATAAAATTGTTAGTAGTCGCTTTTTGTTTCGAGAAAGATTTAAGAAATTATATTTCTTAGTTTTGATTAGAGAAATATATTTTAATTTCGACTATGTCTCTCGGAATATTTTTGTCCTTCTGGATTGGTTTTAATATAGTTTATTTAATATTTCGAAATTTTGCAATATATGATAAATATTTAAAAGTTAATTGTTCTAAATTTACTTATATTTTTGTCTCTTTATGAGTTCGATTATTTAAAAGTCATAATTTATGAATACAGATATAACTATTAATGTACTATAGAAGGGGTGAAATAATTATTCTAATTTATTCTAATTTATTCTTAATTTATTCTATATAAATAAAGTATTGAAAATTAAATTTTCATTTTTTGATACTCTCATTTTATGCTACTCTTTCTTTGTATAATTAAAATATATAACATATTTATTATTGTTAATATTTAATACAATTCGTACTATATTTATTTAAATTCAACTTTGCTATAACACAGATTCTTTGTCTCTCTGTTTAAATTGTAGCATATTTTTATTCCAATGATTCTTTCTATATAATCAAATTAAGAGACATAACAAAATTAAAAATAGATATTAATTTAATAACCATTTGTGAATTTAAAGATTTTTAAGAAATCTATTTTAAACTAAGAAATTTATAAAAAGATTTTGCAATATATGAATATTTAAAAGTTAATTGTTCTAAATTTACTTATATTTTTGTCTCATTACGAGCTCGATTATTTAAAAGTCATAATTTATGAATACAGATAATTATTAATGTACTATAGAAGGGGTGAAGTAATCTCTATTCTATGATAAAGTATTGAAAATTAAATTTTCGTTTTTTGATACTCTCATTTTATGCTACTCTTCCTTTGTATAATTAGAATATATAACATATACATTTATTATTGTTATTACTTAATACAATTCGTATTATATTTATTTAAATTCAGCTTTGCTATAACACAGATTCTTTGTCTTTCTCTGTTTAAATATGTAGCACATTTTTATTCCGATGATTTTTTTTGTACAATCAAATTAAGAGACAATAACAAAATTAAAAACAGATTAATTTAATTAATCATTTGTGACTTTAAAGATCTTTAAGGAATTTATAAAAAGAGATTTTAGAGAGAGAAATTTACAAAGATCTTTAAGAAATTTATAAAAATTTATATCATAAGAGATTTATAAAAATTTTTAATCAGAAAGCTATATCTAACAACAATTTTACTGTCTATAAAAACATTCAATTCAATAAGTTTCATAGAAGAGAAACAAGATATCGCTTCATTCGAAAAATCAACTCCAATCTTCGCCGTAAAATTTTCTCGTCGATGCATCGGAAACACCGATTCCCCAGAAAATCGTTCTGAATCACGACGAAGAACAGAATCTGAGAGAACTATATATAACTGAAAAACTTTGGTAAAAGTTTTTCATCCGTCTGTGTGACGAATCATAGAGGCTGAACAATAGAACGAACAGTAGTGTCGATGTAGAACACCTATCGATTGATAAAACGGGTAACCCTTTCCGAAAGGAAACGCATAAATGAAGATTCGGATCGAATTGGAATACGTCTCGACGCGATCATCCTCGTTAACGTGAATGGTTGGCCGAAAGCGAGTGCTTTCGAGACTCTCCAGTGGCGGTGTTCGCGTGTCATTGCCGCCACAAAAGAGGAAGTAACAGGTCGCGCGACCCTTCTCGCCGTTTCCTATGGCCTGGTTCAAGAAATCATCCCCCTCGACGCGTTGAATTATTACGCTGCTTGTTTGCTGCTTGAAAGCGTGCAAGAGACCGAGGTACGAAACCGTGCTTTGATTGGGAGAGGGGGAGGAAGAGAGGGGGTGTGTACGTACGCAAGTGAAAAGGGATGGAGAAACACGAGGGCGATTTTCAGGGATTTTTGGGGGCTTGGAGATTTTTTGTTCGTTGTAAAATGAGATCCATGATATTTCTCGAGGTCAAAGGAGAAATTTTGTTGCTGTTTTGAAATTATGCATTTAGATTATACAAGTTATCTCGATTGAATCTAATGAAAAAAATTTTTTTCTGAAATTTTTTCAAAAAAAAAAAAATTAATTGATATGAAGAAACATGTTATGCGAGAAAATGGTTTTTATGGTGAATGGTGATTGAAATTTGTAGTGGAAGAGATTTGAAAATCAAAATCATTTCGTTTAATAAAACCAATTAAGGAAATCAAAATCAATGAATGAATATATTGGCTTGATACTTCAAGTTGACTGTTATTTTTTTGTATCAAACTGTTTTATCCAATTACTTATAACAAAAAGATGTTGATGTTATAACAAACATGAAAAATTAAAAATTATTTTAATAATATTAATTTTATAATGAATACAATAATATAGAATAGTATAGTATATAAATTATACATAAATTGAAATAATTTTAACACTTGAATGATAAAAAATTTTATTAAACAAAATTTAAAAATTTAAAATGATGCATGATATTCAATTTAGAAATAAAATTTGTAATATAATTTTAAAATGAAAATTACTGAAGTAAATAAAGTTAAAATATAAGTCTTTAAAGAAAATGTTAATATAGAAATTGATATTTTGAATTTTTCACAATATTAGTAAAAATATATAGATTTACTATTAGATTTTTGTCATACATATATATAAACTTTTTTTTTTCATTCTATCATTTTAAAAAAGAATTAGATTGCGCATATGGCACATTTTTTTTTTGTGTGATTTTTTATCAGTTCCTTTACCCAGCTTTGTAGCCTTTTTTGTTGCTTTCTATTGTGCCTTCTATTCTGATATAAGATACTCAGGTGCAAAGTGCTCCTTTTAAGTGTTCGTATCCTTTCTCCTTTCCATGATGTTCTATTTTCTATATTTTATTTTCTGTATACTCTGGTTCTTGAAATTCCTTCTATTATATATCTAGTGCTTTGATGTCTTTCATATACGACAATTCATGTAAACAAATATTATATAAAAAGAAGAAATAAAATATGTAGGTTTTAAATCTATATTTAAGAATTTGTGAAAAGTAATCTTTTTTGTTTCAACTTTAAAAAACAATAAATCTATCCAATTTATGCTTGTTATTTTCAAACATTAAAATTATTACGAATGCAAGATAATAATTTCGTTTAAAATCACAATATGTTGACAAATTATGCGATATAATTATCATTTATCTTTCTAACTATTTCTTTCTTTTCAAAAATCTATTATTATGAATGTTGATTTAGATTTGCGTCTGTTACCAATGAAATCTTTCTAAAAGACAAATATCTTCTATTTGCTCTATGCCCTTCTTTTCGTGCGCTGTGTTTAAGGAAGGGGAAGATCCGGTGATATGTAGGTGTTGTCCGTTCTGCAACTTTGAAATCTCTACGGAATGAAACTTATCTAATAAATTATCAACAGGACGTTTCATCAAATCCAAGATTTATATCTTCGTTATTGAGCCTCGAGAATAATTTGTAATAAGAATTGCAAATTTGGTTAGCTAAAATTATGCATTCAATAAATAAATAAACTAAAAAATATACTGTAAAATAATTGTAGATCATGTTATAAACCTAATTTAATAATATATTATATAAATTATAATACAACTTTTAACAAAATGATTCTTGAATCTCGATGTTTCAAGTATATTCGATCAAACAAAACACCAATATCAAAAAAATTCAATTGATAATTTAAAATTACAAACTTTCTAACATCTTTTAAATCCCACCACCGAATTCCTGGCAGTTTCCAGTTTGCGTCAACGTTTAACCCCCACCTTTTCGATCCTCTTTTATAACTTTCCCATTAACTTTCTGATTAATCTTTCGACAAATATCGAAGGAATCGTAGAAGATATCGGAAATAACGCGCTGTAAACGTACAACCGCGCTGTTTGTTCCTGAATTCAAGGAGAGGGGAGTCGCCCCGACTGCAGTCGCCGAGTATGATTTCATTATTCATCGATTCCAGACGCAGAGGAGGCAACGCGGCCGATATCCTCCCCCAGGGGCTATTTAACAGCGCAGCCAAGAAGCAGGGGGTGAAGGTCGACGATAGCTGCGCCACGCACACGTACACGGGCAGAGAGTGGCGGACACACAGAAGGCAGGTAAGTTTAATATCTTCATGTAGCAAAGCGTGCACGAGCAACTAGAAAGAGGAAGGAAGCCAAGATTATTGCTTCAATATTGCCTCGGTGTCAGGCGTCGTGGAAACGTCTGTGTATCCTTCCGTTCCTCGATCCTCTACACCTTCATGGCTTCAGTCTTCGAGCACCCCCCCTTGCGCTAACATGAGCGCAAGTATCGACGGGGTTGCAGACCGTAAGCTTTGGGCAGTGGAAGATTAGATCTTAAGTTAAAAAAGATCGATTATTCTTTTTTTTCGACGTGGAGTGACTCGTTTGTATATAATTTTTAATTGTAGAATTTGGAATTTTAACTTTATATTTATATTTCGTCGATTGATTGTGTTCCAATGAATGTTGAATTCTCGAAAAGAATTTTTACTTTATAAATTATGAAAATAGGATTTTTTTAAATATTCGTATTCTTGAATTTTTTATCACTGGATTTTTATGCAGATTTTTATGCATTATTAAAATAAGTTCCACTCATTATTCAACATATCATGTTATGGTAAATTATTTACGAAATGTCAATAAAAATGTCAAATTTTCTCATGATTTTTTGATAAATAGTTTACTTTAAAGAGGAATCATTAAAGATAAATTATAAAAATTATATAAAACGTATATTGTTTAAATATCATATTAGATATTTTTCTGCATCTACAGATGAAAAATATATAGAATTTTTCCAGTTTTCAATATTATAACTAGAAATTTTACTCGAAATATGATTACGTTACAAATAAAATTAATATCAAAAAAAAAGATACTATATATATATAAAACATATATTTATTTATATCAAAAAATATATAATATAAATTTGCATAAAAATTCACAATCCACTCCTCGCATTTTTATTCATTCATTCTTAACGATTTTGTCGATCTTCAAGTTTCATTTACTTCAGAATCTAAAACCCAAAATCCGAAAACCAAAATTTGCTCGAGCTCGCCTCGAGGCTATCGCTAGCCAACGTCTCATTGCTTGAATATACGCGAGTATGTGTGCGGTTGCACCGCGCCGTTATTAAGCCATCTCTTACCAGTTATATCGTCTCTGCCAAGCAGCTCTTTCGCCCGCGTCTTGGGTCGAGCGTTTCTTCCATCCTGCGGTTCGAACCAAGAATCACGAGATGGAATTCGCGTCCAAAATGTGTATATTCTGCTTGGAAACTCGATTGGCCAAGTTATGTCCCAGATTAAAGGATTATCCGACACTTGGAAGATTGGCGTTCACGCTATAATGCATTTGGGGGAGCTGGTTGCCTCATTCTATTTTCTCAACCCCCTCAAGGGTTCGAGAAATTCGGCCATGTTTGCGTTGTTTAATCGCCATTGCAGGGAAGGAAATTTTTCTTCCTTGGATAAATATTTCTGAGATGGTCTTGGGAAGTAGGAAAATTTATTCAAAAATAAATTTTTACCATGAAAAGATACGTGCAAACAAGCATAAATATTTTTTCGTCTTTGTATTTGTACACGAAATAACAAAATATTGATTCACACAATGTCGAAGGATATATCTATAATACGATAACACTCTGCAAAAGAAATTGCTGCTGTTCGTTAACTCTGTGCGATGATATTGCTTCTCTTCCAGTCGGGTTGATCCTCTCGTGTGAAGCTTACTCGCTTCACTTCGCCTCGTCTTTGTCGTCGATTGGTGAATTAACATTTTTTCGGATAATCAATCAATGGACAGGTTGATCATCCTCTTCGTGTTTGTAAAACCTTCTTGCTGATAAGGATAATGAAAATGGAGGCTCTTGGAGACTCGCCAGATCTTATAATTTCTTCGGTTGAGAAAGATCCAATTTACAACACATCTTCAGCTTGAGTGCAATAATAATAATAATAATAATTAATAATAAATTTAAAATAAAATTCTAAGATACAGTTATTAAAAAAAATTTTCTAAAAAAATTCTAAAATCAGCTCAAAAATAATCTTATTGTGTTTAACTGATATTTCAGAATCTAATATTATCTTTGGAATACATCAATGTGCTATTTCTTCGGTTGAGAAAGATCCAATTTACAACATATCTTCAGCTTAAGTGCAATAATAATAATAATAATAATAATAATAATAAATAAAATTCTAAAATACAGTTATTACTACTAAAAAAAAATTTTCTAAAAAAATTCTAAAATCAGCTCAAAAATAGCCTTATTGCGTTTAATTAATGTTTCAGAATCTAATATTATCTCTGGAATATGTCAATGTGCTATCTCGATGAATTTTTCTAAATAATTGATACTTTTGAAAAGGGAAGTCTGACAAAAAGGATTAACTTAACTTTTCACACGCCAAGAATAAAAAAAAAAAAAAAAAAGAAAAAGAAAAAGCTCGATTCCCATTCCGAAAACATTTCATTAAATTAGAAACACACGATTACGCTGATTCCGAAAACTTTTACCCTGCCCCCTCTTGTCTGCCAGAATCTCATTTGCTTGATGGCCGAGGACAAAGTGAGATCGCGTCTCGTATAATTCACGCACAAATGAAAATGCCAGCTGTTTGGAACATCTCCAAAACGTTTCCTCCGATAAAACGTATCAAAAATTGGTCAGCTCTTTTCTCACAAAAACACATATATCGCGCCAATAATCAACCGAACTCAACCCAACGTGACAGTGGTAACGTTCGATCTCCATAATCCGTAAAAATTTATCTTTCACGATACTCGATCCCCGAAATCCTCGATAGAGGACCAGAGAGAGAAAGAAAGAGAGAGAGAGAAAAGCAGTGGTCGTTGATGAATTAGCGGTGCTCGAGCTGGAATCAACAGAGACAACGATCCCGCGGTCCAAATCTCGGAGTATCGAGCGCCGTTTCCACGGCCCCTCCATTACGGTGCACAAAGAAAATCCTGCAAAAAAGACCGGTGCTCGTCGATTGGTGGCCGAGCTCTTTTCCCGATCGGCATCGAGGGAGACGGGCAGGGAACGGGAATGGAAACGGGCTGTACTTCGGTGGACTAGATAGACGTGGAGGGGTGGGAAGAGGGGGGTAAAGGGTGGGCGGATCAATCGTCGTTGCGGAAGTGCGTTGATTTAGCAATCAGAGCAATGAGAAAGGGGTAGAGGACGAGGGACGTGGGACGATACGTACGAGAGAGAGAGAGAGAGAGAGAGAGAGTGGAAGGCCAGTGTAAACGTGGATGAGAAGATGAACAAGCGACACGAGGAAAGAGAGAGGAACGAAAGGGTACACATAGAAGGATAGTTGGTTCGATGGGGGTTGGGATGAGGGGGTTGAGAAGAGGGAAAAAGGACCGTGTGCCTCTAGTAATTACGGTCGGTACAGCGGAATCATTTGTTTGCGCATTGTTGCCGCAAAGCATTGTTGCGCAGCGAAACGTTCCACCACCATCGGCCATCATCCCTCCCCCCCTTCTCATCCTCTCCATAAGGCTCGATTCATTCGTTTCTCTGGCTGTTCGACCGGTCGGCTCTTCGGTATCCGGATTTCAAACGCATTGTATCCTTTGCAGGCCGCCTTCCAGTCTTGTGAATTACATTGCCATTTATACATATATATATATATGATGTATGTATATATTTATGTTGTTGAAAGAAGTTAGTTGATTAGTTATGTATAATCTCTTCACAAAAAATTTTTTTTCAAAATCAGAGCTTATGCTTCTAATTTAATGAAATGCTTCTGG
Organism: Apis laboriosa; assembly: GCF_014066325.1. Lineage (NCBI taxonomy): Eukaryota > Metazoa > Arthropoda > Insecta > Hymenoptera > Apidae > Apis > Apis laboriosa. The sequence continues at coordinate 382,720 of NW_025223827.1, forward strand.
ATTGGGATGAGAAGAATAGAAATAGTCTGCTTCGATTAAGACTACTTTCTGACTCGTATCGTATAATTATTCATATAATTATTCGTACGTATACAAAAAATTTTCGAATTTTTTCCGTATATATCGAAATTATTTTTCAATAATTCGACTAACAACGTGGCCATAGAATATATTCACCGGGGGAAAAAATTTCGAGATATATCTGAAGTAGCACGCAATTCGTAAGCAAATATGCTTCGTGGTGCGCCTCCTTCTTTCTTGAAGCCGCGAAATCGACCACTCTCGAGGCAACATCCCCCTTTTAACCGTTGAATATTTGCTAAAACTTCATACGCCGCCGATCTCGAATTTTTTTTTTTTTCAGCTCTCGGCTCACCCGTTCGTTTGTCCACCATCGTAAATATTGAATATCCATTACGAAATATTGCGGGAGGTATCGAATATTCGAGATGCAGGGATCGATACGCTTCGATAGGCCCGGGCAGCCGGCCCGCTTCCGGGGAAAATTGCTTCGCCGGTTCTGCTCGGCATCTTCGATAATTAATACGGCCGTAACGGCTCGAAACTGACGCGGAAATAATGGAGAGACTCGCGAGCCGTATCATCGACCAGATATTTTCGGTTGTTCAAGTGTAATGCCATCCTAATGCGCGAACATCGCGTCTTTCTGTCCGCTGGTCTTTCGTTTCAAAGATTTTGATTCTGTTTGTTGTCAAAGTGGGGAAATCGTTAGTTAAAAGTAATGATTAATTGAATGTAGAATATTAACACACATCCTGGAAATATTAAAATAAAATTGTATGGAGGACAGAATATCAAAGAATGTACATTGCTTAAACTAAAATTAATGTAACGTCATCCTAATATTGAACTCGTGTCTTTTTATTCGTTGCTCATGATATTTCTGTTATACAAAAATCATTAATCAATAAAAGTATAATAAATAATAATAATAAATAATCAATAAAGATTAATAGTAAAGAATATTCTGAAAATATTAAAATAAAAATCGCTAAATATTCGATGATTTTTTAATATATTGTCAAAGTATTATTCACACGTTCAATATTATTAATGAAAATTTTATTTAGTAATCATTGATGATTAAAAATTTAATAACTTAACTTAATCCAGCCCAAATCTAATATAAACCGTAAAACTATGAGAAACTAAATTTTTGTTTAACATGAATTAATTTCTATTAATTTAAATTTAATTTCCTTTCAAATCAAAATAAAGTAAAACTTACTTAACTATTAAGCAATTTAATGGTTTCAACTTGTTTTCTTAATTCAGCCGCTGTGAAACAATCGGCATCAATTGTCTATAGCAATAAACACGATTGAAATTAATTTGACCTAATTAACCTAAACTCTTTCGAAGAAACGTTATCAACTTTTTAACGAACAATGCTCGCCGAATAAAATTTTCGCAACACGACTCAAGATGATGACTCATTAAAAATGATCACGATCGAGATACCTTTCTGTAAATAATCAAAAGTAAAAATAAAAATTAAATCAGAAGAGGCCAAGATTCGCGAAGCACAAAGTTCAAAGAATTCGAGGATTGAATTTCAGAAAGCAAATAACAAGTATCCGCTCAAATCTTAACTAGAATTCCTCCGTGCCCGCATCATTTCTATTCATACTTTCATTCGTCGGAAGATGCGAAACATCAAAATACATTCTCCCATCCTTTAAGCGTCTCGCGCTCGTCTGTCTCGTTAAAGATCGAGGGGATGAAAGCCTGGAAAGACGCGTACACCAAGGATTGAAATACGAAGTTCCTCGTTGGTTGAAATTAGCTTGATCTACTCTGTGAAAGCGGGTCAAAGGTGAGTCCCCAAGGATATATTACTCGAAAACTCGAGCTGATTGAAGCACATACCGATGAAACTCGCGCTCGAGGCTGCAACGAAGAGAGCTTGAAATTTTCGAGCAAGTTCCACTCGTGAATTGTCTGGCTTGTTGGTTTCCTACTTGAGTCTCCAAAAGCATTCGATGGATCGATTTAACGAGGAACACGCGTTTAAAGAAGAAGAAAAAAAAATATATATATATATTCAATTACTGGAGATAGAATCGAGAGGTGCATTGTTAATAAAAGGAAACGAAGCATAAAAGTGGATCTTTCGCGAGAGTTTCTCGGGGAATCCTGTATCTGCCGTAGCTTGTAAAAATGCAAACCTTGAAATTTAAATCGCCAACTTTTTTATGGATTGTATGTTACATCGCGCGTTGCATGCAAAAGAGACGAGGAGACTTTTAGGGGCCATTACTATGCGTCCGTGAAAAATGTAATCCCGATAAAAAATAGACGCTTCCTCTTGAGAATCTGTAGTGGAGCACTTATCTCTTTTTATTCTTCCGTCTTTTTTCCATTTTATTTTATTCTTTTTTTTTTTTTTTTTTTTTTCTTTTTTAGAGAGAGAGATCATAGGCAATCTTTTCCATTTTACTCCAGAGCTTTCTATTTTGAGCATTTTTATCCGCTCGATTCCGCTTGTAAAGTAGGACGACGATACTTGAAAATTTAAAGCTCCTCTCATATTGTTTTTCGTAGGCTTTATATAGGCGTATAATTTATATGTTTCGTTCTCGTGCAAAATTTATTCTGCATCGATTTCGAAGTCGATATATATACGAAAGCAGATTTACAGAAGTGACAAGGACAATGAGAAATTCCTTTAGTCAAGATTCAGTCGACAATTGTCGATTTTTCGAGGATGAATATTTTCGCTCACTTTTCCGATCGAGTCGCATATTCCAAATTAAATGACGTTCATTGCACGATGAATTTCGTTCCAATGTTTCGTTCGTTAAATTTTATCCTTCGTGAAATGAACGAATATTTAGAATGTTTTTCTTATTGCAAAGTCATTTTTTTACATCGAGTATCTGTTCTTTCGTTAATTAATATATCTTGCTTTTGTATTACTTGATCATTAAAATCAATCAGAATTTAATTTTTGCCGAGATCCTATAAATTTTTGAATTGGATTTTTCAAAATTGTGAATTCATATTTAAATTATTTATCTTCCAAAATTCTTACAAATTGAAGTATGTAATATAAATATATCGAAAAAATGTTTCTTTCAGAATTTTTTTACAGCTACATATTTTATTACACAAGATACCTATTTTATCTAAATACAGATATATCTTTTAAAGAAATATTTTGAAAATAATGTTTTAACAAAACTTGTTTAGTATAATGAGATATACTGTACAATATTAATGATTTTATTATAAATAGACAATAGAATCATAAAAGATGTTTTTTAAATAGAATATATAATTATATTATATAATTTTGAATAATCTGTTGCTCGTTATTTTTTACAAAAAAGTATTAACTTTCTCATAAAAAACTATTTATATCGAAAAATTATTAGTTTAGAAGATATAATTTAAAGTTCATAAAACTTACTATATAATATAAAAGATAAGAAACATGCGAGGCGTATATATCGTTCTTATTTTTCTTGTCTTTTATATGATATGAGTTTCACAAACTTCATAAAATATGAAATAATAAAGTAATTTTTTTTTTTTACATAAATAACTTAGTATTTTTAATACAAAAATTATTAATATTTCTTCTTATATCAAACATATTTTTGTCAAAAATATTTTTTCATAATATTCTTTTCTTAAAATATATTTCATTATATTTAGATAAAACAGACATCTTATATGATAAAACTTAATAAATCATAATATAAGATACTTAATATACCTCTTATACGTTCCAATAAATTAATAATCAGGATATTTAAAATTTTCAGAAATTTTTAATAAATCATAATACTTAAATCAAAATTGTCCTTGTGTTTTCATAAATTTTAAATAAATCAAATTACACACTTATCGTCTTTATCCTCTTTTTCCAATAAATCAGATTACTCAAATAAAATAAAAATAAAATACTCAAATAAAATACAAAATAAAGCCATACGTGTACTCACATTCAATAATTATAAAATAGATCTAGAAAAATACCGCAGAAACGAAATCTCGATTATATATGTAAAATATATAATTTGTGGTAATTTGCAGTTTTATGCGACGATTGAAATAGATTCCATTCTCTTTTATCGTATGATTCGAGATGTTCTTTCGAGATCATAGGCAAATGCGAATCGAACGATACGCCGACATCGAGATTCTCGGCCGAGATCTCTCTCTGGTGCGATGTAAGCACGCCATTACGGGGCGGCGGAAGGACGTTTAATCTCCGTGGTTAGAGCATTTCACCGTTTTCTAGTGGCAGACGAGCACCGGGAGGATCTTTGCCACCATTTACCGCGATTTTCTTTCCCGGCCTCGCGACGTTTCGTCTGATCTTTCTTGATCGTGTCTTTGCCTCGAGATCCGGACACCTGTTTGCAGCTGCATTTGAGGAAAGAACGGCTGATAACTCTCTGATGTTGAAAATTTCTTTTCGATTAGATCACTCTTTTTTCTTTCTCTCTTTTTTCAATGAAGAATAATTTTCTTTTAAATTGAATCGTTGAAAGAAAATTTTATTTTTGATAATTATTTATAAAAAAAAAAATACTTCTCATCGATTTTATAAATTTTTCCTTACACGTGTTATTATTGCTTTAGATTTCGAGATTTTTACAAAAAAAACTTTTAATAAATTCAAATTTATAATTGGTAATATCTATCGTATTCTGTTTTTTTATAATAAATATGGTTTATTGGTTATTAATTGTATTTGGTATATTTAAAAGACATATTCTTCTCAAACAATGTCTTGTCAGTAATTTGCTAGTGACAAATTATATATATTGAAAAAATGATAAAATAAAAAATATTAAGAAATATAAGCATGACATAGAAATTTAAATATAATATAAGTTGACACAATTTTTAATCAAGCGAAAAATAATTCATGCCATGATGAATTACATAAACTATAATAAACCATGAAATGAAATTTAATCTAATCTACAACCCAATAATTTTTCTCTTTTATTATTTATTGTTCAACTTGGATTATATAAGAATATATTTGCTGTTAAGCAATAAAAATTAACTTAAACTATAACCTATTAATTTTTCTTTTTTATCGTTTAGATTGGATTATGAAAATACAACCGCCATTAAACAGTAAACCAATATAATTCCAAAATCTAACCTAATCTATAATTCATTAATTTTTTATGTTTTAACATCTATAAACTTTTAACATATGTCATGCTATAATAAATATATTTATAAACTAAATTCAACAAAAGTAGTTTTTTGTAACTAATCAAGTAATGATGTATAAAGAAAAATTATTTAGAATATGACGACATATTTTTAAGATCATTAAAATTAATGAAATCTTTTCTAAATATTTTTTTTATCTTCTATAATAAATTATCTTCAAATCTTATTTTTCATGAAGCATCTCTTTGAATGTTATTTATTAATTTGAATATAATGAATAATCGAATGAAAATTTTTTATATAATAATAATAATAATAATCTTTAAGGAATGATTGCGAAATTTAATAGAATTAACCTATAATTCTATTTTAAATAAGAATTTATCGCAATTATGAGTGGAATTATCGACGATAAAAACGAGATGAGTTGACAAAGGAAAGGACATGGAAAACAGAGGTTCATCAGAAATTCATGCGTCGAACGAGAAACGTTCGATCAGAGTTCGTTAAAAAACGAGAAATTCGACTGAAACACGAATCGGCCTCCGTCCATTCGAAACGAGAATGAAAGGTAAGCGTCTCGTCGCAAGTCACGTCTCGACGAGGAGGATTTCTTGCGCTCGTACGGGAATCTAATGAGCTATCAGACTGTCTCGCTGCCTCTTGTCGCAAGAATTCGTGCATGAACAGCGGAATAGGTTCCTCGAGAGTTTCGAGTACGAAAATTGCTTGTCAGCTGTCGCGATCTTTCCTTGCCGTTTGTCACTGATTAAATCACTTATTTTTTTCTCTATCCTGAATATTCTTATACTTTATTTTAATAAATATAAAATTGTTATTAATATCGGTCTAATAATACGTTTAAATTGTTAGAAATTGGAAAATTAAAAATTATTAAATATGACATTTTCTAAAAAGTGTCTTTTTTTTATTTTTATTCTACTATCTACGATTTATTTTTTCTTTTTCTTAATATAAAATTTTAGAATTTTAATCAGCATAATTTAATTTTTATTAGAATATTTTTTTTTTACTATATATTTTATTTTTAAAACAATTTTAAAGGATTTAAAGAAAAATTCTGTAACTTTATAATAGATTTACGTCATACATTTTATTCGTCGGTTTAAAGAAGAAATTAAGGAAGCAAGAAAAACGGGAAGGAAAAGCGAGCGTTATCTTGTTTCTTTTTACGCGAACTTTTCGGATTAATCTCGAGACATCTCGAATGTGTTTTTTCCTCTCCTCTCTCGTTACCGAAAACACCATTCTCATTGCGATGTTACAAATGGCGCAGTTTTTGAAACGCTCGCTCTAAGATGTGTTTTATCAAATGTTGAAGCATCGTTAACCCTTTCTAAAGTACCCTTTCTAAATCACATTGTTTGTTAAACTTTTTCTATGATAAATGCTCATAATAGAAATAAAAGGAATTTAGATAGCGCATTTTACGAATTTCAATTGATAGAAATTTAAAAAAAAAGTAAGTAAAGTTTGATGTAATATTCATCAATTATCAGCAGTATCAACAGTATCAGCAGTATTCTTGCTTTATCCTAATTATTCCCGTCGTTTAATTCTAACTATGATATCTCTGATCCGCCATGAGCCAAATCTGATATCGCAGTTCATTAAAGAAACACAAGAAAATGGTGACGTTCGTGTTTTCCACTCAAGTATTCAAGCATTCCTTTCGCACCTGTAGCTCTCTGTCACCGAGCTCGAAGAGGTGGGGAAGAAACGGTGATGAAAGTTTCACGACACCCAAGTCTATTTCCATGGAAGAAATAATTAAATACGCGTCCATCAAGGAGCGTGAGAGGTAATTAGCCAAGTTAAAGAGTAAAATGAGATTTTAAAATGATTTTTGGAAAGTAAATCCGTCAATATTTAATTTTTGTGCGAATTTTTTGTTGATTATGTTGATTAATAAAAAAAATATGATTGAAAAGTATTGTTTTAATCGAGTTCAATTTTAATATAATATAATAAATATAAAATATTCGATCAAATGTTTCATAACTTTATTATAACTTTCAGAAAGAAAAAAAATTAAAATAAATATTATAAAATATTCATTCTGCTTTTTGTAAATGTCTATGATGATAATAATAAGAGTGACATGATCATTCGAGCCAAATATTTTAATATATTTCTTTGAAAATTACTCTGCAATTTTCTCTTCAATATATTCACTATATAATATTTTCAAAAATCAGAATAACAATCCTCAAAATTTTTACGAGTTCGAAGAATTTACTCGACATTTGTTGAAAAATCAAAAGTCATTCTCGCGTGAAAATTATTCTGCAATTATGCAATTTTCTCTTCAATATATTCACATATAATACTTTCTAAAGTCAGAACAATAATCCTGAAATTTTTACGAGTTCGAAGAATTTACTCGACATTTGTTGAAAAATCAAAAGTCATTCTCGCGTCTCAGGAAACGCTTTCGCCTCTCATCTTCCGCTTCAAATCGATGGAAAGAGTTTTCGTCAACCTTCCCCCTCCCCCTCCCCCAGTTCAATTATCATAGCACGTAGCTGGTGGTTTCCGGAAACCAGCCTCTTCGCTTTCATTTCCTGTCCTCAGCCGCTTTGAAATCATCTGGAAGGCCACCTAACGCCTCAACCTCGCGGTGGTAAGGTCTTTCTCGCGACGTTGAAAGCCATTGGAACAATGTTACCGAATGCAGATGAGACTCGATTCCCCTCAGGCCGTCCCCAAATCCAAGGGATCGGGAGGAATTTCAGAGAGACACACGGAGGGGGATCTTCGCTTTCAGACATCCTCCTCCATTTGGTCGCCCGTCCTTGACTTCTCCCTGCTCTTTTAGCCTGGTTCGATTTCTTGTCACAGGGAAATGAGATTCTGAATGGATGCTCGCTCGTATTCAAGTCTACCAGTTTCTTGCCATTCGATGTTCTTCTTCTTCTTCTTCTTCTTCTTCTTCTTCTTCATCGGACAAGTTTTAGTCCGATGAGCTGGTAAGATGTTCTCTTGCTCTCGCTATCTCTTGCTATTTACTTCTAATTTTATTCCGTTTCTTGAGGCTAATTGGACCGTCTTCATTTACATTTACATCGACGTTCGTAAATATTTATTTTCTTCTTTATTTATTTTAAGATGATTTAGAAGAAAGAGAGTTAGTTTTAATTTTTTTTTCTTTAATGAATATTTATTTTATTCTATATTGAATAGATTTAATGTTATAATATATAGTTTATATAATATAATAGTTTTCAACGTACAATGAAATCGAATTTAATATGATTTAACGTGACGGAATTTTTTTCTTTTTCGAATCTTATAAATAGAATAGAAGAATCCTTTGAATATTCTATCACGATTCTTGCCATTGAAATTTTCTAGCAATTTTCGTTAGTAAAAAATCAAAAATATCAAGATTAACAACACAACAAATAAATTTTTCTCTTTTCTTTGTATACATATACGTATATATTTGTATACATATACGTATATATTTTATAAATTAAAATAAAAGTAGCTTAAAATTAAATTGAAACTTTCTTTCTTAATTGTTTAATGTTTTCTATTTCTATTTATGTAGTATATGCCAAGATAACTTCATTTAATGTTTTGTGTTCTTCAAGAAAAGAATATATCTTCAACATTAATCATATTATATTCCTTAAATTTTTATAAATAACAAACACGGATAGACGCATATTTAACGTAATATTTATTTTACATCGATACAATATTGAAAATATTTCCAAACAATTCTCGTTTCACGCATTCAAATTTTTCATCGAAGTGAAACATCTCTAAAGATCCGTAGCTCACTTTACCAGTCAACACTTGGAACAACCTATCTTAAACTTTCTCCAAAATTCAATACCCTTATTTGCTTTACAATTTTTCTCATATTTTCCGATCGTGGAACACACTTTTCCACCAGTTTTCCCCGGGTCGCTTGTCCACGTGGAAAACTTTTCCACAACGCCGCGCCGCCCGCCCCCTTTCTTTCTTTTCTCTTCTTCTGAATGCGGAATTTCTTACCCCCGCCTCCCCCTTCCCCTCCGGCCGCTTCATCGATTCCATTCTCCATTCGGTGTCCCCGTCGCCATCGTGGACCGCTTTACCGCGGCGTCGAACCGGAAGCCCGCGGTCGATCAGCTTTCAGCTTCGATCGACGAGCGAACGCGGTTTCGCGGTCAGACATCGATGGTCCATCGACTCTTTGTCGCAACTTTTCCTCTCGCCACCGGTTACTTCATTATAAGTCCCCGTTGCGGAAAATTGACGCCGCTCGCGGTCCACCATTCGCCCCCTTTTCAACGATTCCCAAACCGTTGTTTCGGTTTTTCTTGTTTCTTTCTTTTTTTTCTCTTAAACTTTGTGAATCGATACGTGAAAAGAATTGTGGTCTTCGTCTTTTAATATCTATCTCGACGTGTCGTAATATATCGGTTGAACGTATCAATTATAAACTAAGCAAAAGCGATTCTTTCTCAATTCGAATCTTGAAATTATTAGATGTTTTGAAATAACATTATAGTTATGTTGCAGTCTGTTATGTCACAGTCTTAAACTTTGTGAATCGATACGTGAAAAGAATTGTGATCTTCGTCTTTTAATATCTATCTCGACGTGTCGTAATATATCGATTGAATCAATTATAAACTAAAAAAGCGATTCTTTCTCAATTCGAATCTTGAAGTTATTAGATGCAACTTTTTGAAATAACATTATAGTTCATTATACTGAAAATATTTAAAAAGAAAAGATTTAACTGTTTCATAATTTTATAATATTTAACGACAAAGTTTGGTCGAACGAGATGTACATAGATTCTTTATGAAGAAGAAACGTTCACGACGAGAATTTTTTTTCAAGAAAATTGAAAATTGAGTTTGGAAATTTTCTATATAAAAATATATATTATTTTACTATTTTATATAAAAATAATTTAATAAATAATAAATTTAATATATTTAATAAAATTTATTATTGAATATTTATTAATAATTTTATTATACTAATATGATTAGGTAAATAATTAATTGAATATCCATTTATATATATTAATATATTTTTTATAACAACATATTTCTTATATTTTTTTTATATCATTTTATTTAAGAAAATTATGAGATAAATTAATTTGAAAATTTAATTAATTTAAATATTTCTAAAATTAATGAACTTGAATAAGTATATATTTTGAAAATATAATATAGAAATAAAATTTTCTATTAACTTAAAAATAATTCTTTAAATAAATATAAATACATTAAATATATTATTACAAATAAAATTAAATATGAATAATTGAATATGAATAAATTATCGACAGGAGAATATTCTACAAATGTACAATAACAAATGTAAAAATAAACAAAAAATGTAGTTTAAAAATTACTTTTCGAAAAAATAAATTTTAGAATTCGTCGATTATATATTTTTCTTGATTATATAAGTATATTCGTTCTTTCGATTTTCTAAAAAAAAAAGTCGACTCGAACAATAAATTTTTTTAAATTTCACATTTATTACCATCGATAATTCGTATTTAATAAAGTAATTAGCCAATTTCGTAATCGAAAAATTAAAACTTGGTTTTCGTAGATAAAAGATTTTCTAAAATAATCATTTTTTATTAACATCATAAATAACTTATGATTATAATCGCTTTCAAAATATACCCATTCAATTTCCATACATACGCTTCGTAATAGAAATTTTTTACTAATAAATAACTTGAAATCAAATTCAGTATATTCATGAAATTCAACAAAAAAAAAGTCAAACGTGTGTAAAAAAAAGCAGGACACGTGGAAAATCTTCTGTATACATCGAGAAAAACCAATGAATTAATCATTATATTAATAAAACAAGAAATAATTATATTTCAAAAATGATTAAATTTTCGATCTGTTATTCACTAAATATATTTTCGCTCGATGCACGCCTTACATATCGTATGAATCGTTTTTTTGAACGTGTATATGCACCTCGACTACGCAGTTCAAAACCGAGAAATCTCGAAAAAAAAAAACATTCCCCTTCCCGCTCGAATCTTGCTCCAAACCCCGCCAACAATTTAATAATATTATCATAGCCGACGCGCGGGAATGCAGCATTAATAGCAACGAATCGCGAATATACAATTATACACAGAGGATCCGTGGAACGAGCGTGCGAAGCGAGTTTGGGGCGTTTCGCGACGTTCCATTGCATTACGAGGACGTAATTTCCGTTTATGCACCGCTCGTGTGGACAAACGGTCGCGCACCGGTGTAACCAATAAGTCGGCCCGTCTACTTCTGATTGCGCCCTCTATTTCATCGTGTTAATAGAGAGGCGCAAGTTTCGAGTCGAGCGACAACTCGGCTCGAAAATGTGCGCGCGGCAGGGTCGGACAAAGAGAGCGCGAGATGATTAACGAGTTTTACGGCTCGACCGCCAATTCCGCTAACAGTTTTCTCGTCGCGAAATTTCACCGGCCCCTCTCGCCGTCTAACTTTGTTCATATCCCCGCTAATAGCGGCTCATTTGCTAATGCGTTCATAATTTAATCGGTGGCACGATGCCTGGCTGGAAAATAGACGAGTTCGCAGTCGATTAATTCGATAGAAGTAAGTGTGTCGTCTCTGAAGGAGGAAAAATGTAAAAATTTTTTCCATCTCTGGAGAATGTTAGATGTCGTCAAGTGTGATCAAGTTGCAATTCATTATGGTAAAGGACAGAAATATTTTATATATAATCCTTAATAAAATTGAAATAATTTTTTTAAATTTGAATCAAGCGAATTGAATTTCTTTTTTTTTTTTTTTGTTAGATGACGTGCAAAAATTTTTTGTTAAATTTTTATTGATCGGAATTGCGAAGAAAAAAAGTAAAGATCATGATTTTTAAGTCTAAATTTAAATAATTTCTTGTAGATTTAAGTATCGAAATTGATTGGTGTATAAAAAAGTTACAAACGAAAGATGTAAAAATTTTTAGATTTATTATACAATTCTTGGCAGAAAGTATTCGATTATCCTATAAAATTTATAAATTTTCACATCTTTCGATATTTATCGCTTGTTTCTGTGTTAATCGATGAAATTTTCAATATATATAATATAACATAAATTTACGAAATGTATTGTTTTATTACACATAAAAATTCAAATAAAAAACGATCTTTACTATCTTCTTTACGATTCAAATGATTTTTTTCCAAAATTTTTTTTATGTCATTTAATAAACTAACTTTTCAAAAAAATTCAAATAATTATTCCATTGTAAAGGATAATCGAATACTTTTTCTCAAAGATTATAAATTCGTTTGTAGTCACATTAATCGATTTTAAGACGATGAAATCATATGCAAATATGTGAATTACTTAGATTTATAAAAAAAAAAACATATTTTAAATTTTCTTCTAATATTTCAAAAAATTCAAATTGTTGTATGGCAAAAAAATTTTAAAAAAAATAAACATTGTACAAATACTTTTATCCCTCAATATAAATTTTGATTATAGGATATAAAAAATGAAATAAATAATATAAAATGGAAAGAAGAGATATATTGACACTTTTAGAAATTTGTGAAAAAGTGAAGATAACCGATTCTTTTCTATAAATGAAAATTTAATAAAGTTTTATTTCGTAGTAACGAATATAATAAAGGATAAAATAAATAAAAAAATCTTTCTTCAATTCGCGTTTTTTCTATGGTAATTTAACACCGATCTAATCTAAATCTAAATTTAAATCTGGAACGATAAAACGATTAAGACCGTTATCCAAATTTTACATACATTACGGAAATAATCTTCCAAAGTTCCACGCCACTCTCGTCTCGAATAACAGCAAGGCATGCAACCTGTTAACGCGACTGGCAACTTGATTCACCGTTGTAATTGCAAAGTTGATCGTTCCAGACGTCTATACAACTTGGGAAGTTCTTGAAGGCGGTTTACGAGTCGGTTCGAGCGAGATGATTTACAGATTGAATTTCAAGCGGGGCTCGTTACAGTTTCCAACCCCTTGTAATGGAGAAGGGATGGCCGGTGCCCTGTATTAATTCTGTGAATTTTTTAAAAAAATATAAAACTTCCTTCAGCCTACAGTTGCTTTGTATTTTAATCGACAACGATCCTTTTTATAATGACCGCCGTCTGGCTGTCTGGTATGTAAATAGCACCCTCCGGGAAAAATAGCCTTCAAGAAGGAAATGCAAGAGAATACCAACGAGATTCCTATACACAGCAATCCCAGACTCTTCTTTCCTCTCTTTTTTTTTTTAATCTGTTCTTTTTTTTTTTTTTTTTTTTTCTTCTTGCTTTCGACGAAACACGATCAAGTTGAATACTAAACGAGCACACCTCAAGGCTTTGGTGAATTCTACACGATAATTACGTAAGATTTGCGGAAAATGGAACATCCTCTTGGATCCGGCGGCGTTGCCAATTTGAACCTGTGTCGTCCTTTGTATCGCGTGCAAATCGAAACTTTCAACCCTCTCACTTTCTGTTGTTACCTTTTGTTGTTATTCCACTGTGTTTCCAGAGTAGTTAGATGATAGACGAGGAACAAAGCTTTGGGTAATGCGTGAAATTTCTTTAATTTATTATTGCGAACAAAATTATTATTTCTAAAATATAGATATAGATTTTGATAATTATTTATTTTAAGGAATTACGTCGACTTTGAATTTTGAACAATTATATATATATATATTAGAAATTATATATACATAAACGAATTTTATTTGTTTATATTTTCATTTAATATTCATTAATATTCACGGAATATATAATTTATCTTGAAAAAGATATCCAATTGTTCAAAAAAATCGAATATTTTTTTTTATTTATTCTTTAAACCCAAAATACTCGAAAATTTTTAATTAATTTTTAAACTAACTTTTTTTTCTTATAAATATTTCGAAAACTATAAGAAATCATCGATCAAAAACTGTAAGTCACAAAGAAAAGCTTTGAAACATATATCAAAGTAACAATCATATCAACATCATCAAATATAAAGTAAAAAACACTTACCATTTTTAATTCCGATTGATTTGAAATAATATTTTTTTTTTTTATTTTCTTCGTAGTGGAACATTAAATAAATGTAAGCCGCGTTTTAATCCTTTAAAAAAAAAATCTTCTAAAATGATCAGAAACCAAATAAAAAAATTCCCCGAAATATTTTTCGATCGTGCTTTTTCCTTCTTCTACAATTTCCTATAAGATCCTCAATGTGTTAGTGAGCGATAGGGAAGCGAAAGAAAGTCGTGGCCAAGTGGACATGTGGTCGTTACGATGGCGGCCGACGTTAACGAGCCCCTTTTACGGAACGCTGTCGAGGAAAGTTCGACGCCGGCATTTTATTGAATCGCGAATTTCCACGAAATCGCCGGGCAAACGGCAATTCTGGCCCGGCTCGAATATATATTTTATGCGATCCCTTACAAGCCCATGTTCGAGGAGGTTCCCTCTTAAAAATACAATTCCTTATGTGGGTCAACGACGGTAGTTTTCAGAAAACGGTAGCTTTAGGAGAGATGGGCTTGGCGATAACGGTAATGAAATGATTTGAAATTAGTTTTACCTTTGAACGTGCATTATTTCATTCCTTTACTTTACATATATATTTGAGTAAAGAAGAAAATAAATTAACAAATATAAGATAAAAAAAATATCAATCCTTTATTTATGAATTATATTCACCAAAACAATTTTGTGCATCGTTCGTTATATTATAATATAAACTCAAACTCCTGACTATTTTAAAAATTTGACTATCATTCGTACAATCCAGTATACTCTACTATTCTCTACGTTATATTATCACTATAAAATCAAGTCCCTTAAAAACAACCATACTCCATCTTTACTATTTTCTAATGGGTATTAAATCATATAGCAATTCTCAAGAAACGAGAGAAAAAAATGACAAAAATATTTTCTTCCAAAAATATTTTTATTCCTCTTCGCTCGTGAAACGACCAGTCCGATTTTCACAATTCGTTCAAACAATATAACGTATGTACTTCATCACGGGGGTAGTTTAATGTCTAAAGCGCTGTAAATCGATCCTATCGCTGTCCACGCAAACCGTTTACCTCGTGTTTTACCACCGAGTCTGTAGAAACTCTCCCCGATAGAACTTGTCTCAGACGTAGACAGTGGTATAAATAATAGCTGAATTAACATGTTAATAGTGTATCTCTGGAGCGTCATCCGCTATCTATGATCCGTTGGCGCATTCACGAGTCGCAAGATGTAGAATGCGGATTGCTTACCCGAAGCGGAGAAAATAACTCGCCTGCTGACGCCACCCTCTCCACCCAAACATTCCAAAGCGTTGCGTGCGAAAGGTTTCTGGTTCGTGCGTTGCGTGTGGGGGTAAAGGCGAAATTGGAGTTCTCTGATAATCGACACCTGTGACGAAGAGCTAAGAACAGGGGATGAAAACGTTTGTGTTTCGAGATGGGGAGGGATTGTGGTAGGATTCAGGGGGATGAAATTGGAAAAGAGTGTGATTGTTTTCTGGAAAGGATCTTTCGGATGGAGTGATTTTTATGGATTTTAATTAGGGTTAAGAAGATTAAGATAAGATCAATGGTTGAAGAAGAATTGATTTTAAAAGTCGAATTGAAGAAAGATTTTTTTTTAGGAGCTTAGAACGTTTTTTAATATTTTGAGGATTGTAATTTCTTCATAAATAAAAATGAGAAAAGAATACGATACTTAGTTATTAGTTATTTTGAAGGATATTAAAAAATTTTTTAATAAATTTTGATTGTAACTCTCAAGAGCATACGTTATGCCTAAAAGAATTTATGTTGTTATGTTTTATATTAAATAAAATATACATTTTTAGTAAAAAAAATATATTTTTGAGTATTGATGATTATTTTCGAAACAATAACTAAATCTAGAAGAAGAGAATAAGAAACTTGTATGTGATGTGATTTTAATTCAATTCAATTGCGTTCTGTAGAATTAATTTTAATTAATCAAGATATTTCATTAATAAATTTAGAAATTAAGTTGAAAGTGTACATATTTTTAATGAAAAAATTTTTTCTATCTTTCTTTTTTACATAATAATTCTAATGAAATCTTTTGTAAATGTGAAGAAATATACACACGATTGAAAATTTTATCAAATCACGTCTTTGTATATTATTAAACATATTTATCTGACATCTTGATCCTACATTGAACATTTTTCAATAATATTTCGATGTTTCGGGATTGATCGATATTATTCTCAGAGCGAACGATGAACAGAATTCTGCGTGCAGAATGTGACAAATCTTTTCAAATACGAAAAGCACATGATCCGAATGAGACGAATGAATCACGTTCAGCATAGAAAATGACTGGAATTAACGTGGTTCGCACGATTTTATCTCATCTTTTCTCTGCTCGAATCTATTCTTCTTCTTTCATATTTTTCGAAGAAATTTTTTTTCTATTTATGTAAACAATCCTTGAAATTATCCCCATTATCCTAATGCAGTAATTAATTAAAAGAAAATTATTCTTGAACAGATTTCTTTAATCATTTATCATTTATCGAACGAAACTTTCTCTTATGTTATAAAGTTGTACAATAGTAAAATACTAAACAATAGCAGAAGAATATTTTTAGTATAGTATCGAATTTTTAGTATAGTATCGAATATTTCATAGTATAGAAGCTTTCCAAGTTTTCCATTTTAAATTTTGTTGGAAAGAATTTCAAAGCAAAAGCAATGTCTTGATAATTTTTTTTCCTGATCATTAATTAATTGTAAACAATAGCCAATCTTATGGTTTTATACTCGAATCGATGGATTATTGTATATCAATTTAATTTAATAATGTTACAATGAAACACATTTATCACACTATTTTGATATTTTTTTATTTAGCATTATTTGCAAAAAAATAAATCTAAAAATAAAATAATCATACAATAAATCTTAATTTTTGAGAATAGAATTTTTTATCAAAAAAATAATTCTAAAACTTCATACGTTAAAATTATTCAACTTAAAAAAATCAAAAATGACTTTTATTATTATTTGCACATCTTTTGAAAATATCTATATTCCATCTTATGTTCGATTTAATTCAGAAAATGTTCAAATATTTGGAAAATATATTTTGTATAAGAAAAATATATTACCTATGAAAATCAACTTTAATTTTTTAAATGGAACTGTAT
Organism: Apis laboriosa; assembly: GCF_014066325.1. NCBI lineage: Eukaryota > Metazoa > Arthropoda > Insecta > Hymenoptera > Apidae > Apis > Apis laboriosa. Next base: position 400,075 of record NW_025223827.1, read on the forward strand.
AATTTTTATTGCACTAATCGACTAGTTTATTATTTTCTACAATAAAAAGAACTAGTTTCTATATAAAAGTTATTTATGTTCAGAAATCTTTAGTTTAGGAGATACTTTAGTTTAAAGCTCGTAAAATTTATCATACGAAAAACAAGAAACATTTTATTGCTCGTGCTCTCCTCATCTTTCACATAATAAGTTTTATGGAGCTGAAATTAACTCCTAAACTAATAACTTTACGACATAAATGTCTTGGTAATTTTTTGTAAAATATAACCAATTACATCGATTGTACAATTATAATTAATATAATTTCATTAAAACAACTAAGATTAACTTCCATATGATTTCTATGTACCAACCTATAGAAAAAAATATTAATATTGTATAACGTGACAAACACAAGTTGTCTGAAATATTTTTTTTCTATCATTTGTATTTTAAACAGAATTAAAAAAATATCTCTATATATAACGTACAGTTTTCACAAATATAAAAATTGAATCTCTGTTCAATTTAATTCTAAAATTTCTCGTTCATATCGTTATTCAACTCTCTCACGACACATCGTAAAAGACAAACGATATTTCCCTCATTGCTCTTCCATTTACCATTCGTTGAAAATATCGATCTTCACCGCATAGATGCAACTTTCCTTCCAAACTATAAGCTTTTCGAAAACTATCATAAGTTTACGTCGCGCGTACTCCGTTTCACAAAGATATTCACAAAGGGGCAACGCACTGTTACACGAACGTTCAACGACATATCGATTCCTCGTTCGTTGTCGTTTAATAAAAGACGAAGACGAACAACCGGAACGGTGCAGCTTTTATGTTACGGCCCACGGTTGCGTTCACGATCGAATCACAGTGTCGTAGTATCGTATCAATCATTACGCGATGAAGAACCGCTTTATTCGTGGCGGAAAGATATATCTAGCGTGGTCGTTCCACCGAGGCAATTTCCTACGTGATTGAGGTTTATGTAGCGACTTTTTTTTTTTTTCCTTTCTTTTTCCCCATCTTATTCCTATATTCCATTGCTCTTTGATGCGTTGGAAATTTTGTTAGAGTATGATGACAGTGACGATGATGCAATGGAAATTTGATGCGGGTTTTTTGAAAGGTTAGTTACGAATAGAGAAGTGAAAGATATGAAATTAGAAAAAATTAATTTTTTTAATACAGTAATTGGAAGAATTTTTGATATTCAGATAGAGAGTATTTTTTTGTTGATCATTTATGGTTCAATTCCTTATAAAGATATATACGTATTTAAGATATAAATTTTTAGTATGTAACAGAGATGTCTTATAATTTTGAAAATTATTTCGTAAATTTTATCGTATATTTGATGAATTTTAAAAATATCAATGATTCTGAATGTTTTCAATTATTTACAATTTTATTTCGATTGATTGGTACTGTTTTAAACGAAATTAAATAGTATTTCTTGATCCAAAATAATCTTTCGATCTATTTGTACAAGTTAAAAGATTCGGAAATAAATAAATGAAATAATAATTCTTTCGAATTAGAAACTGAGAAATGAGGAAATTTTGGTATTTAAATCGAAGTCTTTCGTAATTTTTAAGAAATTTTTTCGATAAATAATTTTTATAATGTTTTTATAATGTGAAAAAGACATAATCTTTTGAATGCATAATGAATGATCATTGAAATAAAATTACTGAACGAGAATATTACAAAATATTTAAAAAAAAAAAATAATCTTTTCTTATTAAATTAGAAAATTCTGTTAATTAAAAGAATAAAAAATACAGCTGTCGGATAACAAATTACCCGATAGTTCTCTTCCACCTTACAAACTCGAAATCGATACGAATTAATTGCCGCGCGTAACCAACTGCAACGAGTATCGCGAATTTAAGAATTTCAGCTTAAGGAGGAAAGCGAGAAGATTCAGCGTTCGCCACTTGATCTTGAAGGGGTCGAAGTATAAAGTTTACGTGCACGCTATTCCGAATTCATGTAAACTTGTAAACCAGTAGTTTCCCGCGTGATTGGCCGCTCGAGAGGAAGTAAATGTCCAAGGGGATCGACAAGGAGTCGATTATGCGGCCCAGAATCAGACAACTGGGTCAAGTTGCACCTCCCACGGTCGTTATCGGTGCACAGTCAAGTGGCCGTGACGTAAATGACGTTGGCGTAATGATGTCGCTCCGTCGTTTCTCGAAAACTACCAAATCGTCGATGTTGCACACGAGCAAACGTCCAATCGACCAATCTCTATCTAACAATAAGGGTACGGCAATTCCGATTTGCCGAGTCGTTGGATATTGCCCAAGAAATTTTAAATTTCTTAAATTTTTAAATTATGAATGAAACTATATTTTATATATAAAAAATTTAGTATTTGTCTTTAATAAAAAAAATAGTTTTCTATTGCGAGTTCTTGCAATCTCTGTTTTCTTATGATAGTAATATAGGAATATTATTATTCTTTTGCTAGAAGATTCCATCCTGATGTCTCTTTTCTATTTTATTAATTTTTTTTCTTTTATCTAGGAGGTTCTAATTACGACAATGAATCGAAATGTATGTGTAAATTCTTGTAAATCTATTTTTGATTAAGCTCGTATCTTTATAATAGCAACATTGTATTTTTTTAATATTTGGAAATATAAATATGCAGAGTAACAAAATCATCATTCTGAACTCAACACCAACTTTTTCCTAACTACATTCCCAACTATATTCAATATACTAAGCATTTCTTAAGATATACATTTTTTATTAAACAAAATGTTTTCGAAAATTTATAATAATTATAAATAAAATAATTAATAATAAAATAAAATGTAGTGAAAAGAATCGATTTAATGTTGCATTATTAATAGAAAAACCTCCTCAAATTCATAATGTAATTGTATTTCCAATAAATAATAAAAGGAATTGCTGATAGTAAATTTGTAATTACAATTGTTCCTCAATATGATATTTGATCTCAAGGTAAAACATAACCTATAAATGCTGCTGTTATAGATATTAAAAGAATTAAAATTCCAATTCCTCAGAAAATTCCTCTATTTAATTTATATGAACAATAAAATATATTTCGACTAATATAAATATATATTATTAAAAAATAAAATGAAGCTCCATTTATATTAATCGAAAAAGTCATCCTGAATTTATATCTTTTATAATATTTGTAATTGATCAAAATACAATATCAATATTTGGACAATAGTGTATCGATAAAATAAATCCAGAAATAATTTGAATTATTAAAAAGATTCCTAAAATTGATCCAAAATTTCATATATAATTAATATTTAAGAGTTGGAAGATAAATTGTAGATATAAATATAATTTTCAAAAATTCATTAGAATTAAAAAAATTTTAATGTTTTTTCATTATAATATTTGAAATATATTATTATTTCTTTTTTCGAAGAGTTTTATTTTCAATATAAGAAATTTTTGTTATTAAAATTTATACATTTAACTGTATATTTAACTGTATAAATTTATTCAAAAACTTTTCCCGCAAATATATCAAAAATAGTTTATTACATTATAAGAAAAACTTATTCAAAATGATAATTTTTAACAAAGATATTTCAAATGTGGTTGAAATCGAAATTAACCATCTGTTATCCTGCATAATTACCACGTTCGAAAAAAATATACCAAAATTTTGGAAATAAAGTGGGAAACGGTTACTCGAAATGGAAAAACGAGATTTTCATGATCGAATTGGTAGGCTGGTTTATATTGGCGGATTAAATTGTGACCTCGAGCTTCGCCCAAATCAAAAGCGGTGGTTCGGAGGGTGGTACAACAGGGCAAAAGGGGAGGGGGGGGAGAGAAAAAAGGAAACGCGGGACAGCGAAACGGTCGTGGTTACGGCCGGAAATTGGCGAAACTTTGCGGAAGGTAAATTGGCGGCGGTAATAAAAAGCGGCTCGTTCGTGGTTCCCGTTGAATCTCGCCCCCAACCCATCTCCCCTTGGATCTCCCCGCTCCTCGAACGACTCGATGGCAGGGGCGGCGGATGAAATTATGAGAAGTTTCTCGAGCAAGAAAGCGACTCCGATTGGCCGGAAGAACAAACGCGTCGGCCGGCCAAAAACAATTTGCTTAATGCTCTCTCGGTTCGCGCTATCGTCCCCGATAAGACGACTGATGTGTATATATATATATATATGCGATTCAAGGCCGGTCGTTGAAAAAGGGGATCACCCCTGCGTAATCTCGCCAGATTTGCATTTAAAGGAGAACGTTTAGATCGGGAGAGATAGGCGTGCATTCGACGATTCACGTTCCTTATTTCCGCGAATACCAGTCGAGCAAGTTACCTGCCGACAGATAGATCGCTCCTCGACGCCATTGTAAGGGGAAAGGATTTTTCTTGAGAGGGTGTGGGTCTCTCCTTTGAAGGAGAATGGGCAGCGATTCTCTAGGTGGATCGTGGCTTGTTATTGAGTTCGAGGATGAGTCCAAGGTTTTAAAATGTATTTTGAAAGTATTTTGCACTCGTATTTCGTAACAAAGAAATCTAAAGCTTGGAAATGATTGGGTCTTTTATTATTAGGAAGGGGAAGGAGAGAGTTGTGTATGATGTATAAAAAAAATATGAAATATATTGGTAGTATGATAAGGTAGTATATGATAAGGTTTTAGGATTAAATTAAGTTTTTTTGAGAAATTTATTTATGAAAGATAAATAAAATTAGTCAGAAATTTCACTCCCTTAAATAATACACTCCACTTTATAAATCGCCACAGCTAAGATTAATCTTCCCCATTTCTTCTAACTTATATTCCTCTTCCTAACCCAATTGCTTAATTAAAATTACATCAACTGGCTCAAATAAAACTTTCATAAATTATAATTAACAAATATAATTACTTCTAATAAAAGCTGTACCATTCATATCTTCGATCCATTATCCCAATTTATAAATCTCTCGAGAATAGATTGTCCTTCTTCGATCTATTCTTTTCTATCCGCTTCTATCAACTCGAATCTGATTTCTATCAAATCTGCCAAGCGCAGAAAATTATCGAACAAAACGTAATGGCTCCAAGACTGACTATCCGACCATCGAAATTACGAAATCGCGACAGATCGCAACTAATTAACTGCTCGTCCTCTCAAGAGAATCATTCTGGCCAGTAAGGTCTGTTAAAAAGCTGTGCTCGGAATTTCCCCCTAACCCCTTCGTTCCCCGCCAACCGTTCGTTCCAATAGTCGAGAGGGGGAAAAGAGAGGATGAAGCGGAGGAACGTTCCATCCTTCTCTCTTTTTCACCCCCTCAGCGCATCAACCATCCTCCCTATCCCCCCTCCCCCCGTGTATTTTCCGGGGAAATGCAAATTCCGGGTCACTGACATCGACTCGATTCGAGCGATATATCGTAGCGGCGACGTGGAAGGGAAGTGGATGTACGTGTGTGGAAAGATAGAGGATACACCGTGGAATATATTTTCAACGAATTTTTCCATATCCTTCCCGAGGGTTCTTAGGTTGCTTGGTGACGAGCAACTGAAACTGCATGTACGATTCGTCGAACGACCACTGAATATTTCGCGTTTATCCTGCGTTCAAGTGTTCGAGTTGATGCCTCGAAAGGGGATTTCAGGGGAATTAGTCGATGCATGGGACGACGACGGCGAGGAGTAGCGATACGCCCTTGATCGGACGACTACCAAGTAATAAAAGTGTTGTGTGAAGATTTTTAGATTTTGGCGGAGGATTGGGATTGGAAAATTATCGAATATTGGAGAATTAACGAAATATGTTAAAAAATATTATAATAATCGTGATTTGTTTAAGATCCAGTGACTCGGAAATTTTGGAAAAAATTTGGAAACTTGAATGTTATTTTATGTAAAATTGTGGAATACAAAAAAAGAGAAGAAATAATTGCAATGTACAATTGTACAATGTGTTTATTGTTGCGTTATTGTTAAAAAATTACTATGAACATTCATAAGGATTTTGAGTATTTATGAATTGACGAATTGATTGGCTGCCGAGTATAACGAAGCTGAAATTCCAGGATTGTAAAAATTGAATGGTTCGGAAATTTATTGGAAATTCAATTGCTTGAATAATGGAAGAATACTAGACTGGTTTTTCAATTACAATTCGTTATGACTTTTATATAAAATTATATATGAGCAAAAAAAAATATTTTAAAATATCTTCTAAACAAATATTTATATATATATCTTATTCTGCATTTTCTGGTCAAAAAAATAAGCCAGAATTAATAATTAAAAATATTCATTTGAAATAACGCGAAATATTCTGATTGTCATTATTCTTCTAATGGATCCACATTAAACGCACAAGAGAATATTATATAAACTTAATCGAACAAAAGAAGCGGTCTCTCTATAATTTATTTATGAAACACCGTTACTGCTCAATTTACCTTACATCCACGGTTACAAAAATATTCTCCCGAGTTCATTCCGCCAACTTAATCAACCCCGTTCACTCGTGTAAAGTTAACGATGAAAGTTTGCGAATGGAAATTCTCATTTTCATTTGCATACATTCGAGAAAAGTTCTTCTTTGAGTTTTCATCTTTCTACCTAGGTTCGTGTATTATCGTGTTTCCCTTCGGCCTCGAACCCGAAAGGACGATCGGTCTTCTCGAAAATGCCGATCGAGCAGCGTGGCCGAATATATGAAAAAGATTCGTGAATCGTGCCAAACTGGCCTGGCAAAAACTTGGCTCCTCCCTACGGACGCGGGACAAAATTCTTCCGGTTAACCGCAACGATAATCCTCGAATCAATCCATTTCGCGAATAGATTTCAACCCCGATTTCGAGCAATGGATTATATCGATCATTTCAAATTGAAACATGTTTATGGTGATTGATGTTTTCAACGACACCTTCATTTGTTCAAAAGTGTGCTGGAGAAATTTTTCTAAGCTTTTGTTCGAAAATTAAAAAGAATTAGATTATAAAGGAATATTTTTTTATATTTATAATCTTATGATCTTTTTAATATTAAAACTTTTATTCAAACAATTGTCGATATTTTAATTGTTATAATTTCGACAATCAAGCTGAATACATTTTAAATTTCTACTTTCACAATATTGAATAAATTGTGAATAGATTTATTTTTCTTCTCTAAAATTCAATCAGTTAAAAATTTTTTTTCGTAAAAATTTATAAAAGATTTAAAAATTGAAATCTTCGCTTTACAATGATTCATTAAAGCTTACTATATAATTTTTCCTCGTCAAGTTATTGAATTTTAAATCGTTTAATCCTAATATTCAAAATTCCTTGGCGGAAAGGAATTATATAGCAAGTTTTAGAAAATGTGTAGAAAAATAATTCAATCTTCAAATCTATTGTGAATTCAGTCATGAAAAAAATTGTTTGGCGTTTTGAATTTTTCAAATTTCTGTCAAGAAAAGTATTTTTATTAACACTTTAATATAAATTAAATAATAAATTTAATAAATTTAAGTTGAGTACAATTTTTTTTATGGAGTTATAATAACTTAAAACATTGATAATTTTCCACCAAATGTTGATTTATTTATGTTCTTTACTATATTTATTCAAAATTGAAAGAAATTAAACTATGAATAAATAATATATTATTCAACCCTCGTACAATCTAAAAGATCTCCAATTTGAAAATTTAAGAAATTATGAAACTTTGATACATAGTGCTTACATATGGATTTCTTTTTCTTTTTTCTTTCTATTTCCCAAAATCACTTTAAGAAAGTGAAATTAATCTTTAAAAAAACGGCTATTCGCAAACTATAAAAAATACAGAAAAAATTTTCAGACAAAAGTTGTTTCTTTTCGTAAAGACTATCGTTTGTTTATACAATTAATAAATATTAATAAATTTTATCAAACAATAATCTTTATAAAAAGAAACAATTTAAAAAAAATTTTTTTGTATTTCTTGTAATTTGCGAGTTATAACGTAAAATCGAAAAAAAAATCGAATTTTCAGATTTTATCCCCTTAATGTGATTTTAGATAGCAAAAAAAAATTGTGTAATACATATTTACATAAATACTGCATATTCCTAAAGTTTTATAATTTTTTGAATTTCCAAGTTGAAGATTTTTCCTTGTAAGTATTCTTTCATTTAAGTTTAAGCTTGAGAAACAAGTTTTATAAAAGTTTTATTTACATTGGAAAATTTTCGATAATTTAAGATTTTTTATCGTTTCTATTATTACTCGTATTAAAACATTTATATGAAATTAGATAGATTAAAAACATTATTAACAGTTTATTAGAACTTTTAAAAATTATTGTCTCATTTAAAGATACAGAATATATTATATAATGAAAACAATTATATACTTGTAACAAAATTAAAAACAAAATTAAATTCTTTTCCAGTCTTTTCTCTGCGTCTCTTGATATTTTAATCAATTTTGATATTCGTTCCGCGAGATTGAAAACCGGGGAAAAAAAATACAGAGTCGTGGAGATGTGGATTTTCGAAAGAGGTTGAATTGTTTGAGTGGAAAGAGAATTTGAAAAATTCGAAAATATTTGAGAATATAACAGGATGAACAAGAATTTAAAAAGAGTCGAATATTGATTTTTGTCTTTGGAAAATTAAGTTAATTGATTTACTTTTTTCATCGTTCGAGTCTTTTTCTTTTTTTTCTTTTTTTTTTTTTNTTTTTTTTTTTTTCATTTTCACTTGTACATTTTATCGATTTAATCAATTCATAATTTCAAAAAATATCGGTTATATTTCGCGTTTGTAAATTTAATACGAAAGAGAGGGAGATAACGATATTCCACGCGGGAACATAAAAATCAGAAAACAAAACAGATATTAAAGAAAGATATTAAATATCTGTTACACGAATTTAATAGGAACGCATATTTAATTGAGATTATTAAATTACTTTGAAAATTATAAAATTCGAGAACTTCAATTCAAAATATAATATATACGAATTTTAATTGGAAAAAATATTATTGCTATTATACTGTTGTATTATTAGTTTGATATAATTAAAACGTAATACTATCTTGTGTGTAACACGTTACATAAAATTATCGTTATTTATATTTTAATTAATAAAATTCTATCTAATTTAATCAATATAAAATAATTATATAAAATTCCATTCCTTTTCATTTAATATCAGATTCCTTCTCACTTTATGGTAAATGAATATAACTTGATACAGCTTAGAATTGCAATTACAGTACTCTCTCACTAATTGCAACTATAGTCAATTTTCATAAACCAGCATCTCTTGACGTACTCCCGTGCTAATTGCAATAATAACCAGATTTCGTAATCAAGATCCTCTTACACAATAAACTAATGATATCAAGTTGATTGACAAATGATAAATTGTACATCGCAGAGTGATTTTTCCCGTCAATAAAATTCTTAAATCAATATTAAACTAAAAACGAGAAAAGAAAAGAAAAAAATAGAAAAAAAATATCCATCAAACGATGCCAAATATCCATATTCCCTATAATCCTCTCCTAATTTATTAACCATTACACGAAACACATAGCCTACATTCGTCCGTTGTTCCACCCTGCATTGGAGGGGCGAATTTCCAGAATTTCTCTGCCTGTTGCATAATTAATCGCATAATTTCCATGGCCCTGCAATATCGTGAAATATTTCGTAAGTTTCGTGATAGTTGGTCGGGCCGCAGCCTATGATGGATTTGTACTGAAATTGGAGCTGCCGTGTCGTTTGAGGGTTTCCGTGGTGTCGTATTGCGGTCTGCTAGCTTTTGATGCACGCGATGCGTGGCCACAAACAGGGGGAAGTCTTATCGAGTCGGGGGAGGATAGTGTCTATGCACCGTCACTATTGCAAACCTTGTTTTGTTAACGCGAAACCATTGATACCTTCGAATCGGATCGGTTTACCTTTCCCGGAAGAGATTATTATTTCGTCCCAGGAGTTAATCAATGAAATTATACCAAATTCAATCACTTTGCGGTATCTTTCCTTTAAAGTATTTGCAACGATTTAATTAATATTTTTGATTAATTCGAATTCGTTTTTACGTCTTTATGGAACAGATTATTCGTTTCGTTCCCGAACTTAATCACGAATGAAATTGTATCGATTCCAACCCTCGTTTTATTATCGAAGATTTCAATAATTTGCGATTAATAATCTTCGAAATCGGGATCGTCTTACTCTTCTCGGAATAGATTATTATTTTATCTCTCAATTCGATTTTATTGTATCAAATTCAATCTTCAAATTTCTTTTAAAATATTTTCCAACTTTTTCTCGAAGATTTCAATAATTTGTGATTAATGTTGTTTCGTATGAATATTTAAAGTAACTTGCAAATATAGTATAATATATAGAGTATTATGTATTTGTGAGATACATTTGAAAGATCGATTTTTAAACAAACATAAAAGTTAATGTGTACAAATAAGTGGATCGAAACTTATTTTAAAATTAAGTTATAAACAGTTATTAACATTTGTGTTAAATGAGAGAAAAATATAATGATTTTAGATAGATAGATAAATGACATTTTTGTGTCAAATCAACTTTTATGTTTATTTTGATCTCTAGAATAAATGATCTCACGAATATATTAACTAATATAAAAATCAAATAAATTTATAGTTGCCTATTTTTAAAAGATTTGCAACTTATTTACGAATTTTTGTATTTTTTGTAATCATTGTAATCATAATAATATTTGCATGAATTTATATAGTTTCATTGTTAGAAAAAGTTGCAAATTTGGGAATTTAGATTTCCAGTGTCTTTTCTTACAAGAAAAATTTTCAATTTCAAAACTTTAAGTATCTTTATGTGATTAATAACGTACAATAAAAATTTACAATATCTCTGTCCACATTGTAATTTATGTTTGTATACCTCTTTGTATACCGAATTATATTTTTTCTAATATTCATAGATTCATAGTAATATGATAGAGCACATAAGATAGGATTTGAGCGTTAAGAGATGATATTCCATTTAAAAGATAAAGAACCACTTTGTATACAAAACTAAAGCTCAGAATTCGGTTCACCTTTTTACTAGATACTTAGTAACTTTCCAAGAATAATTCGCCCGGCCAAGAGGGATGGAACAAAAAGAGAACGAGAGTTAAACACAGCGGTACGAATGCTGGCCCATTAAACCCACGCAACAAAGAAAGTCAAAGCAGTAGGAGCAATTGCAATAAAATTTGTTGTCACTAGGAGGCCGAGAGGAGAGGCAAAAACGGAGAGGAACCGCTAATTTGCAAGTAAAAGACGATGCGCCGCTATCTAAAATTGCTTGGACTTTCAACTCGTTTTCCCATCAAAAGAATCAAAAAAAAAAAAGAGAGAGAGAGAGAGAGAGAGAATAGAAAGCAATAAAAAAATTATATGAGAAAAAGAAAGAAACCATCCAAGAAAATACATCCAATGTCATTTTTTTTTTTTTTTTTTCGTCAAATTTGACGAATCGAATTCCAAGGAAACTTTTGAAAATTGACAAATTCGATTGTCGAATCGTAAATATCCATTAAATCCTGGAACAATTTCTCGCAATCGGAAACGTTGCCTCGCGCGACAGAATATTCTATAGGGCGAGAGTCTTTCTTTTTCTCTTTTCTCCTAGCCACCAAGCTTTTGTTTAATTTTCAAATGAGGACTGAAGAAGGCGCTGTTCTCTCTCGAAGTTATTACGGTTTCCTTCTGGAACAATGACCTTATTTCTAAAAGGGGGATTGAAAGAAATGTTCGACACAATCTTGAAGCGAAGCATCTCGATAACAAGATGTTGGAAATATCGTTGATGGAAAAATGGTTTTCGATCGAGTTCGAGTATACATAATTTTGTGAAACGAAATATTTTTTCAACCACCACTGTGCATCGATTTTCCGTCAGACTGCTCATTTTCATTCAGTTAGAATCTAAATGAAATTAATTTTTGATTATTTATTGTACTATTTTTGTATGAAGGGAAACAATGTTTAAAAAAAAATGTTAAAAAAGAAGGGAGAATATTTCGGGACGAATTTGGAGAATTTGTTGTTGAGAATATGTTAATCGATGTCATTAAAGTCAGAGGGTGAACATCAAAGATCGAGGGTGAATTCTTGGAAACTTTAACTGTATTGCCACGGTAATCGAGAATATTTTATTATAAGTAGAAACAGTACTGAATTATGCATGTTATTTTCTTTCCCTAAGGAACATAATTTATATAACGCGTCAACGTTAAACCAAAATATTTCCAATTTATATTTTTATTTCTTATTTCAAATCATTAATAGTTATACCATCAATTCTATCATATATTATGTACTTCCTTTTTCAATATTCAATCCTTCGATTAATATTTCAACAATACCTAAAAAATTAACACCAATCTTGCGACTAATTGATAATAATTGATTAACAATTTATAATTAAGCATTAATAATATCTCTATACAAGTTATACAATTTTTTTTCGAGACGTTTACTCAATCGATAATCGATCCCTTCGGACCCCACCTCAATAACGAAATGCTAATCCTATCTTCGAAGAAAAGCGTCGTAAACATATAAGACGATTACTCATACCGCTAAGTAATCAGTTGGAAAGTCACACACTACGTGGAAAAGCATACTGAAAGTTGATATCTCGGGGCCAATTAATCCCACGACACGAAAGTATAGAATAAACCACGAATAAGAAGGATCAACGATATAGACGAAAGATTTATGTAGGGGCTAAATGAAAGATAGAAGTCGGAATGGAGGTCGCCATTTAGATCCCCGGTGGAAGTTTTCCCATCGTGTTCGCACGATTCGTCCACGGATGGAGATAGTTTTCGGCCAATTCTATAAGAGGGAAGTTCATCACGCGGAGAAAAGAAAAACAACTGCTATGCCACATTTCTTCTGTGGCGTCTTGCTCGGCTTGTCGTACTTCCGGTTATCAGAATGCATACGGTCGGTCGCAACGAGTGTTTATATCTTTCGTCAAACAAAATTCTTTTTCATTTTTTTTTTTCTGGAATATCATTTCGTTTTTTGTTTTTTTTTAAATTTGTAAGAAAGAATAGTTATAGAAGATTGTTCCAGAAATATTTCATATTTTCCAAAAAAATGTGAAAAATAGGAAAGAATTTTGTTTCGAAAACGTCTTTTTTCAGAATTCAAATTATCATTATTCTAAAAATGTCTACAATTCGATCAGCGAATAGAATATTATCGTTAATTAATAACAATTTGAAATAATTTATAAAAAAAAATGTGATTGCAGATACGAATCTATGATAAATAAATCATTGTAATTTTTTTGTTGATATATCGATCCAAATATCGATTTTCACTCGATAAAGTTGAATTAGCTTATACCCGTATAATAAAAGAATTAAATAAAATTTCAAATAAATTTTATTTGAAATCATTTGTTATCTGGTCTAATATAAATTCGAGAATATAGAGTCGGGAATTTTAACGGAAAATGGAATTATCAAAGCTGGACATGAACGAAAAAGCGCTGTAATTAGCCTCGCTAGAGCAGATTGAACTTGGCAATTTCGCGGCAATTTAACGAGAGATATACAGGAAATGGGGGAAGTGGAGGTAGAGCGCGCGTAGCTTCGCGTTCACAATGTAAATCATTTCGTCCGTTTCTGGACGGTGCGCCGATGGCACTTGCAACGCGGCCATAAATGTTCCTGATATTGCCGTAACATACTCCCTTTTTCCTAAAGTATCGTTGAAAATTTCACGAGGGATTAAATTCAATTACTCTTTGATATATTTGATATAGGTTGGAGAAGGCTCGAAAAAAAAAAAAAGAAAAGAAATTCGTTTAAAATTATTTCGATCTCGAAACGATCTCTTTTGTATTTTTACATCTTTGAGTCTTCAATTTTATCATTGACATTTTTATCATTCTTTTCTCTTAATGCTCTTCGTCTATTCTAAAGAATCTAATAAAAAAAAAAAAAGGAATATTTTATTTATATACAACAGTATAAATTGTAAATGAAGATAAAAATATAAAATCATTAAAATAAGAATTCGCCATCAGATGGGAACACAAAAGAAGGAGAAACAACGAAGAAGAATAGTTTTAAAATATTCACGATTTCAAGCGCAAAGGATTTCTCAACTCGAAGTGAAATTATTCTCTCTTCATCCACTAAAAAAAAAAAAAAAAAAGAAAAATAAAAGAAAAAAAAGACAAAATTAATCAGGTGGAATATTAATAACAAGGATGGCAGAGAGAGCAAGACAATAGCGGAACGAAGAAATATCCATGAATTAGCGCAGTCGCAATTATGCTCTGACGTAACTTCGAAAAGCGTGGGCAGACAATGATAGCCGAAAATTACGACGAGACATTTTAGAGAAATATCAGATGGGATCCACGCGCCAATGGGCGAAATATCGAAAGCGGCGAACAAACGAGCCGATTCATATATTTCCCGGCACGTGCAAATGCATATAGATTTCCATACGAGTTTCTCCACGCCTGTTCTCTTTCACCTATAATAATTTCCATGATATAGTAATTCCGAGTATTATAAAGAGCATCAAATAACGTAACGACGCAATAATATCCCAAGATCTATTATTTATTCTATATCTCCTCTATAAAGAGCGAAAATTAATTTTGATAATTAAACTCAACTTGAGGAATAATTATTCAAAATTGTTGAAAATTATATTTTATTTATCGTAGCCAATATTAAATATTATATTAAAATATTAAATTTGTAATTAATTATTCTTAACAATTATATTTATATTAATTATTATGATTATAAAGAAGAATATATCGGTAATATTATAGGAATAAGTACATTTTAATCTGTATGTTTAATGTATAATGTAGTAGTGAACAATATATGCTTTCGTTCACACAATATTTTTCAAAAAAAACATTCCCTCCTTGTTTTTAATCTCATTTTTGCTTCTATTCAACTTTAAATACGAGTAAAAGAGATTTCGAGTATGATTAACCATGCAATGATCCTTTTTATTTGCCTCTCTCTCTCTCTCTCTCTCTACCATCAGAGATTCCATGATATCAATCAAGGATCTCGCGTAATCAATTATTTGCTGATCCAAAACTCTTATAATATAAATTCAATATTTCATAAATCATAATCAATACTTCATCATTATTCTAATTATTATCACGAAATATAATCTCATTCTTAAACATTCTTAATAATGACGACTGAGATTTGAAAAACAACATATATAAACGTCTTCCATTCCATTTTCAAAGACAATAACGTACATAAATATCGAACGTATCAGCCGCCATTAAAAACATCCGGTCTTCCCTTTTCCGCGACGTCTGCCCCGTTTTTGCCACGCTTTTTCTCCAACCCTCTTATCCCCGTGGTCAGCGCGGAACGGATCAATCTTCCTCCCCCTCCACCCCCACGGTTTGCTTTCCCTTTTCCAGAGCCAATCCCCCTCCCAGAACCCGACAAAACGCATCCCGTACCGGCTCCTTGCGCTCGGGAAAAAACAGAATTCGTTGCCGGTATTCTGGCGTGGCCGCGTTTTTTTTTTTAAAACCGGTTTCCAGAAATCGTGGTCGTCGGTGTGACGGCCACGTTTCCGCTGACCGAGACGGTCCCCGCTTCCGCTTTTGAATAAAGAAAACTTAGCGGTGGCCATCTCTACCATCGTAGAAATCGGCCGAATTCTACTCGGTTTTCGTTTTTATTCGTCGTATCCTTTCACGAGTGTGGGTAAAGGAAATAAAAGTTCGGGAGTAAGGTTTTATCGAGATACTTTATGCGTAGAAAGATTTACGAGACGAACGTGACTTTATGCTGCTTTTTAGAATTAAAATTTGTTGACATCACTGTTTTTCTTTTTTTAATTTTTTTAACTTGATTGTTCGTGATGATGAAACTACAGGTTTTTAATTGTTAGCGCTTGGGATTCTTTTTTTTTTTTTTTTATTATTTCTGGATAATTCGACTATTGCCACTGTTAAAATTTTTTTGAATTTTCTGTTAAATCATAAAAAAAAAATAAAGCTTATGATGTTTTGAAGAAATGTTTGATTTGAAACAAAATTAAAAGGAGAAATCAATCCAATCTTTTTGCAAACGAGTATTCTCTCGATTTTTTCTCGGCAGATATTTTTTGTATGAAATGAGATTATAAATCGAAGATTAAAATAATAATTAGGAATAAAGAAAAATGTGTATTGTTTTTTGAAAATTTTATTATTATTAATAACTGAATATTATAGAAGATTTAATTTAGTTAAATTTAACTTTATTTGTTTTTTTTATTTAATCGTAGCTTTGATACTTACAACAGCGTTAATAATATAGATGTGTTAATATTAATAATAATTTTTTCATATTTTCTTTATAATAAAAAATATTTCATAACAAGAGAATACCAATATAAAAATTATATATTTAAAATCTTAATTTCAGATGATTTTTGAAAAAAAAAGATCTTTTGATTATTCTATTCAAGATTATTAAAGAAAAAAAAATAGTAAAATGAAAGTACAATTGACTTTCTCAAAAACATTTCGAAATAACAAGTTATTTTTCGCACTATATCGCTATTGTTATCCATTTCGATTTTGAATTTCATCGAAGCTTGATATCCAAGGGGAATAAATCGATTCGCGGAGAAATCGATTCAGCCCTCCGGTCAGTCGTGAAAACGTCGAAACTTTGACAGTTTCGACCAGGCTATTAAGTCTCTGTTCGTCTTCGATGTTTCTTCGCCGACTTCCCTTGCAGACGTTGCATTTTGATTAGATCGATCGCCAAAATCATTCATTCGGCAGATTTCTAGCTACAGACAAATACAGACAAATACAATGACAAATACAAGACAAATACAAAATACTAATTATTCGACTATATTGATTTATCTATCGATGAAGGTTTTAATCATGAAAATTTTTTTGGCAGGAAAAAATAAATATTTATAAATATTTTTTGAAATGTCACAGTTTAATTTCTGATACAGAATGATAAACATATGAAACAAAATTTTTGAAATATACAATCACAAAAATCTTTATATGCTGCAAAGAAATTTATTAATTTTGAATAGTATGAAAGTTTTGATTTTAATGAAAATTTGTATATAGAGAGTGATGAGTATGTAAAATAATTTATTTTTTGATGAAAAATTTCTTTGAAATGCGGGAAATCAATCCTCTTTTTATTATTTTTTCATATTTTGTGTTTAAAATTTAACTTGCAAATATTTTTTTATGACAGAATAATACAGTATTAAAATGTGAATACTTTATAATTTAAAATCCCATTTCATATCATTATAAAGTTATATTTTAAAAATTGATTTCACTCTCTTAAAATGATATTTTATTAATAAAAAATTGTTTTATATATATAGATAGTATATATAGTCAAATGATAATTATGAAAAAATAAGAAAAAAAAAATATAATAAAATTTTTTCATCCAAGACTGTTTTCAAGAATATCAAGTTTTTGACAATTTTGTAAGTACAAATGAAATTTTACTAATTTTCGATTAGATATGAGTGAATTATCGATAAAAGGATATTCTATACGTGAAAATAAACAAAAAATGTAGAATAAAATTTTATTTTTCTTGTTTTTGAGAAAATCAAGATTGAATATGTACTGATTAAGAAGTTGTATAATCAATAATTTCTAAACTTTACAAATTTTTCGAAAATTTTTAAACAAAATAAAATTATTTCCATATTTTCTGTTTGTTTTCTAAACATAAAATGATTTTCTATTGTATCCAGTTGTACATAAAATATTTTCAAACATAATTTTCTCCAAGATTTGAACAACAAAATTTTAAAAAATCACCGTGTATTTACTTGCATGTAATTTTCAATACAATTTATTAGTTAAATTCATATGTAAATAAAAAACTGATATATAAGTTGAAAATTGTATAGATAGATTCAACGACAAAATTAACAAACCTATCTAAAATTTTTATTGCATGACCTTTATCTAAGAATTCTTCGAAACTATCTCCTCTTCTCCCTTATTTCACGAATAATTCTCATAAAATTCCTAATGAAAAACGAAATATGGTTCACAAACAAGCGAATCAAACTCCTTAATCATTCACGTGTTATTCATAATTCAATTCATCTCTTATATCGTCTCTTACATTTCGGACAGCGATTAAAATAAAACTTCGACTCTTCTTCTCTGCCCCTTCCTCCCTCCTTCCCTAAAAAAAACAACAAAAAAGCAATTTATAACAAAAAAATGCAAAAAAACGAGACATCACGTTCATTCCATAAATCGTTTAAAAGCAAAATCTTTCGAGGGCGGACTAGGCAAAAACATCGAATTCCACATTGATCGATATTTACAAGTCTGTCATACACTCTCAACCCTCCCCTTTTTCACGGGAGCATCAGTTGCTTCTCAGCGATTACAGGGCATTTTATCGGTGATTTCAACCCGATACTCGAAAAATGAAGAATCGAATCGATCGACGATTCACGCCAAACGATCTACGGCAATTCCGTTCTCACGCTGCACGGAATCGCGATGCACTTTTATCCTGCGCCCTCCCTCCCTCCCTCCCTCCCTCGTGTTGGATCGATAGATATTATTTCCGGCCTGCACGAGACACGCACCGAATCCACAATGCGCTTCCGCGTGTGCATCGGCCCGCCACGACAAGCCGCACATAGTAATGCGAAATCAGTTTGCGCGTGTCTTGGAAACGCCTCTGAAATCGTCCACCTCGATCCTTTCGTTTCATCCCTTTTTTTCGGGGGACGAATTATCATTCGTGATGGGATTTTGGGTCTCGATTCGTTGTTTATCGATCGATGTGATGAGACTCGGGGCTCGCTTACGAATATCTGAGAATCCCGTGGAATTTGAGATTTTTATCCAGGTTCGATGTATCAAAGTTTGGAAATTTATGCGCGAGAATTGTATGGAAATGGAATTCGCATTGCAATCGAATTTTTTTTTTTTTTTTTTTTTTTTTAGGAAATTCAACGAGTTATTTGATAGATTTGAAAATTCTATATGGAGAAATTTGATACGTTGAATTTGGAGTGTGATGGAATCTAAGATTCCACGAACTTGATACTATAAGTTTCCTATAAGTTTCTATTCTGTGAAACTTAACGTTTTAGGATATTCAACGTTATAGTGGTTGAAGTTTCATGAATTCAATAACACGGAACTTAAAAACTCTGCGAACTCTGTGATATAGAAATTTAAAACTCTTGAAAAATTTCATGTAATAGAATTTAAAATGCTCATGAATTTATTTTCAGATTCTCTAGATTTCAGATTTTCACAAAAAAAAAAAAAAAAGAAAAGTCAAAATTCTCTTCAACGAATTGTTATGTTATAAATTTTCGAAATTATATTCAAATTATGAAATTCTTGAGTTCCTTTCGATATAATTCAAGAAGTAAAACCAATAATAGGTTAGAAGGATAGAATATTTCGAGTAAAACATGAATATGTAATTTTCAATTAATGTCAATATTTAAACATCGTATTTGACAATTGATATTTTCTAATATTAAATGATGAAACATCTAAAATCCAAATTTAATAATTTAATATATTTAATAATTTAATAATTAATACAATTTAGAAATAGAAATCTTGTGACAATTGTTCTAATTAGTTAAATCTAACTTTTGTCCAACCTAATTTTTAAATATGAAAATAAGATTATTTTTTTTATAAAAAATAACAGTTAATTTAAGAAAATATTAAAAGTAACATGGATAATTATTCTCTTTTCAAATCAAATAGAAAAATATGGAATATTTTTTCCTAAGAAGTTTCAAAAGAGTAATAAATAAAAAAATCAAACAAGAATATTTGAGAAATTTCATATAAAATATATTGCATAAACACAAATATTACAGGTCTTTTGTTTTTTTTATTTTTTTCTAAATAAAAATAAAATTAGACTAATATAAAATTAGATATAGTAATATGAAAAGTATTAGTTTTGAACGATTATATTAGTGCTACTTATTAATAAAAAGATTTTTTTATATATAAATATAATAAATAATACCAAATATAATAAAATAATCACAATTAGACGAAAAATTTATTTTATTTTGCAATAATTGCACGTACATATAAATGGTATTTTCTGTTATAATAATAATAGGACTGTAATTAACATAATAAACATTATTTTTATAATTTAAAATCTTCAAAAAATTTTAATTATATTGCTCAAGTATCTCATATTTGTATTTGCCATTTTAGTACCATATTATACCATAATAATAATAAAAATATTTTAAAATTACAATTATTACGATATAATTAATCTTCTGTTTTTTTTAAATCACAAAATGAACTAAAATAAATTTCACCCGAAACATAAAATGTTCATTGAATAAAAAGGAGGTAATAATCAACATATCGTTTTCGTCTTTACAATATTTAAATAATATAATCAGTGTCAAAATTATACTGTATTGTATATAAATTTTAAAACTTCTTGATACCTTCTATTTCGTATTCGTATCTTTCCCCCCCCCCCATATCAAAATCATTGTTTGTAAAATTTTACAAACTTATACAAACAACACGTTTTACGCTGTTTCTACGTTGATTCGATCAATTCGAGAATTTAAAAAAATTTCAATCAAAAACTTAACAAACTCCTCCGTTTCTATTATCCCCTAAACATTTTTTAATTAACAATCTTGCCGAGAATGTTCTTTTGCCGGTCCAGCTATTAACAAATAGAAGAGACTAAGCGCACAGTAAGTTAGAAACGTGATACAGAGCAGAAGGCAATCGTCGCGTTGTCTGACTCGGCAGCGTGGAACGCAGGCCCGTTCAAACGTGAGGGAAAAATGTTTCTGCACACAAACCGGCCGCTTCAAAAGCGTTCGTGTTTCCTCGAAATTCCCCCGAAAACGTTTGCCTGAAATATTCAACCGTTCAGCTTACGCTCAACATTTTCACAAATGGAAAAAAACGAAGGAAGAGGAGAAATCAAACCAGGCACGTATGTATGCACGATAGTAGTGGTCGAGGAAAGGAAAAACAAAAAAAAAAAAAAAAAAAAAAAGGAAAAAAAAACGGAGGAAAGGATTGTTGTAAAATTGCGTCGGAAACAACGTTCTCGGTGGAATAACGCGATGTTCTACGCTTGAAGACTGACGTTTCCTCGAAACTACGCTTCTCGAAACAACGGTAAATAAAAAGAATAGTTATATTCCGGTGAAAAAGGAAGAAGCAAGTGCATTTGCACTTTCTTGCATTTAATGGAAACGCGCTCTATCCCAGGCTAGTTTCCATATTTAACAGACTTTACAAGTTTTCAAGGAAATGCTCTAATGTTCCTCGAGGGATTCTTCTGGTTAAGCATCGAAAAGGAATGTTGGTTGATCCGTTAATGAACAGATTTTTTAAAAGATTTTCTTTAATATTTTGGATCGAAAATATATCTGGTTTATAAATATATATATATGATTTTTTAATTTTTTGAAATAAAGTTTCTTGAATATTCATAGATTCTGTTAGATTCTCGATCTACAAAACTGGAAATTATATACGATTTTTTAATTTTCCTTTTCAAAATAGACTTATTCAAAAATGTACAATTTCCGTCAGTATCTTCGAAATATTAAATATCCATATTTAAATATTCCTTTCTAATTTTGAATAGAAGGGAAATCCTGGCATTGATTTATCCCTCCCTCCGACAGCCGAAAAAAATCCTATATAAATAAATAACACGGAAGAAAAAAATTACAAATTTCCAAGCGAATGAACAACAACAAACATCCACTTCCGTCCGTTTAATTTTCTCCCCCTCTCGAAAAATCGAAACAAGATTAAAAAAGAAACATAGCTCGACAACGGATCGTTGCAGCGTACAAATAGCGTAAGCGATCCGGAGCTCGAGAATGCTCATCAATTCTCGAAGCAAGGTGCTCGTTGTCCATAGCGCCATCGGGAGCCATTAAGTTGGTCGAGTACCAGTCGAAAACGCGGGCCGCGATTTGCCTTTGCTGCAACAACCCTCCTCCCTCCTTGCAACAACCCCCATCCCCCCCCCCACGTCCGCCCTCGCCGTCGCGGAGGACGGTGGAAACCGTGGGTGTAGCAAAGCGCTTAAATTTAATCGGGCTGGAAATTCGGGGCTGGCAACCGGGAATAGGCGGCCGACGCCCAGAGGCGGGACGTAAAATTTATTATCGCGTCAATTAGAAATTGATGGAACACCGGATAATCGATTTAGGATCGGATCCGGGGGCCCGTGCTCGCGGAACGACCGATCGCCTGTCTGTTCCCACCCGTTCGACCGTGCAACGCGTTTCATTACGCGTTTTGGAGATGGTTCAACGTGCATGTAAGGCAATTTTTTTTTTTTCCTCCCCTCCACTTCCCTCGTTTTTTGATTTNTTTTTTTTTTTTTTTTTTTTTTTTTTGCGAGTTTTAAACACGCCGCGGGCCGGCTTCGAGCGTTTATATCGGCCATCCTGTCAATGATCGATTAGCTGGTTTCATTGGTTCGTAAAAACTGTTTCTAAACACGAGCGACGATATAAATCGGATCGTTCGAGTTATTTGCATTCACGATCGAATCGATTAATTGATACGGTCAAAATTTTTGCAGACCTTCAGCAAGATTATAATTGTAAATAATTTCTCGATGATTTTAAAAATGAATTGATGAATAATTTGTCTTTTTTTTTTTTCCTTTGCAACAAGTGAAAGAGATATTAAAATAAATTGCTTTTCGATACACATCGAAGGCAAATAGTCATAATACTAAGTCGTAGTCTTTAAGATATATATGTTAATTAAAATCAAAAAAAAAAGAGAGAGATTATTTAAATCAATATTTTATAAATCCGCAAAAGAATTAAGGACAAGGAATGAAAAGAAAAGTATTGATTAAATGAACTAATTAAATATTTGATTACATGATATTCAATATCTAAAATATATCTAAAATTTTATGTCTTTTACAATTACAATCTTCGTCATCGCGGATGGATAAGAATTCTTCGTCCCTTTTCGCAAAGGATCGAGCCACCCCATAACGCCATAATAATGGTTCCCACCATTGACACAACTTATTATAGGTCATTGCGTTTGTCGAACAATTGGTATTCAAATAAACGATCGAGGCAGCATAAATAGTCGGCGTCACCCTTTTGAGTTGGTTGTAAAACAGTGGAATAATGGCCGTGACGAGGGTTTAAAAGGAAGGAACGAGAGTAAGTCGAACGGTTTTACAGTCTTACGTAGCCGCGTCTAAACACGGCTATTTGCATTCGAGGGATTACGCAACGCCAAAGACGATAGTTAGCTACTAATAAAACGACGTTGGAAAATTTGATGTCAAAAAATTTGTGAATTGTTTTTAATAGGAAATTAAAAATTGTCAACAGAAAAATTGGCGCAATTCACAAAGAAGGATAAATTTGATTTTTATAAAGATTATAAAGATTGATAGAATTTATTCAATTATTTTTATTTTTGCTTGTTGACGATATAGAGTGAAGAGCATAAGTGAACCAATACTCGATGAAAAATTGTCGATATTTTAAACTGTTATAACTTCGTAAAAAAAAAAAAAGAAAAAAAATCATACAACAATCAACTGAACTCTTTTTAAAGCGTGAAACCTCTACTTTTAAAAGTATTTGATTTTTTTTCAAAAGTATAGCAAATAAAAAAAGTAAAAGTATGTTTCTCGTCAAAAATTTGAAAAATTCAATCAATAAAACACAAAAAAAAAATAGTAAAAAATTTTTCGTGACTGAATCCACAAAAAACTCGAAAATTGAATTCTCTTTGTAATAACTCGAGTTATTGAACTTCGAATAGTAGAATTACATAACGAAGATTCAACAAATTCGCGAAAAAAAAATTTTTGCTAAATTTTTCAATTATAAAAATAGAATAGAAAAAAATCGTACAAGTTTTGAAAATTATAAAAGGATAGAATACAATCTTATTATAAGTTTATTATTATTATTAGATTTATTATTAGATTTCGATGTAAAAATATATTTGAATTTATGAAAATAGAAATTTCACGCTTCGAAAAGAATTCAGACTAGTTATTATCAATTATTAAACAATTTTTCTTCCGAATAATTTAAAATATCGACAACTTTTCCTCGAATATCGGTTCACTTTTGTTCAGTAATACAAATTTAACAAATTATCAGTCACATTTAATTTAATATAAATTATCTCGCCATTATAGATGTGCTCCAGCATTCTGTTTTATTATATAAAATGTCAAAGTAACATTTCTTTTAAGAGTTAATTAATTTTAAAAGATAATTTTAAAAATATAACAAGTATCTTGGGAATGCACACGATGAAAGTACATTTTTTAAATCAAAAATCAATTAAATCTTCGTGGAATACAGGATAATAGTATACATAATGATTATTCTTATTATTTTAATTCCTAAAAAAATTCCAAACAACATCTCCACGGACGAACATTTCATCCATCTTGCGTTCAAAAACGGAAAAATAAATAATATATCTGAAATTTCTCTTAAATAGCGGCGCCGATCTTCCAGTCAACTTCACATACCATTATTTCTCGACGGAAGAACCTGTTGACTTTAATTGCATACGCGAGCATGTCGTTCTCATGAAAATAATCCATCCATTCACCTCCAAGCCTTCTCCCCTCCCTCCCCTCCCCTCCCCTCCGTTCGCTATCTCCTGGCGAGTGAAGTGCTCGAAGCCAGAACATTTCGAATAATAAAATGGGGGATGGGATGGTTAGGAAAGAGAATGTCGAGGGGGAAAATCTTTAAGTCGATGGACCGACTTTATGACTCGTCTTGGCGGTGGGATGGCGGATGGATGATGGGGGATGGAAAAGAGGCGGCCAAAAGTTCTTGGCAGGACTCAAAGGCGTTCCTTTCTCGGTTTTCCTCCCGTTTTAAACTATCGAGCGGGCCGACTTCGCTTACCCGGAGGCACCATACTAATTAGAAAACTTGGGGAGTCTCTTCGAGCCATCAGAACGATGATCGTGGAAAAGAGGAATCGGGACCATTCGAAAGCGAGGGGGCCAGGTGGAAATATCGGAGACGTTAGAAATCGCGAGGAGATAGCGAGGCAAATATTTGCCTGGACGTGGATCGCAAAAATGTCGACGTTCAGTTGGCGGAAAGACGAGTTTGCGACAGGATATCAGAACGATGAAGAAAGAAATGGAGGATCATGATAGTTGGCCCGCCGATACATTCAATCGGATAATGTTAAAAAGTTTCTAAGTTTATACGATTGATAATAATTAATAATATGAATGATTATTTGTTAATTTTATTTCTTCGTTAATGTTAAAAAAAATTTATGTTACATATATTTATAAAAAGTATTTGTATACGTCATTATTTTTTAATGAAGCTTCTCTCATGATTATTATGAAATGATAAATAATAAAATACATATAAATTTGTAATTATTATATTGTTAATATATTACAAATGTAATGAACAAAACTTTATAAAATTTGTATACAGTAAATTTAAATACAATAATGTACAATATCACTATAAGTTCTTTTCAAGAAAAAGCAATCCTTTTTCTGTAAAATCAATTTTCTTACTTAATTGCATTCAATATCATGACTGTTCATTGATTATATTTATTTGCTATTTCAATATTATAATAATGAATAGAAATTGTTAATCATATGAGAATAATAGTTATCGAATTGGATGAGTAATCATTTAAAAAAAAAGTATTTGAATTAAGAAAGATTAAACATTTTTTATTCCTGTTGATGAGCACTATAATCTTTATAGATATGATTTTTTGTTTGTTATGTATATATATATAATAATTGCATATTTGTGTTATATATTTATAAATATCTACATATATTTATATACTGATTAATTATAAATTATTATTTATTAATTTATAATTTTTATTTTAATTTTATTTCAAATTTAATATGTAATTTATTATTATTATTGATTATTGATTTATAATAAATCTATATGTAAATGATAAAAATTGTTTCTCGTTATTAAAATGATCGAAATGACGAAATTCAAAAAATCAAACGATCCCTTTTTATCCTTATCCAAGACAATGTTTATAAATGTTTATAAATAATCAGAGTTTTAACTCGTTTGTTGATCGATAGAGTTGAAATTTTTATTGGTCGTTAAACGAGCCACGAGATGATTTCGAAAAGTATTACATAGTGTAAAGAGCGAAAAAGACAAAGCTGACCCACTAGCCGTTTTTCAATTTCCGATACAAAGAAAATTCGATTCAAAGAAAATCGACAACGAGATCACAGAGTTGGTTGACTAGAAACCAACTTTATTCAAATTTATCTTTCCTGATATTTCATGTTGATCAAGAAATTAATGAAAAAAAAAAAAAAAGAAAAAAAGGAGATAGTAAAATGACGATTGAGAAACGAAGAGAGAGGATACAAAGATAAAGAGAAATAACATTAAAGCGAAATAACCAGAACAGGGGGATGAAAAGAGGATATATTTTGCAGTAGAAAGAAATGTATATCGATGGAAATAAAGCAGCAGATATATTCTGAAACGTATTCGTATTATTCACACTCGAAGACCTACTTTCACAAACCGAATGATGTTCTCCTTAAGATCCGTCTATTTCGCGAGATCAGTGAAGAAACAAAAGAGGTATTTATGAGAGAATAAGAAAGTCATATCACAAGTGACTTCCTGTTCTCATGCTTTTGCTTCTTTAAAAGATTATCTTTCTTCTCTTTTTTAATTTTAAAGGAAAAATAATTTTGAAGAATATTCGTTGTGATATTAATTTTAAATAGTAAATAAATAATAGATTTCTTAAAATTAATGTTCATTCCTAAATTTTCCTTATACTCTGTATATTATATATGCATCGAACTTTAATGTTATTTTGGTAATTTAACATTTTATTAAATCAACGTTTTATTAAGGAAAGCAGTTTCATATTACAAGAACAAATAATCGTAAAATTTTACGATATCGCCCATTACAAGTATTCTTATATTCAATCTTTAATTAAAAATTGTAACATAGTATAAAAATTGTTACGAGCAAAGAAATATTTTCAAAAACAAAGAGATAAAATCTCCAGTTTCAAAGTAGATCGAAGCATTGAAGACATTGAGCAAGTAAAAATATTTCAAAAAGAATATTCAAATATTCATTAAAAGATGCAAAACCAACTAAGTTGCAAAAAGATGATATACGAAAGAAATTCTTCCGAAGAAAATGATTCACAAGATAATTTCGTTTGTATCAAATGACTTCTGTAACCCATTCCTTTTTATTTTCCGCGCAAGGGGAACGATTTCGAAATCGATCGAAAATAGAAAGAAAGAGTTACCATCCATTAAAAATTCGCTCGACCGGATGACGACGTTTAAATAACCCCCTAACGTCCCTCCCATTTTATTCTTCTGCTATCCATCGTTCCGTGGAAACATTATTTCATGCACCATAGACCGAGAGAGGTTCTCGATGATGAAAATCGCGGTTTCTATACCGGATCTCCATTTCCGTACGAAAGTCTTGCGCAATTTCAATTCTCTTTTTACGACCGCACGAGCGCCTGATTCTTTCTCTCTCACACCACCTTTCCGCGCCTTTTTCCGCGAGACCCCTTTTGCTCGCTTCCATTGCCGAAAAAAAAGAAAAAGAGAAAGAGAGGAAAAGGAAGAAAGAGAGAGAGAGAGAGAGAGAGAGAAGAAAGAGAAGGGTGATAGAGAGAGAAAAGGGGATGGTAGCTCGATTTCTTTTCAGTTTATAAAGAGATAGACCTCGACGGTTCTGAATCTCTGATAGAAAATGCGCCGTGTGCCATCCTCTTTTTCTCGCCCCCTCCACTCTTCAATTCGGCCTCATTTCGCAGCTTGGCTTTTATCCGCGTATCATTAGTCCCCCCGTACTTCATTACGAAAATTTCCCATTCCCTCGGCCGTCTATCCCGATTCTCCCTCTCTCCTTGCCTGCTTCCACGCGCCAGGCCAGACCCCTCGAGGAAATTAATTTCAACCAATACACCGTGACCCGATGTGTCGCGAATGAAAGGGACCGAGAGGAGAATTGCTCGTCAGGGGATCCATTGAAGGCCATTTAGCGGTCGTATACCGACGAATACCGACCGCTTTCCGGGAGAATATTCGAGGATCGAGGATCCTATTATTGTCTAATGGAATTTGATGTTGGTATTTCGTGTTGTATATCGTGATTGATAGTTATTCTTTGTCGGTTGTCTTGATCGGGGGAGAAATTTAAGATAATTAAGATAGTAGGTTGAAAATTTTTTCCCAATTTTTCAAACTGACCTCTAATCAATCCTTCGATCTTGAAAAAGCACGTTTACAGAAAATAAAACTTTCCCTTCCCTCAAATTCGAAAACGTAATTAAATCACTCGTATCGACAGATTATCACTCCAGTCCAAATACTAATCGCGCACAATACAACACTCTACACAAAGCATGATCAACCCCAAACCATCCAAACCATTCTCCGCAATCCCATCTGTATACAATTAAACACCGACCACTTCACAATTGTCACTTAATTCCAAAACTAAACTAAATCACCCCTCCGATTTTCTCCACCTTCTCCTCCATCCCCGTTCCAATCGCGCACGACCTTCTTCCTCTTATTAATTAATAAACGAAAACTTAGAGAGAGGGGGAGCAATTAATGGCCTGATATCAAGCCATTAAGCCGTCGGATAGATGTAAGGGAGAACGTACGTAGGAAGAGGGTACGGAATTCTGAATACGCGATCGGTATCCGACGTTAACTACAGCCCGACACCCAGCCTCCGTGGTTCCGGAAGCTAGTTACGGGAACGAACGGGCGGATGTGCTCTCGGCTGGCTTGGTAGTGGCGTAATATTAAAAAGCTCGACGGTTGGCTGGATTTCAGAGGGAGCGGAGAGAAACGGGAAGAAGCGGCGTATCGCGCGCAAATTTATGAAACTATGCATATGTAATGCGTGGTTGGATCTGGTCTTTGTGTGTATGCGTTTGTGCACGCGCGAACGGAAGCGTGAAACGCCTCGGATTGCGGCGCGAAACCAGCCGGGTTGCATACGCCAGGGGACGCGTGTTCCTGTCCCTTCGAGTGCACGAGATTTGTAAATGGGAACTAGCTCCAATTTTGGAAATCGTAAGCTTGTTTGCTTGCTCTGTTTTGTAACGGTGTTGAGAAGGTTGTGTAAAGTGGAATTATCGAGCAAATGAATTAAACGTTTGGAAGAAATGAGAAGATAAGGTAATTAGATTAATGTATTTTCAAATTAAAAATTTTTATCTTTTTATTCATTTGTTTTAATGTAATATAATGGATTAGGGATACAATAGAAGAGCAAATGTAACATGTTAAATGTTTCAAAATAAACATTAACACAAATTTTGATTATATAATTAAAAATGATAGAATACATTCATTCATGTTATATAGATATAGATATGCAATAATAATTTGTAATAGTGAATAAAATAATTTTTACCTTAAAATAGCTTTTTTTTATTGATTTAAAATCGTAATATAAGTATTCCTATTGCAAGATTCTTTTTCTATTTTCTCTTTAATCTTTAATCTAGTCCTTTTTATAATAATATTCGTTAGTTGGAACATTTAAGTTCAAAAGCGTCTCAAAATTTAAGTTCGAAAGCATAGTCGGGGATGATTTTTATGTCGATTGTAACGTTATAATCAATAGAGAAAATTCGATAAAGAACATTTTTTATCAACATCTTTTCTATCAAAAGAAATTTATCAAAAGAATTGACGCAATGCACAAATTTAAATATATGAAAAATAAATTATACATTTATCATAATTATGATATAAAATTCTTAATTCAATAAAAAATCTTATAATTTAATTACTTTTAGCTTATTCCATAAAATTTCTCTTTTATTACAATTATTATTATAATTTGATTCAATGAACATTTTAATTTTTTATTATTAAAATTGTATTACAATACAGGTAACAATATAATATTTTTTTCCTTTCTCATTTTTAATAACTTGGCTATTATTTGACATAAAACGAAATAATTGTGATTCAACAATGAATCAAATAAATAACTAACATTTTCATATAAGAATTTTTATTATTAACGAAACAGTTCCCGCATAATCGTATTTCAAAGTTAAAGTATTTATTATTATCATCTTTCGTCTATACTATTTTTGATATTTTGAGGAAAGTTTGAACTTCGTTGCAAGGATAAATTCAATTTTCTTTCATTTGATTTGCAATACGGTGTGTCTTTATATTTCGACATTGACACGCGAATCACGTGCGTTGAGGCGATCTCGAACAAAAGTTGCTCGAACGACTGAGAGATTACGGTATGTCTGTCATAGAACGAAGGAAATTGAATCTATTGATTAGAGAAAGTCGAATCGAAGCTTATTTTCAAAAAATATATATTTTTTTTTTTTTATAAAAAATAAACCATACGTATCGATACAACGAATATAAATATAATGATATATTAAATTGCAGGTAAATTTATGAATATATAAAGCAAAGCGAGAGGAAAGACGAAATTCATAGTAGCTGACTATATGCCATTCTAAACTGGTCAGCGTTAATTCGTCCCGATGCAGTCGGGGGTTGGTCACGATAAATATTCAACTCGCGTGCTATCTGGAGATCGGGACTCGTGGCCCGCGCATTTCCTTGCCACGTGACCGACTGTCGATTCACATTTCCCTATATTGCTCCCTATAAAAACTTCGACATTCCGAAATCCCTTTTTCTTATTCTAAATTTTTCTCAAAAAAAAAAAAAATAAGTAAATAAGAAGAAAATAAAGAAAAAAAAGAAGAAAAAGGATTAAAAGTTTAAGAAACATGTAAACACATAAAACAGAGAAAAGTGATATCCACCATGAAGATATTTTTCCTGTAAAATTTAAATCTCTTTCTCAGTTCGCCTACTTTAACGATTTAACGGTTACTCTATATATAAAAATGGCTGAGAACAGACGGGAAATCATCTTTAGTAAACAAGTTCTCAGAGAGAGAAAGAGAGAGAGAGTGAGTGAGTGAGTGAGTGAGTGAGAGAGAGAGAGAGAGAGAGAGAGAGAGAGAGAGAGAGAGAAAGAGAGAGAGAGAAGTTTTCTTAAAGCCGTTGAACTCACGGCCACGGCGAAGAAAATGTATTTTCTAAATTAACATGCAGTGCATCGGCCCTATAAGTCTATTAAACGGCGCGATTATAAAGTTCGCGTTAGACGCCGTTTAATTAATTACTTTCATCAGCAGCGTTACTACGAAAGCCGGCCGGAATTAATTTCCCCGACTTAATGGCGGTGAATGAAATCTTGTTAACAATGTGCTTGCCACGGTGCACGGCGAATATTAAGATCGCGATCTAGGATGTCGTGACAGGACGGAATGGAAGAAAGAAATATTTCTCCGTACTTACGTTTCATTAAATATTCATCAATAAAAATCATAACGCAACAGAGACCTGTCTGACAATCCGAGAAATCTCTTCTATTCCGAGTGAACGAATATTAATTAACCAACAAACTTTATGTTACGAGAAATCTCATCAACTTCGGACGTTCCATCTTGTACACGATTCCTCTTACATTCATTCTTGTATATTCTTCAAAAGGGGTCGAAACTTCAACCCCTTTAATACAGAGTTTCTCGATTAAAATTATTTTTAAATTTAATTTTTTCAATAACAAATTTCATAAAATGTGAATTAAATGTTTATGATCTTTATTAACGAGTAATAAATATATTATTATTTTTCCTAATGATATTGTTTCTAAGTAGTATAAAACTACATAATTTAGATGAACGCAATGCTTTGAATAATATTATAACATTACTTTATGTATTATGTATAACATTACTTATGTAATATGTATTTCACCATACGCCATATCACTTATAAATTAAACAATATACAATATTTTTTATATTGTTCATTTCTTTGTTCAGTACAAAAAATATATTTGGAAAAAGTGACTTTAATAATAATATTTACATAGTAATACCCATTCGTTTGAGATGAAAATGGCTCGCTACTGTAAAACATTACGAAAATATACGTTATCCCAACTATATTATATTGAAAAAAAAAAAAAAAGAAAAAACGAAACATTTGCATGATATCTTCCATTTTGCGTCATAACAATCGTGTTGAAAGATATTGTTAACGCATAATCTTATTAGACGTCAGATCGAGAACAATATGCGAGCTCATCTGATATTTCCTCGATGAAAATTTCACGACAGATACGGAATCAAAATTCTCTTATTTGATTGCCGTGAAAATAAAAGAAGTTTAGTACTCGTGTTTCCACCGAATTCTTCGGAATTCCCTTTGTAAAACTAGTAGAGGAGAAAGGGGCTACTAGGAGTAAATTTCAGGGGTAGCCTCTCGGTGATTCCGTATAGGAAAAAGCGATGGATCAATTAACAGGGGAAAGGGGATGGTCGCGATCCTTAAAGGAGGGTATACGACGAACGTAAGTGTTATTGGTGAGGTTGGCCGTTACTTTTATCGTTCCTCGAAGTCTGGAACACGGAAATCGGTGGTGGATTACGAGGGACAGGAGGATCCTCCCACCCTTTGACCGAAAAACTTTTTCCACCCTCGGCTGATTCGACTGGACCCCCGATAATCGTGGCTTTCCACTGGAAGATTGTGAATCCCCCCTCAATCAACCGAAACGTAGGGAAATTTTGTCAGGATAATCAGTCGGAGATATTGTTATAGCTCCGTGGATTTTTTTTGAGTTTTTAATAAAATGAGAGTTACGTTTATGGATTAAAGTTTTGCAAAATAAGCAAATCTAAATTGTATTTTTACGGAAAGAATCTTAAAATTTTTCAATCGTAAACGATCTCGTAAATCGTTATAATAGAAATCATTTATGGATATGGAATGAGATATTCCTGAGATAAATCAATCGTTGAAAAGAAAATCGATAACGTTTCAAGCATTTTGTCAAACGGAAAATTTATAATCAAGTTAATCAATTTTAAATCGATACGTATGAATTCGTGTTCCTTTTAATTAAGAACAATCGAATTTTAAGGAAGCGAAAAAAGAAAAAAATCTGTGAAAGTATCGATCGAAATTACATGGAATTATAGAATTCTTTCTTATTTCGTTTACTCCATTTCATTTATTCGCGATATTTCAATTTTATGTATTATCAACGAAACGGGCAAGCATGGCGCATTAATATCGGTCCAAGCTTGACCTGTCTCTATTGACTTTGTCAGTTACTGCGATTAAATTACTCGAGCATCGGTGCGGCGAGTTGTTCTCCAAACAATTTCGCAAGTCGCCGGGTCAAGCTTCGATAAACACGATTCATTAGATCACGGGACCGCTATTAACTGGTCATCGTTCGATACCGTTTCCATCTCAATCGATTTGCATTCAATTCCACAATCAGAACATTGTATCATTTTTCGCTCACCCAGTGTAAACGCAATGTTATTATGTTTCATAAATATTGAAACCATCTTATTAGTTTGCAATATAAAAGGGTACGAAATAATAATTGAATTCGAAAATAAAACACATAAGAAAAATTATAGAATTTTTGAATGTCACAAAATACGCGGCAAAATTTTGTAAGAATCACGTATGAAAAATAATAAATTTTTTAAAATCTGAAATGAAAATCTAAAAAATTTCAAGAAAAAATTGTTAAAGTTCAACAACTCGATTATAATCAAATTTACATATAAAAATTGGCTTCGATTGCAAAGTGATAGATCTCGTGACAAGATGCCTATGGATTCGATATGAAAAAGGAAATTCAATGATATAAATCTTTTTGTGCGAAAACTTTGAATTTAGATACGAAGATTAATCCTTTGCAAAATTTACAATTACATAAAATTAGATTCAATTCAATTAATAGTATATACTCAATTTACTAATGATTTACTAATAATAATCTTAATTAATCAATTTATCTTTCATATAGAAAATATCTTCTACTTGTCAAGAATTAATATTCGTCAATATATAAATAAAATAATAAAAGATTATATGTTAACTAATAACCACAACTATAACTTCGTTCTGAAATTGATGCAAATATTCGATGCATAATTGAGCTCTAGAAAAATTTCTTAGTTAAAAAAGTATAACTCAGATAGTATAATCACGATAGAATAGATCAATTTGAATAACTATTGCAGACCATCAACCATCAACAAATAAAAATTCGTTTTTCAATTTTCCACATAAAATCACAAATATATTTACATCTCTCTACTCTCATGAATCTTATTCATAAAATACCTGTTCACCTTGCGTGTAATGAAATCCAATCCCAAAAATTATTTTAAAAAAATATCAATTTTGCAATTTTGCGCATAAACCAAAAAACGTAACCCATCCCAATTAGTTTGAAAATTAGTTCTCGTTTGATTGGATCGTCCCTCAATCCCATTCAATCGATGCAATTGCTCGAAATTTCTTCGCTTCTTGTCCAAAAAAAGGACAAAATTCTATCTAACCATCTTCCTTCTTTCTCTTGGTAGAACATCGAGTCGGTCATATTAATCAACGGAACGCGTTGAAATCTCGACCAAGGCTGCATCCAAGCAACGGTGGTAGGCCATCAGGAGGAGCGTTCTTCCTCGGTTATATTACCGTTGCAGAAGGGGCGTGGTGCGCAGCATGTTGGGAGGAAGGGAGGAGGGGGGAGGATTTCGAAAAGAGGCACGGGCGCATAATTCCCTAGTTAGTCGTCTGCCGGGTGCCCGTTATAACCCGCTCGGCGCAATAAACATTTGTAATTCGCGAGCGGCGTGCTTGGAACGGGGGTTGGGAGGGGAGGGGGGTGGATAACCGGCGCTAAAAGCTCGGTGGAAAAAAATATCAGTAAATCTCGTCGCCTTGTTCCGCCGACGTAGAAATTAACGACGCCTCTCCTCCTGTTACTGTCCTACTTGAGCGTTCCCCAATTCTGCCTTCCATTCAGTCTCCAAAATACTTGAAACATCGTGTTTATACGTATGTATGTATGTATGTATGTATGTATGTGTTACATCTATACGTGTAGAACGTACGTATGGATTTTAGAATATTACAAGAAAATTCGTACGTGACACGGTATAACACGTTGCACGGAATGACTCGTTTCGAACACCCTATTTCTTGAACGACATGGATGGAGGTATAATGGTGATGATACAATAGGGCGATATATGGGAACGAATATGTGTGGAACGTGACGTTAGTTGATGTTAGTTGATGTGTAACATAAATTGCCGTTGTAAAGGTAGTTCTGGGATATTATTTTTGGGAGGGGGAGGGGGGATGAATTGAAGGGTAAATTATTGAGAATGCTGATATGGGATAATGAATCAGAAGAAAACGCGTTTTGGTTCATCACATTATCATTACGAGAGTAATATTGACATGTACCTTGGTTAAAGAAAATCTCTCAATTTCTGATTTTGAAGCCAAGTATAGAATAAACTTGTTATTATTCTGTAATAACGAGGATATTAAGATGTAAGTTAAATGGGATATTGTATAGCGGCCTAAGGATATATTGCGAGTTTCTGTCGAATACGCGTATCTGTTTACTCACCGGTTATGTACGCTTATGTACGTTACGAACAGTTTATTATTATGCATTCGAATGATTTTTAAAGATTATAAAATCATCTGAGAAGAGAAACGTGATTTTTTTAATCAAGTTAATTCGTACAATGAACGCTACCAAGTTCATAGAGGCGTGAATTATTATTCTCTCTTAAAATGTCATTCGCCTCGAGAAGTCATTGAAATTCTCTTTGCTCTCACAGCGACTCGAGGATCTTGCCAAGGGTAGAAAATATTCATTGAATCCTTATAAACATTTCGTTTCAATTCTATGAAAACGGTTAATCAACTTAATTTCAAACTTTATTGAAAAAGAAACTGGAATCGAATTAAATTATATATTGATCAATAACATAACTCTCGCAAAAAAGATATTAAAAAAATCCCCATTTATCCGAATCTCCACCGAACAGACTATTATTCACTAATTTCAATTGCCATTAATCAATTAACGAATTTCAAAAAAAAGTTATTTCTTACCAAATTTAACGAACACTTAATTAAAGTCAAATTTCCAATAAATATATTTATATTTGGTTAAAGAAAAAAAAAATTATTTTCACCATATAATTCAATCAAAAGAAATCATTTTAAGAAATTATATTTTAATCATCATCAAAAAAAAATTCCACCAAATTCAGACAAAAGAACGATTTAAAAACCACGATTTAAAAACCAGGTCTAATAAACAGACCATCGTATTTCAATTGCCATTGTACACACGAACGAAAATAATCTTCCGTGGACAGTGGATCCTTATGGCGGAAATATCCGAGGCGCATTTATAATCGATGGGACGCGGAGTGGACGTGGACTTGGTAACCGAGGCCATGGGTGTTTGCGATTTTCATTTTGCATCGTTCCAGCAATAATTGTTTACACCTCGAGGGCGCATGGGGCTAAGTTAAACACGCTCGCCATGCCACGTACACACACAGCCCGCGGATGTCTGCCACTGTACGCCATACACACACAGGTGGCACGCAAGCTTGGTGGCGCGCGTTACCTTCTCTAGGAGGATTTTACGCGTCGGGCACCACTTCTAACGACGGTCGAGCGGGGGTGGGCGAGCAATTACGAACATCTGCTCTCTCGAATCTACGTGCATACCTAGGGAACGAGTTCCATGGTGGTTTTCGTAAGCTCGACTTTAATCCTTAAACGCGTCCCGACGCTCGTCACCGCCGCGCTAACCGTGCACGCGCCACCCTCTTGCGCCCATACGGAAACGCGCCCGAGTTTCGACGCGATTTTTAACGTGTTCTTTGAATAAGAGTAACAAATTTTTCATTTTGAAATAGTCTTTGAAACGATCGAAGATTCGTTCGAAAATAAACTCGATATTATATTACGAAGGATTTAATATGTGTCATCCTGATCAACCCTGTTGTTAATTAAAGTTAATTAATTAAGTTATTAACATTTCTTCGAAGTCGATTAGATTAGATTAGATTAGATTTAATTAGATTTGTTTGATTATAAATAATTGATATATTCGCCTCAAAACGAATCATTAAATTGGTTAATAGTTAAACGAATTTTTATTTAATTTTGATTTGAAATTAAACTTAGAATTAATACAAATTAATGTTTAATTAATTTAATTCCTAGTTTCATGGTTTATATTGTATATGATGTATATGGTTTATATTAAATTTAATCAAATCAAAAAAATCATCGAGATCAGAAGATGGTATCTTTTTGTAAAATATTTATCTTAATTGGTATAATTTATTTAGCAATATTAAAAAAAGATAGTTTTATTATTCATTTCTCTACATATAAAAAAATATACGTATTTTTCTAACAGAAAACAAACTTATCGTTAAAGCAGCTAAGATTAA
Organism: Apis laboriosa; assembly: GCF_014066325.1. Taxonomy (NCBI): domain Eukaryota; kingdom Metazoa; phylum Arthropoda; class Insecta; order Hymenoptera; family Apidae; genus Apis; species Apis laboriosa. The sequence goes on from NW_025223827.1 coordinate 437,488, forward strand.
TTTTAGAAAAGTCACCGAAATTAAAATTAATTCAATAAGAGTTGTTTTCTTCTTCTTTTCAAAATATTCCATTCTATTTTGATTATAAATATAAATGTTAAAAAATGTCAAAATAATAACTCTGTATAATATTTTCCACGATATTCTTTGAAATACATTCTCGAGTCTAAAAACTACCCCCTTTGCCCAGCCATTATTCGCGAAGGTAGTTGGTTCCAGTGGCCAACACTGCGATTAATTAATTCGTAGAACAGTTACACGAGGTATTTATGCAGCGTATTTATCTTCCACGGCTTTCACGACGCGAGTATGCCGTATTTGGCGTCGTGGAACGCGAAATGAGGGGCGACTGATATCGAAATTCACAGCAAGGAACCGTTTTGCGTCCGATTTTCCAAAGATTCGAAAGGGATTAAACATAACTCGCATAATAGTGAGTTTTTGGTGATTGAATGACGTCGTTTCGCGAGACAATTGGCCGAATAGCCAAGCAGCACGGACCGTTTAATGGAATCATTTGTATTCAAAACTGGCCGACTGCGCCAAACACCACGAGAAATATCGCGCGTCATTCATTGCAAATGGTAATTAATATAACAACTATAATGTCGGCATACTTATTACTGTATTTTTTACTACTATACGTGATTTTAATTTTTATTTAATTAAATTTGAACGTTGCATAAGAAGCAAAGAACAAAAAAAAAAATTAAAATATTTTAATATTTATAATAATTTAATTAAATTGAAAATTAATTCTAATTTTCTTAAGATTTCTTTATGCACTCGATGGATATTGTACATTAACTTTAGAAGAATATAATTTTCTGTTTAGTAGTTTATATTTTTAATCTTATGTTTTTTTAAAATTTTCAGACAATTTTCTCATCCCTCGATTGAAATCGTGGACGAATAAAAAGTAAGTAGCAAGTTATTGCATTTTATAAAAATATTTAAGAAAAATTTTGTTGCTTATCCTAATATTTCTTCATCCTTTCACATCCTTTCAGATTATATATTATCGTGGACGAAAAAATTTGTGGAATATTTCCCTATTTTTTAAACATTCCAACTATTCTTTATATTATTTTTTTTATATATTTAATTTTCATTGATAGTTACTCTCTACTACTAGATTAAATTTCACGATTATATAACTTCAACGATAGTTTTAGTATTTGTTTCTAACCACCATCGTAAAACGATATTTCAAAATCTTTCTTTGAAATTAAAAGAAATTTAAGAAATCATTGAGATGTTAAAAAAGTATCGCATATAATATATTATCATTTCAATGATCTCCAAAATGTTTCTTCAACTTGTTAATTCGTTTAATTTGTAATTAATTGTTCTTTGATCACTGTTTTATGAAAAAGTCTAGTAAAACCATCGTCAGAAACTGCAAGAAAAAAATAAAATTCAAATTAACAGTAGAAAACATTACCATTTACAATACATAAAATTGCTGCAATATCGTTAAATATATCAAATAACATTTCACTTTTCCTCTTTTCCTCCAATATAATATAATAGTAATATAATTATATTAATAGTACACAGAAATAATTCTTAATTCTTAATTTAAAGCACATTCTCTTCTTACGTCTATCTATCTCACAATGCGAAAAATCGCATCGAAAAGAACAAACCGTATCCAAAAGCCAAATCATCCACTCTCCAAGTGAAAACTCATTATCAACGTTATAACTATTCAAAAAAAAAAAAAAAAAAAACGGTTCTTATTTGCCCTGCGTTGTTTCCGTGTAATTTGCAATCCACGGTTTTCTTCCCCGGCCAGGAAGTCGACTGGTGTACACACCGACGTGCACACAAGGGGAAGGTTTTTGCGTACAGTTCTGGCTCAACGTCCCTCATATTGCGAGTATTATACGCGGAAAACGTCCGGCCCGTGGGCTCCTCGCGTCCTCTCCCTCCAGTTTGCGCGTATAAACGCGGCTTTTGTCCTTCGATGGCCGGCCGAGTGTACCGTGGAAATGGGCTTATTTCGCGTGCGCGCGTGTACATACACCACCCCTTACGTGCCGCTCCAGTCCACTAAATAAGCGTCACAGCTCGTTCGCGCGCGCGTATTCTTCGCGCCAATGGTTCAATTCTGAAAAGCCCGGAAAATGACGACAGACGATGAATTTAACGTGAATTTTAACGGTAATTTTCGGTCGATTTAATCTTCGAATCGTTCGTTAAAAAAAAACGTTATATCCGAATTGTAGATAGTAAATATTATTATTTGGTCAGAAACATGGATCACATTTGATCTATGGTCGAATGCGAACGAATTTGAAAAGATATTAAAGGATGTAAAGAATAAGTTTATCGTGGGAGATTATCGATGAGGAGAGGAAAGAGAAAGAGAGAAAATAGAGATTTCGTCTCATTCGCTGTATTATATATTCCACGTGTCGCGGGAGAAGTGTAAAATTGAAATGTTATATCATAAAAATTTAATTGGCCGTGAATATTCACTGTATGTATTTACATAAAATTTTAATGGGGTATAAATAGCTACTATATTCCTGCAAATATATTCATATGCCGGGTAATTAATATGCGCATATCAGTGAGTTAGTGAATCAATGGATTAAAACATTCGCTATGTATAAATTGATGAAAAAAATAAATCTCTTCAATCAAATCGATCCTCGATACAAAATAATAATCCAAAGTATTTGTACTGTAAATAAATAATTACTATTAAAGTGACATATGAATATTAGCTGCAAAGAATAGAAACGATCTGAAACTCCATCACTTTGACAAGTTTGATAATTATGATATATCAACCGTCTAATCTATCTCAGAGATGATCGATCCGTTCTCACGCCTCATCTCGTCCGTTTCCAAAGAGTACAAAAGATTCTCGGCAGAACGTCACAAGGATATATTTACACGCTGGTGTACAATCTCCAATGCGGCGGTTAATTATAACTCTCGGTGAATATTGCGTGAAAATGGAGGGCAACGGGAAAATAACGCGACGTTATGGACGGTGAGAAGAGGTTGGAATACGATCTCGATATTGCGAAGCAAGTCCATTTGAAAACCGATAAACCGAAGGAGAAAATCGTCGTAGCTCGACATATCGTTCTTAACTTCCCACCTACACCCATGTATTTCATCCCTCCTTTGGGTTTCGATCGGCACTACTAGCGTGTACGAAGGCGGCAAACCCTCGCAGCCAACGTCTATTTACCATAAAATAGAGTTTCCAACTCTCTCTAGGCGGCCACCCCGTCATTTATTTCTTCTCCCTCTTCCCTTTATCGGTTCATTCGCGATACGTAAGGGAAAATTCAAATCATCGTACTGGAAGGCGTTCGAGTTCGTGCAACCAAGCTCGCGAAATTGGAAATGTTTCTCAATCGCGTGTTCCTCTCGCGATCTAATGACGCGTTCCATTTTTCTCTCTCGTCTTATTCGTCCCCTTTCTTGTATTTTTCTCCCTTCGTTTCGCCAACTTTTTTCCGTTAAATATCCCAAATAATCGAAGAAATAATTTCACGACGAGTAATTTCAAAAATATCTTATTTATGTAGATTGCTGGAATCGATTTCAGAGACAAAGAAGGAAAAAATAGAACTGATTTCTTTCAATTACAAATAATTTAATTTTCTAAACTGGATGAAGCGAGAAACAACTTGGCAATATTATTATAGTTAGACAATAGTGACACGATCATCATCCCAATCAGGTTTAACCTGATCTTAACGAAAAATTTAATCTCTAAAAGCATCCTGCGTGTTTTAGCAACATCCTGTAACTTAAAAAGTTCAACGTACTCAACAACTTTTACACGCACACGTGCATACATATACACAAAAATCACTCGCTTGATCCAGTTTCAAACAAATTTGTACTCGTGTTACGTGTGTTACTAGAAACGTGCCTCCCCAACGAAACATTTTTACGAACATCCCCACAGTCGGCCAAATATTAAACCTAATTTCTTTCCCTTGAACCGGCTATAAAACGCGAATCTTTCCCCCACCCCCAAAGAAAATATTCCCCTCGCCGTTCTCCCCCTCGTAAAAGGGACGGAATTCAATGGAATAAATCTCACTTTATAAGGGATGTTCGCCAAGCCACGTACGAGGATTTAGCGTCACTTTCATCGGTTCCAGAGCGGCGCGCACGAACCGAATCTCACGATGTCGCCATTTTCGAAACTTGGGAAAACTTGGTGATATCGGTGATCCATCCATCCATTTCTCCGTCCCCGCAATGAAAACTCGAAGATCTGGACGATCTTCGAGGTTTTAGTATCGCGACGAACAACTCGTCAACTCGTGCCTTTAACACCGCCATATTTGTTACGGTTCGCGTTTACGCGTTTCGAAAATGTTTCCTTCATGGAAATGAGCAAGCAGGCGCGACGTGCTCGTAATTCAGACGGCGACACGTGTCGTGATACGAATCGTCTTGGTATTTGAAGGATGGCGCCGTAGATCGCTTTCCTTCGGGGTTGAGGTTGAAATTTATGGGGTGTTGATCGAGGAATTTGAATAACGCCCGTTCACACATATTGCGTTGCGTTAAATTGATCGAAATAGGAAATGGATTGTTCCATCGATATTCGATTCAATGATGAACAGATTAAGTTCGATAGATAAGTAATCTAATTTTTCTTTTTTTTTTAGATAAAGTCGCATTTTAAAATATAAACAGCTCGAATAATTATCTCTCGCGAATTCGAGCTGTTATTAATTTTTATTCGAACGAAAGGAATATTACTAGAAGAAACGATCAATCGAAGCTCCTTCCTTATCAATAATTCCAATCTTCATCAACTCTATTCAACTCTATCAAATCCATCCCGCAAATAAAATCGTGGAAATGGAGCAACGAGTACTCGTGACATCTCACGGCAAACCTTCGAATAGTCTACCCGAGTGGGAATAAATTTTATAGTCAGCCGAATCGATCGGGTGCTCGAAGGAGCTGAAAGTTATCGGAGCCAGAGTGATAGCTAGAAGCCAGCCACTTCCTCGCCTTTATGTGGATTGCCAAGGGCTACTAACCCCTTAATGGAGCGAGGACGAGTTAACTTTGTCTCGACATCTTTCGCGACAAATATTTCCCTGCCCGATACCCTCCCCCTCGATTCATCCTTTTCAACGATGTATCATCGAACGTCATGTTTACGAATTTTTTTCCTTCTCTTTTTTTATTTATTTTTTTTTTATTTATTTATTTTTTTTTTTTTTTTACAAGCCACTCGTTCACTCGAAACGATACATTGCCGCGAACAATTCTACGATAAATTGGACAAACGAACGAAACATCACGCGGTGAAAATAACCAGAAGGTTAGAAGGGTTATATCGACGATACGGCGACTACCAAAGCTGGATTGCGGTAACGCTGCAACTTTTGCTAACTGAATTGTCTCGACACGCTAACTTCTAGAACGAGGTTGCTTTAACGCGGTGAATTTAGCTCCAAGCACTTATGGGAGGAAAAGAATGTTAATTATTTCGTGGATGGGATGAAAGATTTTTCGAAAGAATAAGAATCATTGGTCGTACGACGTTTGAAATTGAAGAGTTTGTAAGATAAACAACGAGTAGTGTTTTACTATAGGAAAGTTTTTTTTTTTTCTTTTAGTTATTGATTTTTATGAAAAGTGAATATTTATAAAGTGAAATCACGCAAGAATGTCATATTGAAATATCAAATTGGAAGTAGAAATTTGAAAATCTTAAAAAATCTTAAAAAATATGAGAAACAAGTGAAATTTTGAGTACTCAATAATCAGGTTGGATCAAAATCAGAAAATTTGTAATTATGTAAGTATGATGCTTCTTTTTAATTTCACAATCAAGTCTGATTTTTTTTAATACTACTTTTGTTTACTTTTTTAATAATAATTTTTGAATATTTAATATAAATCAAATAGTTCAATATGATATAGATGATAAATAATATAATATATAAAATAATATAGATAATCTTATTGAGTTTCGCATATGCAATATATCTGATTATATTAAAAAAATATGATTCAAATTATTCTAAATTTAAAAATACAATTTGTATTAAGAGAAAATAAAAATAAAAAAATAAAAATAGTATTAAAAATACAAAACCTGGTTATAAAATTAAGAAAAAGATCATCATATTTAAATAGAGATTTTCTAATCTCGATCCAATCAAATTCGACTTTAATTTCGACTACTCGTACATTTCTAAAGAATTTTGCTAATGATAAATAACTTAAAAATATAATAATAAATAAACATATCTTCTATCATGAATACAAATTAAAATTAGATCATAGACGCCCAATTCTCTTTCTTCGTCGATAAACGTTATAAAAATTCTTGCTCGCTTTTTCCAGATTTAACGTTCATTTCCTTGAACAGTTTCCAGTGAATCCACCCGAATTGTCAAGCGAGACAAAGGGGTGCAAGGAACGGTATTTAATTCTCGTCGAAAGAACGCGTATAACTCTTCGCGCAAACACGTCGACGCAGCGATCGTCTAAACAGAAACGAATGCTCGATATACGGGACAGTTGCCCTACGTGAACTGGAACGCATCGTATCTTTCGTGCTTCGGAGGAAAACGGAGGGAAGAATATATTCGGTCACGTAGGATGTAACGCTAGGAATGGGCGAAATTCACGATCGAAACGCCGTTGTTTATTCGAGAAAAGTGTCTTGGCTATCGCCCTATCGTTGTGTGGCTGGATAAACAGAGATGGAGATTCTCGAAACGAGCGTCGAACGGCGACCACGGAACGCATCGAAGAGTGAAGAAATCGTCGAGGATTGTTAATCTTCCGTCGAGAGAGAGATAGAGAGAGAAATTGGAGAGTAAAATCGTAAAAAGTCCCGATGTCATCTGTCTTCCCTCTTGGACGACGATATAACCGTCGTAATGAACCGCGACCGACTCTGTTTTAACGTGAAAGAACGAAAATTATGTTCCTAGAGTCATATTACCTGTCTTCGAGCTTGTTGAAAGATGAATGTTTAAGAGGGGGAGTGGCTGTTTCACGAATGGTAAGAGCAACTTTAATGATGAGCTCTGTACGGAGAGATTGTCGAGAAATTATCATTTCGATTCTGAGGCAACCGTGAGAAACTATGATGTGAACGTTTATAAGACTTGAGAGGATATACTCAACTATAATAAAAATCGTGGATTCGTTCTTTGGAGTAATTTAAAACTGGATTTTAAATTTTTAAGAATTCCTTAGCTGAAAGAACTATTCGGAATTTTCAATATTTTTCGTGTTTTCAGTAAAATTTAATAGTTGAATATTATCATTCAATAATAATTTTTAACTATTAAGTTCTATTAATTGTTATTTTTATCAATGTATGTTATAGAAGGGTGGGTTGAAAAATTATACTTTTAATTAAAAAATAAACGGGAAGGTATATCTTTATGAAACGATAATAAAAAGAAACTTTTATTTTTTATTTTTAAAATTACGTAGTTTTACTTTTATTTTTATTTACTTTTTATTTTTATTTACATATTTATTTTTCCATGAAATCATCATTTACTGTATTTCTGCTGTATTAATTCGATTGTAAAAAAGTCAACATTTTTCGTATCCATCATGTAATTCGAACTTAAAACCTAATGATTTTTACTTATTTTCGAAACGAAAAAAAACACTTGAAAAGTTAACATTTCAACCGTGATGAAGTAGAAGAAAGAAGTGAAGTCAACAATAAATCTAAAAATGCTTTCAAGACTTTTTCACGAACGGATTAAAAATTATATTATGATGTATGGCGAAAATGTATCGCGATAGATGAAAATCATATAGAAAATAAAAAATAAAGTTTCTCTTTATTGCTTTCATAAATATATGTCTTTCTTAAAATTTAAATGAAGGCAAAATTTTTCAGCCTACCATATTAATATTTTATATTTTTTCCCTTTGCTTTGATTATAGTATATATTTTTTCCAACATACTCTGTATACAACTGTATCATATTTTTTATTCTTGAATAATTTTACCTAATAATTCAGAATATTTTTCTTTAAAAGTATATAGTAAGTATAATTGGGAATAAATGTTTCAAATAAGTAACTCCAGATATTTGCAATATGAGAAAAATTGTCTGGCTATGGAAGCATGATAAAAAATAATAATATATTCTTTATATCATAATATATAAAATATTAATAATAAATAAATATAATAAAAATTTTCAATTAAATTTCGTTCATTAATAAAAAATAACTGAAAATATTGAAAATTGTAAATGATCCTAATTTTTTTACCTAATTTATTACACTATTATTTTTATTATATTTACGAATGAAAACGAGTTCAATACAATTTATAAGTAATATACGTTTCGTCTAATATAGAGATATCGATCGAAGAGCAAAATATAAATGCGAATCCCGGCAAATGTGGATTGAAAGATTCTCTTGGCATATCACTGTTAAGGTTTTCAAAGATTCGTTCCATCTTCGATTCGACCCTGTATCGAAGTTTTTTCGGGGATTTCCATTTGGTCTGATTTTTCTCTTATCCCCAATTTCAACAAAAAAAATATCTCTATTCCTTTTTTTTATGCAGCCTGTAAAAATATCCCGAAAACAATTCACACGCGCGATATTTTCATACAGACGATTTTATCGACGATTTGTTTCTTTTCACACTTGGGAAAAATATTTAATCGAAAAATATGAAACGATCCTTTGATACCTTCCCAGGTATTATTGATTATGAAAGAAACTGTATAAATCTAACTGACAATCGAATAAAAAAATATTGATGAATTTCCTTCTATCGAATTTCAAATTTTGTCGAAATAAATTCTACTTTACCCCCGTTCGAATCCATATTTCATCCTAGTTCTTTTTTTTTTTTTTTTTTT